>NC_060277.1:7832685-8151456 GCF_021613505.1 Equus quagga
GTACACAGTTGTATATCTTAGTTGCAGGTCCTTCTAGTTGTGGGATGTGGGACGCCACCTCAATGTAGCCTGACGAGCGGTGCCATGTCTGCGCCCAGGATCCGAACCCTGGGCCGCCTCAGCGGAGCGCGCGAACTTAACCACTCGGCCACGGAGCCAGCCCCTGGAACCCAATTTTTGGTCAAACACCAGTCTAGATGTTGCTGTGAAGGAATTTCTTAGACGTGATTAACATTTAAATCAGTAGACTTTGAGTAAAGCAGATTATCCTCCAGAATGCGGGTGAACCTCATCCAGTCAGTTGAAGGCCTTAAGAGAAAAGACTGAGGGTCCCCAAGGGAGGAGTCTGCCTCCAGACGGCCCTTGGACTTGACACTGCAACAGCTCTTGCCTGGGTCTCCATCCTGCCACCTGTCCTTCAGAATTCAGACTCACCAGCCCCTGCAACGGTATGAGCCAATTCCTTCAAAGAAATCTCTCTATTGGTCCTGTTTCTCTGGAGAACTCTGATTAATGCTGCTATTTTTATTCTATAACTATCCTCAATGTTTAATACGTACTTAACAAAGATTAAATCTGACCAGTTTTTTACTCTCCTAAAAATTCAAGAACTTTAAAAACTTTAACCTCTGACCATTTGCTCTATCTTCATGTTATTATTCTCTTGCTTTTTAGTTCTACTTTTTAAAACGATTCCACATATTTAGTAATTGTTATCTGATTTTCACAAGGCTTACTTAGATTTGTACACATTTACTATTTTCCTGTTCTCTTCCTCTTTAATTCCCAATTTCTTTGATTTTGTTGACATCTCTTTTGAAGCATATTTTATAGAAACTCAGTGAGAGTCTGTGATTGGTAAACTCTCGGTCTTTCTTTATCTGAAAATGCCATTATTTTGTTGTCTCCTCTGAATAAGGTGTAAATGGGCATAGACTTCTGAGTTGCCAGGCTGTTCCATCAGTGCCATGAGGATATCAGTGCATCATCTTCTGACTTCTATAACGACTTCAGTGTGAAACATGCTAACTCGCAAATCTTATTCCTCTGTAGATAATCTGCATTTTCACTCTAGATTATTTTAATATTTTGTTTTCTTTTTCTTTTCTGTTTCTGTAGTTTAACAATGATCATTCCAGGAGTGGACTTCTTTTTATGTGTCATGATGGGCTTCCTTAACTTGAGGAATCAACTATTTCACCAACACTTGAAAATTTTCAGTATTTCCTTGACTCTTACTACTCTCTGTTCTCACTCTTTTCAACTTGTGGAATTCCTAATAGACTTCACTAAATTTTTACAATCTAAATTCCTTGTCTCTTAAACTCCTTTTATATTTTTACCATGTTTGTTGCATTCTGGGTAATGTTTCAACTCTTTTGATTAACTAATTCTCTTTTCCTCTGTTATTCATTATTTAATTTAAATTACTATGTTTTTTATTTTTAGAAATTTTATTTGCTTCTTGCACAGATTTTCATAAGCTTTTTTAGTTCTTCTTTTGTCACTCTTCTGTTTATTCTTTTAACATTTTAATAATTTTAAACAGTTTTATTTAATATTCTCTTTCAGATTTTTCAATAATCTTAGGAGCATGTAAAGTGCATTGTCTGCCTACCCTCTCTCCTAGTTGATTAGTTACTGTATCTAAACAGACTAGTTTTTTAATATCCTTCTAGATGCTCTAGGGGTTTCAACAGGCAGGACCAGTCCTCAGCCCTCCATTAATTTTTCAGCTTGGGAAGTCTTGTGCCATATGGATGGTATAAATTTGGACTTCAATCTGTAGGCTTGTGGTTTTAGCATCTTATGAGAGACATCTTTCACAACTGGAGGCATGAAAAGAAGGCTCCTTGGAATGTTCTGGAGGTGGAAGGCATGAGTGTTCTCTGATGAGCACAATTGTTCCAGAGTTTCCTGTTTTGGCATACATTCAACTAGAGACTCCTCGTTTTGTAGGTTCAGAGTGATGTCTGTGATGTCTTTTTTCCCTATCTGGGCTTTACAGTCCCAGCCCCTAGACATCATGATCTATATTTATGTTCCAAATTCATGGAGTCACCAACGTGCCAGCTCTAGAATGTGCCATTCTGTTTTCACCTCCCTCTTTATGTTTAGATTTCCTTTTGTTTCTTCTTTCTAAAATGAAGTACATACTAAATTTTGGGAGTTATAATTTATCTAGGATTTCTCTGAATTCCTAACATGAGGATGGCTTTGAATGAGCTCAGGCTGCCATGTTGTCAGAGCTCCCTGATTTTGCTTTTTGGTGTCCTTGCTTTCTATCAGGGTTTTTCTCCCCACTGATCTGCCACTTAAGAGTAAAAGACCCAATTTATTCCTTAGATTCTTCACCCTAAAGCAAGAAAAAGCTCCTTTGGAAGTTTCTATGGATTTTTACTCTTCTCTTATTAAGGAACAAACACTGGGAAGTCACTTACAACAGCAGTTCGCGTATTTATTAGGATCAAGTGTCTATGGCTTTACCCTTATTTAATTTTTAGGTATATTTTCCTCCTGTACAATATCATTTTTTCTAGACTTTCCTCCTCTCTTTAGTTTATCTAAAGCCTACATCTTGCTTTCACAGCACTCTTCTTTACTAACTATCCCATTATTATTATTTCTATGAGAAAATGCATCACTTAAAAACTGCCGTCACTTTCTTCTCTATTTTATATTATTTCTCCTAGAAATCCCTGCGAAGGACCACCCTGAAGGTTTTTAGAATCACGGCTCCCAGGAATGATGGATAATTGCAGCAAGTGACAGAACTTGAATTTGGAGAATAAAGAGGAAGACCACATTGTGTCCTGGATTTGAAGGCCAGTATAAATAAATTCTGAATTTCTAATGCTCATTCTTAGTGAGGATCAGAGTAAACACTGAGACTAATTAAGAAAGGGGATCTGGACCAGAGGGTAGTAAGCAACATTGTTGGTGTGTGTGTGTGAGAGAGAGAGACAGACAGACAGACAGACAGACAGGCCAGACAGCCAAAGAGAGAGAGAGAGTTTCAGACAATAACGGTAACTACAGGGTGAAGAAGGGGAGACAGAAGAAGGAGGGCTTCTTCAGTTGCCATGGGAAGTGAAAGAGTGATTCATTTTTTTTAGTGCAAGATACCTCAGGAAGGTGAGGACTGCCTACATTTTCTACATCAAAGTCCACCTCACATAGTTCATCCCATTGACTTAAAGAAAGGGCAAGAAGGAGGAAAGGAAGGAAGGAAGGAAAGAAAGCATTTCAGAATAGGCAGAGATTGTGTGAGTATTGTTGTGTGATGATTCTTCATTCTTAGAGGATCAGAACTATGGAATTCGTTCTACATTACCCTTCCTTGTTGTTGTTTGGCTACACCAGATTCAAGCACATAGAGTCTATACCCTTTCCAGTGGAAAGGGCAGAGGGCCTCCTATCCCAGGGCCACTGAAGCCGAGCCTACTACCTCTGGTGGTCCTTCCAAGGATGAGCAGCATATGAAATGCATTTGTTCACCTGCTTCTAAAATCTAATCTGGTTGTTAATATGGGTTTCAAGTTCACCTCTGATCTAGAAATGTTTTTTAAAAAAGGTTTAATTCTCTGCCGTTTTAGGGTCTGAGGACTTTTTAGAGCATCAAAGCAATTAAGATTAGAAAAAAATTACTGGCTCTCCATATTCTATTTTCTGAACAGTGACATATTTCTTTTCTCCCTTTCCTTGCACTCACCAATGAGAGGTACTAAATGAGATGTTATCTTGGAGATGGTGTGTAGGAAAATGAATAATTTATAGTAGTTTTTCCACCCAACACTAACAGAAAAATAGTGTTTGTGTTTTCATGTCTATGTTCCTAAAATACTTCCTTTGGATATTTAAATAAATTGTATATGCAAGACAAGTAGCTGTTACTCTTTAATAGGAATACTACACTAAAACTTTAATTGCATAAAACCTCTACCTGCTTATTATTTAATTAAAATAAAGGATCAACTTTCTTCTCACTTACATTTTCCTTTCAATTCCATTCTTGATTATGTGTGTGTTTATAAATAGGCAGACTTAAGTAGATTTTTAAAAGTGAAATTGCTTTAAAAGTGTTGTCAATTATGCTTTGAGGTTATTTCCACTGTTCATTTATTTCTATTCCTATGGTATTTTCAATGTTTTTTTTCTTCTCACATTATCTCACATCCATTTTCTTCACAATAGTAATTGGCTGTTTTATTGCTCCTCTAAGGGGTCTTTTTTCTCCTCTATGTATAAATTCCCACTTTTTTTTTGTACTTTCTAGTTTATTGAAAACCTTCTTCCTTCTTTGTAAGGCTAGACTCAAATGAGTAGAGGATGCTTCTGTATTGTTACCCTTTGAAATAATAAACTTAACCTCATTCTTCTGTGTTTATCTACAGCTCTAGCAATACCAGATCTTACATTTGTGGAATGCTAGTCCTATCTAGGTAATTGCTCAACTTAGTGATTGGCAAATATATTTATTTTCCAGTAAAATAAAACTATATTGTAATGACATAATATATGTTATAATATATTAAAGCTTTACTTATTCTATTTGTGAAATGCAGTCCAACAAAATTTCTGGGATCAATTAGATAGCCATTTAACAAAACAGCGATTCTTTTTAGCCCTTATTTTGTAATTTTTCGGGATTTAATAATTTTTACATGGTTTCTGGAAGGAGAGCAAGAATAACAACAACAAGGGGACCTACTGTAATGTATTAGAACCTCCCCTAGCTCTGTGTTTGAGGTTGGCTAGCCTATCATGTATAAGCATCGGTGTTGAGGAAAAGTGAACGTTTCATGTTGGCACAAAATTGAGAGTCTCCTATGCGTAAAGTGCTCCTATTAAATTTGGGTGAAGTTAAACAGCTCTTAACATAAAACATTAGAAGTCTATAAGGATGAAGCTATGACAATAGTCAGATTTTTTTTTTTGGTACAAAAGATTGTGAATAGGCATGAAAAATATCCGTTAGAAGGACATTCATTCATTCACTCATGAGTGCCTCCTATTTACCAGCCACTGTGCTAGATGCCGAAAATGGTCAACCAATAAAACATAGGTCAGATGAAAATGGGGAACTTGGAAATTAGGGTCTTTAAAACAGAAAACTATCTAGGAGAAAATGGATAAATAATTTAGTTTAGATTTGAAAAACTGGTTCATTTTGAAAGCATAACTGAGCATAAGGAAGTTTCTGCAATAATTGTGTCATGATTTTGAAAAAGAATAAACAGAACATATGGTATTAGTAGAGCTCATGCCAGAGAAACCAAAACAGCAGTAATTGCTGATGGCGTGTAATGTTTTCACTATGACAGCAATATAAACCCTCCAAGAGCGTGGTAAATATCTCTGATATCCCTGAGATCCAAGAAAGCGTTTGTGCCTTATACCAATGCAAAGAAAATATTGATCTATTTCTTTAACTCCAATTATTTATGCATATTTCATTCACAGCCAAACGTCCAATCCAGTTTTCTTTCCTCCTGAAATTCTGATATCTTGGGGAGATTCTACGTGAAGCCAAAGGAATAACTAAGGGTTCTGAACATTTTAACTCACGATATGCTTCTGATGAAATATTTTTAGGCCTAAAATAGAATTACCAAAGTTTATCACATAACTTATTTACAGAGTGCTGCTCTACATGTAAAGGATGAAGATTTGTCACTATTGAAGGTGCTCAGATAATGTGCTACACTTGAAGCCAACGAACTCTAAAATATTAATTCAAAATTTATTTTGAACAAGGATGCAGCCAAAGGTTGCTTTGAAGGCAAATGTTTCACTTGATAAAAATACTATAAAGAGTTTAGAAGCATGGGATCTGATGTGTTTTGTAAAATACCTTATAGTCAAACTTCACATATAACCAGTTTGTGTATGACTGCACGCAATGGTGTTAATTTTCAAGGCACTTTCTTACTGATGACATTTGGAATAATAGTGATAAATTTCCTTGTCCGGAGTCTTATGTTTGACTGTTTTTCTTCTGTGAGTTGGTAGCACAGATCTGCTTGGCATCTGTGATAATTTAGAGACTCTTATCAGCGGTGGTTAATGAATGACTAAGAAGAATTCTGCTGCGATTACAGCACGTTGAGAACTTATTTTGGATAAAATTTAAAAGGAGGCTTTGAAAACAATTCAAAACAAATTTACTAAGTTATTAGGATTTTCCAGAGGTCATTTGAATTTGAGAAATTTAGTTTAGGTGCTTACTCAGAGATGGACTTCCATCCTCGGTAGGTAACGCTCTTTGTTTCTTACCAGTTTTGTAGCTTCATGTGCCAGACCTTTGGCTTCTTTGGCAATTTTCTCAGCTTCATCAATATAGTCCTTAATATTGCTGTAAGCTTTGAAGGCTGCAGTGGCATTGAAGGAGATGTTTTTAGCCTCGTCAAGGATTCTGTTGGGATTACCCAAAAAAAGAGCATCAGAGCAGTTGGTAGTCAAATGAAGAACATCCTACTTATAACAAATAAGGCTTCCAAATAATCAGAGGCAAGATAATTATGATTATTCCAAATCATAATAAAGTACGTATTTATTGTATTATGTTGTAGCTTTCAATTTAAACTCATATTCCTAAATAATTCAGTTATAAAATACTATTGAGGTATTTTCAAATACCGACGGTATCCTCCAAAAGCTTCTGCAACTGTGTGCACCATGCAAGTGCGAGCAGTGGGACGATCCTTTTTGTCCTTTGAGAAGCACGTGACATGCTTCCTAGCACTTGTACCACATGACTGGAATGAATTTCACAAGATCTCCCTAAGCTAGGTTACTTCCCAGAGGAGGAAAAACAAATCTCAGAAGGTTAAATAGCTTGTCTCCGGTCATACGACCAAAATGTCACTAATTAAGGACGTGTAGCCCATGTCTGCTGACTTCTAGCTTACTGCTCCATCTACCAACCTTCACGCTACATTGGCAAAAATTTGTTAGAAAATTAATTGTGCATGAATTGTGCCCAGGGTCTTCAAATATTAATATTTTCCTTTGTGTCAATGGGTATTAAGTATTGGAACAGAACCTTACACATATCATGTATTATACACATTTATTTGGGAAAATGATTCTTGGAGCTATTAGCCCTATGTTTGTTATGACAATCCCAGAATTGTAGGGGAAGCATACCGGTTATTCCCAGAAGGCTGTTTATAAGTCAAACACACCTCGCCACTTGCCCCTCCCTCCTCTGACCCACATAAGAATCCCAGCTCTGGTGAGCTGCTATTTCTCAGGGGAATATGTAGTGTCTCCCTGGAGTTTGAAAGAGAAAAAAAGACTTAAAGGCTATGTATGGAGACACATTTTCAAAAGCTACCCTTTTAACAATAAATAGATCTGATTTCATTAAAAATATAAAAGTGAAATTTGAAGCAGAATGTGTGTTTATATATTATTATTTAAAATGCTAATAAGGCAACTGCTGTGCTCTCTAATAAAGAACAGAAACTATTTTTTCCAAGTGTAGCCTAGGGCTGTGTTCACTCCCACCAAGCCAGATTTGAATACATTTTTAACTCAGACTTTTGATGCTGCTCCAGTCGAGCTTTGCCTAGACTCTCCTAATTAGGCTCTTCCACAGAGAGGCCATGCAGCTCGTATGTTCATAATTACAGAAATCAAGATTTGAAAGCCACTCTCTACTGTTTCTGTTAGTCAAAACTTTTGGACAAGTGTCAAGATACACAGACATTTCCAACAACAAATGACATACCCATCAAGGACAGCAGATGAGTCATTCAGCTGAGCTGCGTGGCTCTCAGCCTGGGACACCTTCTCAGCAAGCTTCCTGTCCTTCATTTCTTGGGAGAGGTCATCTATTTTATCTTTAAGTTCCTCAGACATGGGTGGCAATTTAGTTTGAATGTCTTCAACGTACTGATGTGTAGAGAAGAGAAGCTATTTTAAGTAACTGAGTCCAAGCCTCCTCTCACTTACTAATTTCTCTATGAGATCTAATTAGACTCGCTTAGTTTTTTATGAAACTTCAAATTTTCTAATATAGCGAAAAGAGAATAGAGAATAGAAGCTGTTATTTAATAAAAGAGATTAGAAAATATATGAAGCCAATTTACACGAAGAAGAATCTACTTTTTAAAAAAATGCTACTGCGTAAGGAAAAATTCTTAAATGCTAGTCACTAGGATCTTTTGAACCATTTGCATTTCTCTTACCACATATCACAGTATCTACTGCATTAGACAGTATGTTAAAAGTCTGTTTGTAGGTTTATATTTCTCTTTTAACTAACGTTATATAAACATTGAAACAGATTGAAAGTGCCGTCCTATGAACAAGAAATGCTCTTCATTCGCTGTGGAAAAAATACAGGTTTCTGTGAGTGTTGAGAGGACCGTCACAGAGACATTCCCGTCTATTGGGAGAACAACATGAAGTTCTAATTGTTGCGAGCAGTATTGTGATCATACCACGTGGTCACAATAAAATGATGCAAACACAATTTTACACCCACAAGAAAAAAATTTTCACGTTTGCTGATATTACTGAGACTTCTCATTGGTTCCATTTATGAAAGCCTATGTCAATATTGTCTTTCTTTTACCTTTGGGTTTTAGCAGATACTCACGTCTATGACTGAGTTGATTTCATCTGCAAGACGGTTGGCCTCATCAAGTATGTCATTGCCTTCTTTTAATGTGTTCTCAGTTTGTCTTTTGCCACTTGCAATGGCCTCCTTCTTTTCCTGTAGGACAGTATGAGCAAAACATCAAGATGCCCTTTGGGTAAAATCCTGTCCAGCCCTGTATTCCTGCCTTTCCTGAGCTGTCTGAGCAAAGGCTTTGCAAAAAAGGTATGTCATGTTGACAACTAGGCTAGATGAGAATGACATGAACTTGCCAGCCAGTCCTCCAAGAGCTATTTTATTTAAACGCCTGTACAAGTACTTTCTTCCTCCCATTGTGAGAAAGTCATCCAAAAGAAGAAAACTTATATGATGGTAGCTGAGGAATTAAAAACGATTTTTAAAGCAAGTTGGACATCCATTTTTAACTAAAATATAGGCACTGAATATGTATTATGAACATGTGGTAGTGCACTGAATTACATTGGAACTAGACATTAAATTCCAAAACCTATGTCCAAATGAGTATTTTGTGAGTGTAAACATAAGGAGGTTTATTCTATGGGAGTTCTGTAAAAATTGGAAGAAGTGGGATTTTTAGGAGAACTTAGAGGAAGTACTTTTCAAAAAAAGAGAAACTATCACGTGGAAGAATAAACTTAAAGGACTGTTTCATAAAAACAGAGTAGACTTGAATTTTTCTTTGAAACTGAGCTTGTTTCAAAACTACAAGGAACTCACCCCCTAGAAGAGTGAAATCAAGGAGAGAGAAATATTGCTATTTCTGCATTTGGAGCACAGGTTTGCCTATTTTTTTCTTTACGCTTTGGACTCATCACCTTTTTACCTGTGGATTTAACTGCATCAATTATAATTTTAAGCCTCTGCCATTTATATTTTTTAAACACATAATAAAGCTGGTTTATATATTCATTTACATCTCAATACAGGTAGTTTATAAACTTTTCTCATTTAATTCTACACTAATTCTATGGGTCCTGTGTTCATCACCTTTTAAATGAACAGGAAATCGAACAAGTCAAGCGATATACCCAAAGTCACACAGTTAGTAAAGTGTGGTTAAGATTTGAACCCGTCTAACTAATAGTAGAGCCTGAGTCTGGTACTGTGAAAGCACTGACTCTCCTATTATAGAATCACATTTCCTATTTGCACTGGCATAGTGCTAATTTCACACCTTCCTTCCCTACCTCTTCACCACCACTTTAATGTGTTGCCAGGTACACATACCTTGTTCCTGCCTCCCAGCCTTTATGCTTGCAGTTCCCTCCACCATGTGCTCTTCCCCAGCTGTTTGTCTGGTTTCCTCCTCCATTCTCTGCTCATGGTCTCATCACTGACCACCTTATCTAAGGCAGCACTCATTCTCATTCTAGTTATTTTCTATATACTAGAGCACGGGGATTTCAAACTAGATTCAGGTAACAGCCTGCCTGGGTTGGAACCCCAGCTCTGCCCACTCACAAGCTATGAAACCTGGGTCAAGCATTTTTGCCTCAGGTAAAATGCTTAGTCCCTTACTACTCAAAGTGTGGCCCATTGACGAGCAGCATCAACGTCATCTGGAAGCTTGTTAGAAATACTCAATCTCAATGCCTTTTCGGAAACTACCAACTCAGAATCTGCATTCTAACAAGAACCCCAGGTGACTTATACACACAGTAAAATTTAAGAAGAACTGGCTTAGAACACTGCCTGGCACACAGTAAACACTACATAATTGTTAACAATTATAATTACCTTATTTTGTTTTTCCTAGCGCTCATTTATCTGAACTATATTTGATAGGGTGGCCATAAACTAAAGAAACATAGATAATATTATTTTATATTTTGCATAGATTATACCATCTTGATTGCTTCTTCTGGAAGTTGCTGAAAGCAAAGGTTGTTTAATGAAAATCAGCAACACCACTCCATCACAAGATGCACGGACAGGGACTAGTGGCACACACAACCTGTGGAACTGTAGACAGCCGATGAAGGATAACATACTGAAGTCACCATGCAGGGCCACTGAACATATCACTTATTATGGATATTAGCCCATGCTCCAGACTTTATGGCCATATTATATACTTCTTTATTAGTTTAGTGACTATCTCCCTTACTATGATATAAATTCCATAAAAACAGTCCTATGTATCACTCCATCTCCAGTATCTAGAAAAGTTTTCTCAATAAATATCTTTGCATGAATAAATGAAATTACAGTCTATTCCTGGGACTTGCACTAGTGACTTGGCTCATTCAGCTACTCCCATCACTGGCTAATTCAGAGGAAGTTTCCATATGCTGTTCCCTCTTATGGACAACAAATGTAGGTATTGTCCTGATGTTCCTGGTTACAAGTCATATCTTATCTTCCAAGAGTCTGGCATTCTTTTACATAACTACCAATTTTAGCCTTTAGCTTTTCTATGAGCTGGTTTATAGTTATACCATTTACAGACACTCAAGAATCTTTTTTAAAACATGACTTGTTTGTATGAATGAATCAAGGTAATTTAAAATGCTGAACCAACAGGAGAGAGAATATGTCCACACACATGTTAGGTGAAGAACTACATACATTCTGGTTTCAATTAAGCAGTGAGTGAGAATCCCTGTGAAAGCTCTGTTTGAGTCACTTTAGGGAACCAATTGTTATGCAAAGATCAAAATGCGTTATGGATCACACTAAAGCAGAAATGATGATTTCAAGATTAAGGAGGCTTCAGAGGTGGCTAATTTTCAGATTAGACAGTGATGGAATCTAGATTTGAACCAAGGAGAGAGGGAGATTTGGAGCTCCCAAATATTGATAAAAGTATAGATATAACATTTATTTGTGTTTGCTCTATGGCACTTTATCTATTCATTGGCAAACATTTTCTGCTCTGCCTTTGTTCCATACCCTGTCCTCAACCCTGGGGGTACAGTGAGCAAGAAGACATGCTCCTCATGGCTTGCCTTCAGGAGGGAGAAAATGAATGAGTAAATTCATGTATAATATATTTTCAAGTAATGATGAGTGCTATAAAAATAAATAGAGAGAGGCAACGGATAGAGAATGATGTAGAATATAAAATACCTAAGGTAGGAAGCTTTGAGTGTCTGAGGAACAAGGAGGCCCATGTATAGAGAGAATTCTTCTCCAAAAGTAAACCACAAGCACAATTGTTAAGTGATTCTGTTTAGATGCCAAGGTTGATTATATTTCTACTTTTAACTTCTAATTAAATCTTAATTCATTCCAGAGCTCTGTAAGTTTAACATCTTTTTTTGCAGGGGGGGTGAATTAAGACCTACAAAAGCTATCTTCTTGTCTATCATTTATCTGGCAACTCATGACTTTCTTTGCAGTCCTTCCTTTTGTGAGGTTATAATGGTAGATCTGGGGACAGACTGTTCAGTGTATGTTCCTTTGCTAATTGAATTACTGGTCTTCTTTTTGCCCATCAGGCCCACAGTTCCCTCTGCCTTCTCTCCATCGATGGAAATGCTCTTCTAAATGCCCTGTCCGCTTCTAGAAGGCTACACACAAAGCCTTCTAGGATCTGGCTCTGAACGCCATTTCCAGAGCTATCTTCTGCTACAGACTTTTGTGTAGGTTATGCGTGAGCTTCATCGCTCGACTTGACTTTCCTCAGACCACCTCACACTTCCAGAGCTCGCTGTTTGTGCTCATGCTGCTCCACCATTTCTCTCGGTTTCTGCTATGATGCCATCATTTCTGTGAATCTTTGCTGATTCTCCCAGCCCCTGTTAACCACAGGATTACATACAGTAAAAGGTGAAAATGCCTGCATTTTCCGGAGTCTGTAGTTTGAGGAGGCCAGAAATTATTCCTCTTTACCCTCAAACACCCTGGTCACTGATATGGTAGGTGTCTGACAGAGATTTAAATATTATCCATGCCTACTTTCCTAGCCTTGTATCACACTATTTTCTAACACAAAACCAATTTTCCAGTTTATATGAGCAACTCGCAAATTCCCCGAAATGTAATTTTACTCCATGACTCCAATATTTCAATCGCTTCCTACAGCTTTCAGTATAAAAACCAAATTCCTTACCTTGGTCTTTGAGTGCAATTCTCCTATAGCTCAAGGTCTGCACCCTGGCTATCATTGTTGGCTTCTCTCCTCCCACGCATTCCCATGCAGTCTTCATTCCAATCCTATCAAACCACCACATTTTTCCCAAAATGTCTTACCATTCTTTTCTCCTTGTCTTTCCACATGCTTTTCCCTATTTCTGGAATGTTCTTTTCCTTCTACTTTGACTAACTAGTGCCCTCCCTTCAGGACTTCAGGACGTAGCACACATGTCCAGTCCTCTCTGAAGTCGGGGGATTAAGATGCACTTCCTTTGCTTACCTCCAAGATAACCAGGGAGTGTAGAGAGTGGTTGACTCGTGTGCACCTCCCACAAAATACAAGTCACCTGAAGTCATCAGAGATGGCATTTTATTCTTTATATCAGTGGTTCTCAAACTTTCAGTTTTAGAACATCTGAATCACTGGAGGGGTTTTTAAAACTGGGAGCCTCACTCCCAGTTTCTGAGTTGAAAAGTTTGGGGTGAGGCTCAAGAATTTGCATTTTTAACAAGTTTCTAGGTGATGCTAATGTTGCTGTTCCAAGGACTACACTGCAAGGACCAGTCTTTGACATAATCAACACTGTTTAGCACACTTCCTGAATTTAGTAGGGGCTTGACAAGTAGACTTTTTTGTTATTTTTTTTGCTTTTTTTGCTGAGGAAGATTAGCCTGCAGCTAACATCTGTTGTCAATCTTCCTCTTTTTGCTTGAGGAAGATTTACCCTGAGCTAACAGCTGTGCTAATCTTCCTCTATTTTGTATGCAGGATGCTGCCACAGCATGTCCACTGACGAGTGGTGTAGGTCCGCACTCAGGAACCAAACCCAGGCTGCCGAAGCAGAGCATGCTGAACTCAACCACTAGGCCACAGGGCTGGCCCTTTGATAAGCATTTTTAATAAAAATTACATGCTTACCTTCTTAAAATAAAAAAAAATTGGGGTCTTAATTATATTACCTTTTTTGTGGGCACAGGCACAATGAAGTCATATATTTAAAACACAGCTCATTAGTCAATCAAATGGATACAAGGTATCAGTTGTTTTCAAATATGCATGCACATCAGATTAATGGAGGGAGAATTTTAGAATATGGACCCTGGGCCACACCCCAGACCAGCCAGCTCAGACTTTGGGAGGGAGCCTAGCGAATCCGTCTTTTTAACAAACTCTTCAGGTGACTCTTTCTCAGCCAGTCTAGCGCCGAGCTTGGTAATTAGTCTAATCAGCCTTGGCTGTGCCTTACTCATGCTAATTTAGTCAGTTATCTATTTACTCCAGTAAGTTTTTAACAAGCCTTCAGTTAAGCGTGGCGTATAAAATGAAAATACAAAAAGGCCCACTTAGAACTTCAATACTGATTACACCAGCTCCAGGCATTTCTAGGGGTGCCCAAGAATGATGGCTCCCAGTTTTAAACATCACTAAAAGGAAGGACTAGCTGAAAGCACCATTTACTGTGCCACCATAACTCTTCTTGAACTGCACCCAAATGCTTATTATGCTTTCCACACAGGCAATTTTAATTTCTTAAACTGTTGCCATAAAATGGAGAGGTGCACCTCTGGGTAAGTTACACCACTGGTGTGTCACGGAGCAGGATGAATCATGCTGGAGCCCGCGAGATGACAGTGGCCCAGCAGCCCGCCTAACACACTGGTGCTTTTTCTTTAATACGGCCGGCATGTCAGCAGACTCCAAATTGGTTAAGATTAGATACATCAGTTAAGAAAAAAGTGAGCCTCCTCAATCTTCCCTCAAAATGATAAGGCTGAGTCCCAGGAGAGGGACTCAGAAAAAAAAAAAAAATTAATTCATCCTCTTGCTTCTTAATCCAAAGTAAAAGGGAAAGAAATGAGTGGATAAAAAAAATCCAGATTCGTTTTATTCAACTGTCATGCCAGAAACATTTTTGAGGGCATAATCTATGCCAGAGAGTGTTCAGTTATGGTTGAAGGTAAAATTGTATGTCAGAAGAAATACAGGTCTGCTGCTGTTTCAAATCTGTTGGGGTCAAATACTTTAAAAAGAGCAAACGTAGGCTTGTCTCTGGGGAGAAAGTTGTTGTTGTTATTTAAATACCAAATATAGGGTTTGTACCATCCCATGCGGTGAATTTACTTTTGGGAAAAGTGACCAATTTGCAATGTTAAGTGTTAAGAAAGAAAGAGAGAGAAAGGCAGGGAGGCAAGGAAGGAAAGAAGGAAGGAAGGAAGAAAGAAAAGAAGGAAGGAAGGAAGAAAGGAAAGAAGGGAGGAATAGATGGAGGAATCTATTTTAGTTCCAGCTGCATTTACACCCTGGAAAGGCAGAGGCTGCCTATGGTCTCTCGAGGAGAGAAGTACCTCTTGTCTGTGAGGAAAAATAACTGAGACTTGATCTGTTCATGTTAGCCTCTTGTAAAATATCATTTCATAAAACACATCACAAACAAATAGAAAACCAAAATCTTCCCGAGCTCTGGCCTCTCAGTGAACTGTTGCTTATGTGCTCAGATTCCACTAGAAAATACTTGGTTCTTCTGTGATTTATGGCAGCCGGGTGTCTAAACCACGCTTTGTGGATTAGGTTGGGTGGATTGCAAAATCACATGATATCAGTACCTGAAGATACGCTAGACATGCTCTGGTATAAGGCCCTCATTGTATAGTTGGGGGACTGGTGCTCAGAGACCTTAATTGACTTGCCCAAGCTGTAGTGATACAGTTGGTGGTAGAGTTATCAAGACCAAGGTCCCCTGACTCCCAGTGAAGAGCTCCTTCCACTGTGCCATACTGTCCTTAAAAATCTTCAATAGTTTAAGTGACATAAATTTTATCTGATCCTTTGGTCAATGATCACTGATTTAAAAAAAAGATCATTCTCTGTTCTGTTTCTTAGAAGTCTCTTTCAGAGTCATCTTCTTGATCTTTGTAAACGAGCATCAACCTGACTTACCCAGCCGTGTTCAACTCCCTACCCTGCACTTCTTGGTTCAGATGAACCTAAGTCTTACCTCCAAAGCAGTCATGTTTTTCTGGTTTGCTGCAGATAAGCGGTTAGCTTCTCTGATTTTATCTGTGGCTTCTCTCAAGAGGTCCCAAGCATCATCAACTTTGTTTTTGTAGTCTGCCAGTTTCTCCCGAAGATCTTTCTCCATTTCTTCATTTTTCCCTCGGGGTTCTCCAAACAGCTTCTGCACTTTCTTCAGAAGGCCTTCAGCAGCTCTACAACCACACCCAGCCCCATAATACACAATAAGCCCTTGTCATGGTATCAGGGTTTCTTGGTATTAAACTGTGTCACAAAGAGATGCTCACATTAGAAGAATGGAAAAGCCAGACAATTTTTAAAGGAGACTCAGGGTGTACTAAACCAAGTTGAAAATGGGTCCCTGAAAAGTGGCAAGACCATTTATAAAGTTAAAGCACAAAAATCCATCTATTTTAAATTTATTAGTAAAATAGCATTTTCAATTGGACGCAGTCTCATATTATTCTCATAATCCTACTGATGAATGAGTTTTATGGTTCACTTCACAAAAAAAAGCCACCTGATTCACCATAATGAGACATTTTCTCTCTGTTACTTTGAACATCAGGTATGAAGATTGATATGTTTGGTTAGAAACTGTGAACAGAGCTCTGTGTTACTGACATGCTAGGACAATATCATGATTTTGATCTACTTTTCTTTTCCTTTTAACTCTGTGATGTGGGAGTCTCCTGGGTTTAACTTGATAGTTTTCCTAAACTGTTAATATCTGAGCCCTTAACAAAGGCTAAATACATGAAAAACAGCAGTCCTCAAACTAACAGGCATCATAACCCCTGAAGCTTTTGTCACAACAGCCTGCTGGGCCCCATCCCAGAAGTTTCACAGGTCTGGGGTGGGGGGCTGATAATTTGCACTTCTAACAAGTTCTCAGGTGTTTCAGATGTTACAGCTTTAGTATACATTATTTAAGTATAATAACACCATCATTTTGAAGTTAGATGACTGTGAATGTAAAAATGTATTTTTTCTTGAGTGTTTAGTCACAAGGATTCATCAACATTAGTAAAACTACTATCACTATTTGCCACCATTATTTCAAAGCATCAGGCATTTATTATTTGACGACTATTCTACTCAGCATTTCTTAAGATGACAAAACGCATAGGATGGGCTGTCAAACTCATAACTTTATTTCTCCAAAGATACTTTTATTAAAACAAACAACTATTGATAGTTTAAAAGTCCCTATTACAGGTGGTTAATAAAGCAAGTTCATTAGCCCGATTATACAAGGGACAGCACCAGGAAAGGCTATTGACTTGATTATTTATATACAGGCAAAAGTCTACTTTCAATCCATTTTAGAGCAAGAGAAAGTATAACTAAGTAAATGAACAGTAAATAGCAAAGAAACAACGTATCTTCTACTCATATGTGTGATGGAAAATTTAGAAAACTGTAAAACAATTTGGAAAGCTCAGTTGATCAAATGAAAAAACAATAGAGCATTAACTCACACCAGCTCGTCTTCAGCAACTTCCTTTTGTGTATCTAGAGTTTTCCTCCTCAGTTCTGTCATCATCTGATCAATCTCTTTCTGAAGTGCTTGCAAGTTTCTCTCAAAGGCCTTGTCTTGAGTTCCTAGAGTTTCATTTAGCTTTACAGCTTTTTCATTTACAGCTGCAGGGGGCAAAACAAATTTGGGAAATTAGTGAACAAAAATGCCACATGCAAAAATGACACTCAGCATCTGCTCTTCCCGCCGTCTCCAAATGAAATGTAGTTTGCCATGGGTGTCCCTGCTGGGAAATAGAGAGCAAGTTAACACAACAGTCCATGACAAAGAGGGAAGTGTGACGTATTTCTCCGTATTATATTTCATTTTGGGGGCATGATAATTAAAGCATGGTGTTTCTACCTCAGAAGGAAGAAATACAAGTGGCTCAAACCCTCTTCATGTAGGAGGTACAAAATGAGACGTGTAGCATAACCCCTCGACGCTGAGCACACAGGTCTGTGTTGCTGAGCAGACAAGCATACTCAGTTTTAAAATACTGAGTACAGAAATACTCTCAGCGATGAGATCTCTGAAATCACCCTGCCCTTGCATGTCCATGCACTTCAGTGTTCATTTGTTTAAATGAGGAAAGAAGCACTGGTCTAGGGACAAGGGTTATAGATTTGGGCTCAAGGAGATCTTCCGGCAGTAACATCCATCGCAAGAGGCTGTGTCTCCAATGCATTAAGGGGGGTTTCAGCTGTGTTCTTTGGAATCTGAGGATTCTCCAGGTGCTTCGGGTGTTCTCCAAATGAAGTCTATTCTGCCAAGAATCTGTTTCATAGGTTGGTGTTCTGGGTAAATTTCACTTGAAAAAAGAATTCTATGTCAAATAAAAAGTTTGAAAAACTGGTGAATTGAGAGATTTATGAAGTTATACCATTAGTTTTTTTTTAATGAAAGGGATGAACCTGACTTTCCAACTTGCCAAAGGTGCATGTATTTCCTGTATTGAGTGGATATATAAATGAGCTTTGATTAGGCATATTTTTTGAAATTTGATTGAATTTACGCCCTGGGCCAAGATGGTTTTGAGGAAGGAAGGAAAGCGAGACAGAGCCTCACTTCTGGTCTATTTGCAGACAAAAATTTGGTGGAAAAAGAATGATATCAGAGAGAGAAAAGAAAAAGGAAAAGATGGTGGTACCTTTTGGAATGCATGCATCATTTCTTTTAAATTAAAGTAATATGTAAGCAACTAGAAGAAATTATTAGGGTACAAAAATACTGCTTTAGCAAAATAATGCTAGAACAATGCTGGAAAGTGGAAAGTCTCTGGATATTTTTTAAGCTAAAGATGAATGTGTTATCTAGTCTCTTACTCAAAGATATATACTATCAGTTCAGTATGTTTCCAACAGTATCAAACATTTTTGTAAAATAAATCTATCTTTTAAATGTATTTATTTGTTTCTAACTTATTTCAAAGGCAATTTAAAGTAGTTTTAAAATATCTTTAAAACAAGATAAAATGACATACAAGGAGATTGAGTAAAGATAAAAAAATTAATGCAAATCAGGAGAAGTATTAATAGACAGAATGGCATACCCTAATGTTCAGCACAGCGGACCCTAAATCAGTGCTGAGTGTCTTAGTAGCTGAAGCATAAAGGGATGAAAAGGGGACCCTTCAGAGGTTACAACATCTGTAACATGCAAGTGAATTAATTCCTCAGGAGAAGCAAAGCTGTTTTTCATACTGAACTTGAAAAAACAATATCCTCTGATGGGTAATTTTATCATGAATGAAAAATACTCCTGTGACCTGAGACACAGGATAGAAGGGTGTCTAGCATTTATCACATCTTCGTAGATGTCAGGACATACACTAATGGGTTATGTATGTTCACTCATTAATTCTAATGGCACAGAGAATAAAATATAGTTTATTTATGATCTAATCAGGGTTCATAGCACAGTAGACTTTAAAAATTATAGCAAGGGGCCGGCTGGTGGCATAGTGGTTGAATTTACGCACTCTGCTTTGGCGCTGTGGGGTTCTTAGGTTCGGATCCTGGGCGGACCTATGCACCGCTCATCAAGCCATGCTGTGGCAGCATCCCATTTATAAAATAGAGGAAGACTGGCACCAGAGTCAGCTCAGGGACAATCTTCCTTAAGCAGCAATAGGGAGATTGGCAACAGATGTTAGCTCAGGGCCACTCTTCCTCACACACAAACACACACACAAATTATAGTGAGATAAGAATGCCTAGATTAATAGAATGCGATTATCTATAAAGGGTCATGACTTACAATGGAAGATAGGATGAGAAAGGTATTCCATCTATCTAAAAATAAAATGGAAATAGACAAACGCCAGGCTGAACCATTCACTTTTACCACAGCAATTTATTGTCACTAATAAAACCTTAAAGTACTGATAATTATCCTCATTATTGTAGTTTTGAGAGAGGAAAAACAGGGTATGGTTATGTCGTATCACCCACTTAAAGCTGTTGGTGAATTTCCTTTTCCTTTTTAAAAAATTCCCGACTATCTAGTCTTGAGGTACAGATATACATCTCGGTGAAGATTTAGTTTAACTCTGGTATATTCTAGCTTAAATTTTCATGAAATTTGAACAGTTGGATTAATTCTGCCAACGTCTTTTTTGTAAAGGGCTGCGGTGATCATTTTTGTTGTCATTTATGTTAGTACCTGCTGGAAGAAGAGAGGAGTGTTCACATTTTCCTCAGGTACAGGACCACAGCTATCCCACACGGCACTTCACGTGAATTAGAAAAAGCTGCCCCATCTGGACAGACCGTTGGACCATTTGATGCACAATTTAGAGAATGGGAGACATCTTTGAAGTTACATAACCCTTTTTCATGGTGGATAGATTGTGGATGGTGAGCCAACCCTGGGTTAAGTATCATTTCCACCCCGCCCCCTGCTGGTCCTCTGTGCGATGCACAAATTAGGAGGTGGAGGCTGTAACGTAGAGGAGAAAGTAAGCAGTGCTGATACTGGAGTCTACTGGAAACACGGGTTAGCATTTATTCTTAGGTACCAATGTTTGATTGAAATGATCAAAGTGAATTCCCAGAATAGGTTTCTGGGTACTGAGTCTTTGAGATTGAGATGGAAGGAAAAGTTCCTGGAAAATTGACTAGCGCTTTCAGGGTGTCACTCAGGGCGAAATGATTCTACCTGCAAGGGGAGTTTTTGGCAGGCAGGGGAGGTGGACACTTTGAGTAGCATCACTGGAAGATAAAACCAGGGAATCTACAACCTCATCTAGCAGAGCATACAGCACAAGGAGTTAACTCAGATTTTTCTGGTAGGAGCAACTTCTGTTTCAGATCTTGATACATTCGCCTCAGATTAAAACTCTGTTACTCCTTACAGTGGGCAATCTTTGGGAGTTTCTGTCTCTTCTTGGCCAGAGATTCCTAAGAATTACCTGTCAGGATCTGTCTTGAAAGTTATGTCATGTCCTGATTTATTTGGCTATATTACAAAGCCATGTATCTAAAACACATAACATTGTAGAGAAATAAAAATTTTTTTTAAAGCAAAAAAAAAAAACCCCACAACTTTTTTCCTACTTTCTAAACATGCATGCATGTTTATTATACATTAAGAGATATTTAATAACTAGTGGAGTTGTTTTATATTATCTGTTTTCTTTAAGAGTCTCTTAATCTGGGCTTTTGCCCCAAAATGGCTTCCACTTTGATTCTCAATCAGATTGGTAGACTCCAAGAACTAACTCCTGGAGAAGTGTGGACTACATGCAGGACAGCTCCTGGTAAGGCAGCACATCCAAATCCCAAGCAACAGATGATCATTAAAAACAAGTACCAAGTATTTTAAAAGCCATTTTGAGAAATTAAAGTGCCTCTTTAAAGTACTGAGTAGAGTGATAAAATTAGCTTTCTGAAAAATTAAAAGTCTTTTAAATAGTTTTGAATGCAAACAATAGCACAGCATAAGTTGTCCATTAGTTATTTAATCATAATAGTCATTTCTCAAAAATTGCAGCATTCCTTAAGGAACGCATTCAATTTACTGCTATTCTGCACTCATAATTACTAATTCACTGATTGTCGTCACTAATTTAACACTGTAGGCTGTAGATTCTCAGCAGATAATGCCCTTAAATATGTTGATGAAAATATTTTTTAAAACCTAACACTCAAATTTAAAAATGTCATCTCTTACTAGAGAAATTCCAGTCCTGTGTAATCCTTTTTCAATTTTTCTGTTGGGAGAAATAATGATTAAATTATGACTTTTCTGATACCTTCGGCATCCTGGGCAAGCTCCTTAATGAAGTCTGTTAAAGAGCTTGCTCTCGTGTTGGTCCTCTCAGCATCCTGTCCAGTTTGCTCGGCATCTGCTGTCACTTTGGTAGCCTAATGATCCAAATTCGGGAAAAGCATAATTAATAGAGAAGAAGAAGCTACAGTTAGATAAGCTCCCACTGGCTACATTTTCTTTCAAATATTACTCTGAGCCAAAGACAATCGATGAATTATTGATCAGATGTCCTGGAAATGATGCCCTGTGCTCAAGTATACAATTAAACTTTATTACTTTTTCCATTAAATGGAAATCAGAGAGCTGTATTTGGTCTTTTTCAAACCCTCGTTATATGCAATGGCACAGAAGAAGCGATAAATTGCAATTATTTTTGAAATATCTTTAAGCTACTATTGCCAAAAGTCTTTAATGGATTCTTCAGCCTCCACATGTTGCAGTTTTGTCCATATTTTATTTACTGAAAAAGTGTGGAGTGTAGCAATGATCTCTGGAAGGAGGCATGGGCAGTCTGTCTCAATAAGCCTCATCCTATAGATTTGGTTTAGATCAATACGTTAATTAAAGACACAAAGAAGGGGAGATGCTTAGCTAGTAAGTAGTAAGTGCTTGTTGTATAACACTTTAAAGATGCCAGGAAAACATTAAAGAAAAATAAATGTTAACTTTCCCCATGACATCACCAGAAAAGATGGCCATTAATCCCAGGACCATAGATCATCGTCAACACAACGAAACAGACCCCAAAACACCTCACCTCCCAAAGAGTATCTTCAGACATTTCCACCTTTACTCACATTGAAAATACCATCTGACCAAGGGAATCCATTTAATGTGTTCATAATTAAGATATACCATATTTAGTCAAATAAAAATGGCTTGTGCAAAATTAAAAATTTCTTAAAAATACTACAAGGTTTGGAGCATGTTATAATAGGTTTATATTTCATTTTCCTATGTGTATGCATATGCTAATAAATATGAGTTCTTTTTTACAAGAAAGATAGGGGTAATCTACAGATAATGAATCAAAGAATCACAAACTGCCTCAATAAAATTTGAATAAGGTCCAGGTTGGCAGAGTATTAATACTCCACAATCTTGGACTCGAGTGCCTGCATTCTAGACATGCCCAGAGAATCTAAATTTCTCTATACATAAGTGGATTTTAAATAGAACTTAAAAGAGAACTAAATGTCTGGCCAGCACAGAACATGGTAAAAGATGCTACAGGAATTTTACTGCATTTTCTGAATTTCCAAGGGCAGGTAGAGGTTTAATTCATGAAAGTTTTCAAGGTTTTGCACAAAAGGTAGAATATAAAGTCCAAGAATTATCATCTAATTTTGCAACCTGAAAGTGTTACTATCACAAATAAAAGGAAGAAAGGATAAGAATTCATTGGAAGTTTTTAGAATTACTCTTTAAAGTTTAATATACACACACACACACACACACACAATGATTTAGAGGTTGTTAATCAATGTATTAAAATGCTCTGAATTAACTCTTCAAAAATATCAATAATGGGATTATTTTCACTTTTAGGTTCAAGGTTCATATGGATGAAGTAACTTTTTACACATACATAGGACACATAATTTTCTAAATGCTGCTTTAGAATTACTAAGGTCAGCTGCTTAAGATGTTGGGGCTGTCTAAGTTTCTTTAGATGTTTGTCTAGTCTGGACTTGATTGTACTCTATGATATTGCTCCTATTTTCACATCTCACAGGGACCTGATCTCCATTGTGGTCACCTTTCAATATCTTATCTTCAGAATTAATGTATCCCAAGCACTAGCATCTCTTACCACATAGAAAATGTACATTATAATTTAAACTTAAAATTTATTTTTTGCTTTATCAATAGCTTATATGTATTATGAAAAGATAATAATTTATATAAGTATTCATACCATCAAGCTTACCAATTCTTGTTAATGGCACAAAGCATCTAATTTTTTGGAAATAAACATATATTGATACACTGTCCCTTTTAAATTCTAGACAATCAAGACAGTGCTCATTGCCTTGACTTCTATTTACCTAGTTATTTTTTACAGTAATGTGTAAGAGTCATCACTAACAAACTCAGTACCAATTATATAAGTACTCCAGTATTAAGATGTCAAGAATTCTACATGACCTATGATCAGAAACAAGTTAAAAAAGTTATCACTAAGACCCTATGCAATTGACCTCTCTACCTCCTTTTGTATATGAAATATGCTAAACTCTTCCCTTTTTAGGGCCTTGGTATCCTGTTGTTTTTGCCTGGGATGAATTTCTGTTCTATACTTTCAGTGACCAGATCCTTGTCATCCATCAGCTTTCAGTCTAATAAGCATCTCTTCCTGGTGTGGCCATTCCCAGGGCACCTCTCCAGGTTTCCACACTGCCTGCAGCAGAACACTTCCTTCTCAGTGCTGTGCACTTTAGAATTACTCATTTATGTGTTGGCTTACCTATTTATTAGCTGCCTCCCTGACAAAAGTAAGCTCTAAGAGGGTAGGAACCCAGTCCATTTTGCTCATCACTTTCTATCCAGCTCATTATATGATGCCTGACTTATAGCAAATATTGAAGCAATGTTGTTAAATATGACTAAACAAAAATTTCCTAATGAATCTTGCCAACCTTATTATCATTCTTATTGCCTACATTTCTATGAACATTTCCAGAAAAAGCATTTGTTCATACTATTGCTCCTTCTCTCCTCTCCAATTATCCAAAATAAATCCAGCCTTTGAGATTCACCTTCTCTGTGAAGCCATCCCTGATATTTTGGCTCGTGTTCTCCTTTCTTAGATTTTCAGAAACAACCATCGTTACCACCATTCATGACTATTTTCGGTAGTCATGTTAGGTGTTTTGCCAATATATTTAATCTCCATCCTTGGGGCTTATGTCTTATCTTTGTGCCTGGTGTATTGTAGGGGGTCAAAGATGTTGGGTGATTGGCTGATATAATGATAATCAAACCAACTATCCCTTTGAAGTTCTAAAGCCTGTTAGAGGGGAAAAAAATCTCTCTCCATATGCCTTCCCAATACCATTGAAACTGGCCATATGCCTCGTGATACGCTTGCCAGCGAATGTGGACGGCTGGGCAGTTTTCTGGGTGTTTTTCACAGCCTCCTTGGAAGCTGCTGCTCAAGAGCTGCAGCTGAGTGCTTAGGAGGAGAGCCAGGCCTGAGAGCCTCCAGTCCCCACCACACTGCTTCTAGTCCCTGGCCTCATGGTAATTCAAAACCAGCTTGCCGTCACACACCAAGTACCATGCTGTGCAGGAAAGGGTGGAGTTGGGAGTGGGCAGGACTCTTTAGGGACAGCATGGTTCTTACTGAGGAAGAAAGTGGCCTTCCCTGCACAGACAGGAAGAGCTTGCTCCTTGGCTGCACTCCAGCAGAGGAGGAGATGTGAGGTTCCTGGCACCAAAAGGCATTGACTTATTATGGTATTAGCACTCTTAACGATGGGTCACACGGTCAGGCTCAGCTGTACCCTAGACTGATATGAGTGTTCAGAAGGGCTTACAACAAACACTCTTTTGTGTCTCATCTACTCTTCCTACCTTTAGAGATACATAGAGGGCATGGTCTCTACTTTTACCCTGGTAAAAAGGTATGGGGAGGTTAAGTGACTTATCTGAACTCACACAGAGGGAATTGGGGACAAAACACAAATTTTCTGTCTTATAGCTTCATATTCTGTCTGTGTCAAACACTAACTTATGCTTGGCCAACATCCAGGAAAATAAATGAACAAGCTGAGCATTCTGGGTGGGAGGAGGGACCTTGCTCCAGCTTATGTAGTACTTTAAGCGTATAAGCTTTAGATTTTAGTAAATTAGCATATTTAAAAATCCATATCAGAATATCATATGGATATTTTTAAAAATCGTGACTCGTTACACAGTAATTAAGTTGAAGAGTCACTCTTGTCAAAACCACACATGAGAGACTCCCTAAAGGATGCCTATGACAAATGCACTGTCACCTATGGGGAGTGGTGATGGAGCCTGGTATCATTGTAAAGGCGAAATTCACAAGAATCAGTTTCACCCAGGACAGGCTATTGATAATGTTCCAGATGAATGCTAAATACCACATGATAGAAGCTATCTGTCTGGTTCAGTTTGGCTCTTCCTGCGTTTTATTAAATTACCATCCCCATTCCTTAGTCATCTTTCCTCTTCTCTATTATCTTGTCCTTTGAGTATTTGACAAATGTCTTCTCATTTATCCTAATATGTTGTACAATCTTCCTTTCATTCTCTATCTTTGATTTTCTTATTTTTACGTCCTCTTACCTCTGTTCTACAATCTTTCCAGTGTTCCTTTGTAAATGATATCTCATACAGCACCTTCTATGGATGTCTCTTACCTTTGATTACGTTTATTTTACATTCAAGTTCACTCAACTAGGTGTTTTGTTCCTTTTATTTTTCTTCTTTTTTTTGGAGTATTTATATCCAGGCAGCATGCATTATCATTAGGCACACATTAATTTACTTCTGAACAATGTAGCTGTTACTTTTTTGCTTTAGCTCAAGCAGCTCTCACTATGCCTCTTGAAATCCGCACATAATTTTCTTGGTTGGATATTACTAGTGTCTTTCATTTTCTGCCTTCGTTATGTGAAAACTAGAATCTAATGGAGCACATCTAACTACTGAATAAACAACATTGCTTCGATGCCATCCACCTTTGCATTTGCAGACTTACATGGTTTCCTGCTAAAATTAAATTTCAGATCTAATCATTTATATGATATTCTCAAGGGTAATCTTCAAACACTACCAGTTCCGTGTATGTAAGCGTCAGTGAAGTGCTCCTCAGGCAAGCGGCTAGGACAGACAACACACAAGGAAAGAGATGGGGGCAGCCAATTGACCCTGTGGAATGATAACAAGTCACTTCCATGTGGAATTTCTCCCTAAGTATTTCAGGTGTCAATTTTGAAAGTTACAAACCAAACAAGTAAAATTTGTTATACATTCTCTCTCTCTCTTTTACCATATAATAGCAGAAATAAAAAACATTGTTGGCAACTTAAACTTTTTAAAACCATGAAGAAGGCATTGTAAACATATAATAATGTTGGCATTTAAATCATTTAAAAACTAGTTTCATCATTTTGAAAATGCCTTATCTTCATTTAAATTTGATTTTCAATAGGCAATAAAAAGACAATGTAAATAAAGCTATATTTTGATATATTATGTAGTTCAGCCTATTACATAGCATTCTCCCCTTATAGAATATAAACTTTTAAGAGATGTTTATCAAAGAAAGTAAAATATCCAGCTCAATATAATTATAAAATATGTCTGATTTTAGCGTATTTTAGAGAAATTCAAAATCAGTGCTTATCGTGTGTTTCTCTACCTTTCATCTGGTTCTTCAAATGCTATTATTTAAATTATCCACAATGAATTAACTAAACACATATTGAATGACCACATACTATGTGCATGATATTTGCAAAACCATCGTGAGCAGAAAAAAACCCCAAAAAACAAAACACGCTTCCTGCCCTTTTGGAGCTTACAGACTGGTGAGGTAGAGAGGTATTTCTCATGATCATGAAAATAAATTTATAATCACAAACTGAAGGAAAAACACAGGGTGTAAGTCAATTACAGGAGGAATCTCATCACACCTGGAATGTCACAGAGGCTCCCATAAAGCAGGCTTCCATGAGCTGAATTTGGAAAAGTGGTTGGAATTAACGGAAGTTAACAAGATGTAGGAGGAGGTCATTTACTTCAAGGCTAAAGAAAGTACGTGTACAAAGGCTCTGTGGTGGGACAAAGTGACTGAAGAATAGTATGGCTGGGGTGCAGATGGTCAGGGCCACAAGTGGTGGGAGATGTGGCCAAGGGGAAGATTAAGCTAGGAGCAATGAAAAGTCAGGGGGGAGAGTTTAAGCACTGCGGTGACATATTCAAATTTGGAATAGTAAAAGTGTCTTCTGGCTACACCATAGAGAACAGATTGGGAGCAGAATAAGAGTAAAAGCAGAAAGGCTAGCTAGAAAGCTTATGTGGTAATCCCAAACTTCCAGTTATGGAGACTGGGTGAGAGTGGGGTAGTGGAGAGGAGAGCTATACTTAGAAGTAAAACCCACTGCATTTGGTAATGGGTTGGATAGTGGGAAGACAATGAGGAAGAAAGAAGAGTCAAGGAGTATTTCTAGGTTTCTGGCTTATATATTCAATGTGTGGGGGGTCCAGAGGACCAGACCATGAGGAGAGAGATGGGGAGTTAAGCAGTAATCAGATCAGACAGGAGAGCATCACATGTCATCCTGAATGAAATGGAGAGCCGTTGCAGAATTTGAAGGAGGAGAGTAATATGATCAGATCTGTGATTTAGAAAGTTCACTCTGCTATATAAATAATAATCAGTTGGATAAGGTTTAGAAACAGAGGTCATAGAACAGAACTGAATTGGGTTGGGGGTGAAAGAAAGTTTGGAGTGAAGGGGAACCTGTTCACTTCTATTTTGAGAGAATGGGTAAACACTGGAGGATAAATCACTGAGGTGCTCTAAATAGGAGAAAGTATGGGTTTTAAGAGGAAGATGGTGAGGTTAGTTTGAGGTGTCCAGTCAGTAGTTAGGTACATAGGACTGAAGAAGGAGAATGAAGTCTGTCTTGAAGATATAGATTTATTTATCATCAGCACATACCTGGTAATTGAAACACAAAGAGTTTTCAGAGTGAGTGGAGATGTGGACCGAGAACTGGACCCCAAGAAAATAAAATTTTAAGGGATGGGCAGAGGAAGAGCCTGATGATGAAAGATCAGAAAACTAAGAATGAAACAGAGGAGAGTATGTCAAGAAGGAAGGAAGGGTGACAACTGGCAACTTCTACAGGGTGTTCAAGTCAAATAAAGTTTCCGCTGGATTCAGTGACCACCTGGTCATTGGGCATCTTGTAGAGATAGTTTGGATAGTGGGCTGGGAGTGGAAGTCCAGGTTGCAGTGGATGAGAAGTGAATACAGACCTGTCTCCCAGTCTGTCAAAAAATTTGGCTGTGACACAAAAGAGGAACCTAATCACAGTAGCTATAGAAGTATATGGAGTTGTCATCAAAAAGCATCTCAGTAGTCCATACGTATTATTGGACAGTTTGAATATGCTAAACGTGACTCCCATTTCCAAGGAACTTATATGCCAATGGGGAAGGAAAATGGCAATAAATTAAAATACATTGAAAGAGATATCTGATTATGTAATACATTGCTTATGTAATTTTTACATATTAGCTAAATTATATAAAATACAAGTTAAATGTTAGTTTTGGGGAGGAATATTATTCTCTTTACCAATGGCTATTAGAGAACTAGATTGCTCCATAAAAAAACAAGCATAAAATATATCAGCACTTGAAGGAAAGAGGGCAGCTGCATGAGACTTGTCAAATTTTTTAACAAATCCAAAGAACGTGTCAGTCATAAAGAGACTAGTCAGTCAACAAAGCAGAGGAAAAGGAGCATCAAAAAGATTGGCTGTACCAGTGAAAGCCATGTGCAGAGGAAAAGGAGCTAGAGCCAACAAGTGACTATCAGCTCGCCTTAGCTCTCAACCTTGGCTGACATCAGAATCACCTGGAGAGCTCTTGGAAATCCCAGTGCTCATACTGCACCTCAGACCAATTACATCATAACCTGTGGGGGTGGGACCTGGCACCAGGTAATTCCAATGTGCAGTCCTAGTGTAAGACATTGTGTCCTCTAATGCAGCCATGGATAATAGGAAGTCATGGCCACTGCACTTATACTCTGGTCCAAACTGCCTCATCATTCATGCCTGGAGATAAAGGTACTGCTGATCTTAGCCTAATCATATTGGATATCTAAATCATCTAGCCCTCTGGTCATGATCCCATGTGTATCCATTCACCTTTTGATTATCATCAGGTTGACCACAGGGAAAGAAAGAATTGATCATGTCAACTTGAGTATGTAAGGTCTTCATGACAGTTATGTTTCTAATGATAAATGTGGTAGGGGCAAGTTTAATTAATAAGTGAGGATTTCCATTTCCTGCCATCCTCACTTCATCCAGGAGATCTTTGCTTTCAGCAGTCTTATTTCTAGGCTTTTTCTGTTACAAAATCTGAAGAATGGCAGATAAAAATGGTACTGGAGTGTGGAAAGGAGGAAAAAGAGTAATTTTACAGTGGAGAAATGTGGCAGACACTACCTCACACAGGCGATCAAGGTCAAGATCAACAGTGATAAGATGTGTTGGTTGCATAGGTTCTTACTATGCTGTGATAAAAATGATACTTTACCTCTGTGGTCTTTCCCACAAGAACCCATAAGTCCAATCTAATCACGAAAAAGCATGAGACAAACACCAACTGAGGGACATCTTACAAAATGCATGAACTTGTTGCAACTGTCAAAAATCATCAAAAACAAGGGGAGTCTGAGAAATTGTCAGTCTAGAGAATATAGCCTAAGAAGGCACAATAACTAAATGTGATGTAGCATTCTGGATGGGATCCTGGAACAATAAAAAGACATTCAGTGAAAACTGAAGAAAGTACAGTCTTTAGTTAATAATGGTAAATCAGTACTAGTTCATTAGTTGTGACAGATATACAGTACTAAGATATTGACAGTAGGGGAAACTGGGTATAGAGTCTATGAGACATCTCTGTACTATCTTTGCAACTTTTCTGTAAATCTAAAACTATCCTAAAATAAAAATTTTATTTAAAAATATTGGAATTAACTCAAAATATATTTTAGGCCTAAATGTAAAATGCAAAACTATAAAATCTTAGAAAATAACATTGGAGAAAATCTAGATGACTTTGAGTAAAGGGATGACTTTTTGGATACAGCACGAAAGGCATGATCTGTGAAAGAAATACTTGATAAGCTGGACTTAATTAAAATTACAAACTTCTGTTCTGTGAAAGACACTGTCAAGAAAATGACAAAGCAAGCCACAGACTTGGAGAAAGCATTTGTAAAAGATATATCTGATAAAGGACTGTTATCCAAAATATACAAGGAACTCTTAAAATTCAATAATAGGAAAACAGAGGCCAGCCCCATGGCCAAGCAGTTAAGTTCATACGCTCTGCTTCAGTGGCCCAGCGTTTCCCTGGTTTGGATCCTGGGCGTGAACATGGATGGCACCGCTCATCAAGCCGTGTCCTACATAGCACAATCAGAAGGACCTACAACTAGAATACACAACTATGTACTGGTGGATTTTGGGGAGAAGAAGAAGAAGGGGAAAAAAAAAAAGACTGGCAACAGATGTTGGCTCAGGTGCCAATCTTTAAAAAAAAATAATAATAGGAAAACAAACATCCCAATTAACAAATGAAAAAAGAGGGACTGGCCCAGTGGCATAGTAATTAAGTTGGTGTGCTCTGCTTCAGCAGCCTGGGGTTTGCTGGTTTGGATCCTGGGTGTGGACCCACACATCGCTCATCAAGACCTGCTGTGGTGGCGTCCCACATAGAAGAACTAGAAGGACCTACAACTAGAATATACGACTATGCGCTGGGGCTTTGGGGAGAAGCAAAAACAGAGGAAGATTGGCAACAGATGTTAGCTCAGGGCCAATCTTCCTCACCAAAATGCATACCTTTAAAAAAAAAGAGAGAAAAGAATTGTGATTTAGGCTGCTATAACAAAATACCATACACTAGGGGGCTTATACAAATGGAAATTTATTTCTCACAGTTCTGGAGGCCAGGGAGTACAAGAGCAAGTCCCCAGCAGATTCCATGTCTAGTGAGAACCTGCTTCCTGGTTCATTAACAGCATCTTTTCACTATGTCTTCACATGGCAAGGAAGGGACAAAGGATCTCTCTGAGGTCCCTTGTATAAGGGAATTAATTCCATTCACAAGGGCTCTGCCGTCAAACCTAATCACCTCTCAAAGGCTGAACCTTCTAATATCTTTGCCTTGGGGGTTAGGATTTCAACACAGGAATTTTGAGGTGATTCAAACATTCAGGCCATAGCCATACCTGAACAGCCACCTCAGCAAAGAAGATGTACAGATGGCAAATGAGCTTATAAAAAGATGTTCTACATCATATGTCATTAGGGAATTATAAGTTAAGACAATCATGAGGTACCTCTATACACCTATTAGAATGGCCCAAATTCAAAACACTGATGACACCAAATGCTGGTAAGGATGAGGAGCAACAAGAGCTCTCATTCATTGCTGGTGGAAATGCAAAATGGTACAGCCATTTCGGAAGACATTTTGGCGGTTTCTTACAAAACTAAACATACTCTTACAATGTGAGCCAGCAATCGTGTTCCTTGGTATTTACCCAAATGAGTTTAAAACTTATGTCCACACAAAAAACTGCACATGAATGTTTCCAGCAGCTTTAAGCATATTGCCAAGACTTGGAAGCAACCAAGATGTCTTTCAGTAAGCAGATGGGTTAATAAACTGTGGTACATCCATAAAATGGAATATTATTCAGTGTTAAAAAGAAAAGAGCTATCAAGTGATGAACAGACATGGAGGAACCTTGAATATATATTACTAAGTGAAAGAAGCCAATGTGAAAAGTCTAAATACTGTATGATTCCAACCCTATGACATTCTGGAAAAGGCAAAACTATGGAGACAGTAAAAAGATCAGTGGTCTCCAAGGGTTTAGGAGGAGGGAGGGATGAATAGATGGAGCAGAGAAGATTTTTAGGGAAGTGAATCTACTCTTTATGATATTATAATGATGGAGACATGTCATTAAACATTCGTCAAAAACCACAGAATGTACAACACCAAGAGTAACCCTAAAGTAAACTATGGACTTTGAGTGATAATGATGTGACAATGTAGGTTCATCTATTGTAACAAATGTACCACTGTGGTGGAGGATGTTGATAATGGGGAAGGCTATGCTTGTGTAGGAGCAGGGGGTAAATGGGAACTCCCTGTATTTTTCAATCAATTTTGCTTTGAACCTTAAAATTCTCTAAAATATAAAGTCTATTTTGAAAAATTTAGCATGGGAGAGTCTGCTGGAAAGATAAAAGAATGTAAACTAAGACATAATACAGACCCAACTCTCCTCGTGAAATATTTCTTTTGTCTCTAGGCTCAGATCATTAGGCTGTAATCAGCCCACTAGGAGTAATGACTGGGTTAGATCTGCTTATCCCTCTATGACAGTGTCTGTCATTCTGTCATAGTACCTAGAGCACGGTAGACTCCCAAAAATTATTAACAGAATGAATGAATGAATGAATGAACAAATGAATGAAATGCTACAAATTCCAAGGAAATTTCCCAAACTATCCTTAACTAGATTAAATTATTCCATGTGTATATATTTTGCAGGTATATTTCTTGTTCCTTTATTTTATTTTATGTTGTATTATATATTTGCATGCAGTTGTCCCATATTATACTTCACACACTTAAGTGCTTACACACACACACACACACACACACACACACTAGATTGCAAGCTCCTTGAAGAGACTGAGCCTCATTTATATCTTTCATCTGCCAACACATAGCTTGGGCTTTGTATGGAATGAACATTCTCAAGTGCTTGTTGAACTGATCCATTCAAATGTACTCTGTTATGATCTGTTTAAAATTTCTTATTTAGTTGTATTCATGTAACAAATACAGAACTATCATATATTAAGTTAATATGAGATAAATATGCTCATTAATCTAATTAATGTCTAACTACATTTGGCAAGAAACTCTATATCTATACATTTTACATTGCTGGTATGAGATTCTGAAAATCTGTTTAGTATGCTATTGTAACAGCAGGGCCATTGTGAATCACTATGTGCTGAGAAGCCCATTTGATTTTCCTGTGGCAAGTCTAAACCAGCCGCAGGTCAGGTGGAAATAGTACCAGGCCAGTGGGAATCTGGACACCAGGTCCTACGTAGGTCCCTGAGTTTAGTGAATTGTATGGCCATTGTTAATTCATATCTCTCCTTAAAAACAAATGGACTAGATAATCTGTAAGAACCTTCTGGCTCCAATATTCTTCCTCATTTAAAGCCCTTAGATAGGCAAAGTGGATCCCTAAATTACAGGCCAGTCTTCCTGTCCATGCACTTTTCCGGCCACAAGATGGCGGACTTTATGTTGTTTTCTTCGCTCCCTAGTAGCAAAAAGAACCTTAACCCTCTTGCAGTTTTGAAAGTTTAAAACTCTCCGTTCCTTAAAAAGTCTGATCAATGCAACATGGACATTCTAACTTTCAAAAGTGTCTTAAATGCTTGGGATTTTCACAATAAAGAAGATTTTCTGTTTTGTGTAAGAATACTGATTTAGACTGTATTTTTATACAAATGTAAAAATCCCATGATGAGATCAAAGAGACTACAAGTATTTTCATTCGTTTTTCTTTTTCTCTACATAGTCAAAGACAGTGCTTTTGGAATTCAGAATTGATAAAAACTTTTGTGGAAGCTACTGCATAGAGTTTTCAAAATACACCATTACTCTGGTAATTTTAGTTATTGTTCTTGACGCTTCCTGAGTATCCTAACACGTCTTTGTGCTACTGGGTTCTAGGATTTTATCTGAGGCAGAAGTAGCAAGTCAAAAATACATCTACTTCATGCACCAAATTGAGAATTAGGAAGAACAAGATTTGCATGTCTGAAATTTGAAGTAATTTTCCCTAATTTACATGATTATCTGCTTTTAGAAGATTCATGATTTTGCCAACTTACCCTGGTCAGAAGCTCATTCATTTCTGTCACGAGTGTGTTCAGATTGCCCTCTGCCAACTGAATCAGCCTCTCTGGGGCCCGCTGGGGTGACAGCAAGTGCTGAAAGAGATTTCATTCCAAATACATTTTAGTAAATGGTCTTGCAGTCATCATGGGCTCAAACACTTAACAGAACCCAGTTTTCCTTTGTATCCAAAGAAGTTAGCCTTCTCACCTTGAAAGAAAAACAGACTATTTCAATGGGACACATACACAAATCGCTGTGTGGAATATTCTGGTAAATAATGCAAATTGCATAATTTATTGAGAAATTATCATATACCAGGCTTTTTTGTTTTTTTCCTTTAATTCTTACAACAATTCCATCAGGTAAATGTTATTCCATACTGTGGCTTGAAGAAGAGTTAAAAACTCACATGAGATCACACGGCCAGTAAGGCATAGAGTCAAGATGAACTCCCTCTAATTCTTTAAGGCTCCCATCTCAATCAACAGACATACAGTTTACAGGCAAGAAAGAGCACAAGAGCCCTTGACATAGGGACCTGGCCAGGCACTAACCAACTGGCCCGTTGGTTGGATCTGGCCTGGCAGTCACAGCTAGGCCATATTCTTCTCCTCTTGAACATCATCAATCTCACAGAACACTGACATTAGACAGAGTCACTCTGTGACAGTGATGAATGAAACAAAACATGAGACCACTCCATAACCTTGTCTAAACACAGACAAAACTGTGATCTCTGTGCAGACCACAGAAACACCCAAATCCCATTTCCTGGCTAATACGAGTGACCACCACCTCCTCCTAAGCACAGCTTCAGCCCTCCTTTGTTCTTCCCTCCTTCTAGGTAAGATTCATTAGAATACTTACTTATAGGATTATTCCCACTTCCTAATAGCACCCGATCCAGCGCAAAGCCTTGCTTCCTTGGAATCTGCCCCAAATCACCTAGCACAAACCCCCAAACTAGAAATTATTCCTAACACCCTCTTATTAAGACACCCCAAAATTCCCTGTGGCGTGCAGTGTCCCTTGTTGCAATGAGCTAATAAACCCAACTTGTTCCATCGCATGTGCGTTCCTGGTGGGCTCTGGCTGGAGTCTGGGAGTACTGACACAGTGACAGGAACTGCAAAGAGCAGCTACATAACTTGCTTAAGGTTTCAAAATATCAAAATAGGATCCAAAGTTTTCAGATATTAAACAAATTATGGACAAAGAACACAAACACAGAATCAAGAAAGATTGGAATTTAAGAAAAATCAAGGTCATTTTCACCAACACCCAGCCATAAGGAAGCAGACTACTGACCCCCGGCTCAGAATCCGTCCACAGATCAGAGTCTCTCCTACAGGGCCCTTCAGAACTTCATCCATTGCTTAAGGATTATTTTAAACATTTTCTATGTCTTGCTGAAGTATTCACTTTTCCACTTTAATTTCCTTTCTTTGTATTCCCTCCATGTATAAGGAAAATAACTGGTCAGCATCTTCTTTATTAAAACTCTTCACGTTCTTGAATACTGGGCCTACAAGGCAAACTCAGATTCCTCTGCCTGGTTTTCAAGGTTGTCCGTCACGTCACCCTGCCCCACTCAAGTCTCCAGCCTTATATTTCACCGGCAGGCCTGACTTCTAATGTCTGCCAGACAAGCCTTGCGTATTCACACTTCTGCCTCTGCTCAGGTGGCAAGAGTACGTATGAGCCGAGAGTGAAGGATACCTCATCACTGGTGGGCTGGGTCCTCCCAGGCAAGTTATTTTCTCTCTCTGAGCTTTGCAAAGGTGGTTTCCTTCTCACAGGGCCGAAAGTTATACTGTCTCTATTCAAATCCCAGCTCTACACCTAGTAGCCATGTGACCTTGTGCCTCATGGGTAACTTTTCTGTGCCCCAGCTTCCCTACCTGAAACAACTATAGATGATACAGTACTTCTATCTACTTCTTGAAGTTTCTGTAAGATTTATGCTTGACAATCCATGCAAGACTTTACTCAATGGCCTAGCACAGAGCTACTCATCAACAAATGTTATTCTTGTTATCGTCATTATTGATTTCTTCTTTGGAAAATAGTGTAATAATACTTACCTTAAAGGCTATGGTCCAGATTAAAGAATATATTCCCTAGAAGAATATCTGCCAATGCCTAGTGAATAAATCTTAGCTTTCTTCCTCCAGTCCTCGCCAATATTTCTCGGTTAAGATTGTCTCTGTCCTTCAAGGTCCAACACAAATTATACTCTCATTAATGATGCATTCTCTGGTTACTCAGAATCTTACCTATTTCTCCAATCTTTGTGCTCTATGTCAAATTTCTGTAAAGCACATGGCAATTATGTGTCTTTGCACATTGTTTAATTGTTGTTTACTTTGTTAACCACCTAGACTCTAAGATCCTGAGAGTAGACACGACGTTATAGGAGTCATGAAACCCCAGGGAACCAAATGCAATACTGGGATTTTCTAGAAATTCTCAATAAATATCTACTAATTGATTGATAATGTATATCAATCTTTCACCTTTCATCTTTATTCATCAGATGAAACTGCAATTTCCTTAACATTCTCTCGTATCTCATGAACTACCAAAAGCTTTAACAGTCTTTTAGAATAGTGTTTCTCAAATTAGTTCTTGCTGAAGTACTTTCAAAGGTCTACTGGTTCTTTAGTACAAAACTTTAATCTTGCATTTTCACTTTGACAAGAAACTGAAATGTTAATGTAAGCATTTATGGAACCCAGCCTGGACCCCTGAGAGCTGAGTATGACCGCTGGATCTCAGAGCCCACGTTTGCATGCGTGTTTGATCATATGGCAGATTGAGTACATAAATCATGCAGACTTGTCAAGTGATGCCGAATGTCATTTCAGGACTCCTTGCAAGGGGCTCTCTGGTTCAAATTGCGGAAGGGTAGGAGAAATGTACTGATAAAAGAACGTGTGTGGAAGGAGTCAGTATCATATTCTGGTTGCAAGTAGGAATCTGCTTTCAGCAAAAATCATCTGTTATTTTATATTAATGTTTTTAATTTGAATTTCATTTTTTATGCTTTTGTAAGGATTAATTTGTTTTGATTTTATAAAGCTATAAGTACAAATAATTCATACCTGATCTTATGTTTGCACATATTTAAGTGACATCATAAAATTGATTTAGACCAAACAGGGGGTGGTGCATGAGCCTCTTTTCTCTTAATAGCAATCTGCATATTATAGTTCTCAGGTCTGAAAAACACTGGTTTAGAAAGTCTCTGAACTTCCCTAACGGCTGCTTGTCTTGATTTGGGGCAACGGGAAGAACATTTACCAATTATGGCCACTACTCCTTGGGGAGCTTCTGTCCTCTTCTCCCTGGCTCTTGCTGTTGCTGCTCCAACCTACCTTCAGTTCCTGAGTCGTATTTTCAAGCCCATACAGGATTTTATATGGAGCAGGCAGCGGGCCAGTAAGGTTGATGCTCATGGCCATCTGCTCCAGGCGAGCCAAGTCACTGAGAAGGAGGCCCGTGCATTCATCTCCACAAACTGTGAAACAGAAACGACAAAAAATATTTACTTCTGCTAAGCATCCCAGGCAGATGTTCAAAGATTTCAGCTATGAAATATTTTATGGCCCAAGTATAATTCTGTGAAAGATGATGCTACTCATCTCAGATAATTAATGCTTTCAAATGGAGGACAGTTGAAAAGAGATGAAGAGAACAACAAAAGAACAGACATGCCTGTCACCCAGAACCTGAAATACGGATGATGATAGAAACAAGGAACCAAAGAGGAGGAGCCAATGGGTTTGAGGGAAATGAGTGTATTGCAGAAGTATTAAAGGAGAAGTAAGATACAGAATATCACATTATAATCGCTCCAGAAATTCCCATATGAGCAACCTAGAGGGAATCTGTAATGAGGGCATAGAACACATTCCAGAGTCTGAAAATGCATGCAAATGTGCAGTGCCACTCTTCTGCACTGTGGGGCATCGACAGCATTGTGTCTCCACGTGCGTAATGTATGACATATCCGAAAACTATAACTTTTTAGCTTGACAGCTATTGAGAAGAATTATTTTTCTTAAAAAAAGAATTTTATCATTTATGCTTTTTCCTCATGATTTTTATTTATTTGTTTATTTATTTGCCAGCTCTTCCTCTTTAGTGTTTCAGCACATTATCACCCATGATTAGATGCAGCCCCATAGATTTCTGCTCACATGATTAACCTAATCCGATTTTGTGCATCAATCATTGCCAAGGGCCAGGACAACTTTGTTCTTTAGGTAGCCAAGAGTGCTAATGTCCTACCTATAATTTTTTTGATGATTAGAAAGGACTATGGGAATTTGGTGGGGGTGGAGGGGTGCTGGTGGTAGAACTGGTGGAGAGAAAAAATGGACTGTTGTCTCTTCATTATCAAATTAATCTCACAAATACTACAGTTTCTAAAATTAAAATACATTGATTCTTTTGGAGGATTTTAAAGATGTTCATATTCAGTTTGAATTTTTTAGTTAGAAAAATCTTTTTTTCACTCTTTGCATCAGAGTAATGAGGTGTAGCTTCTCCAGGCCAAGGAGCACGTGCTACCATATTTACAATATGCATTCATGGATACAGTTATAATTTCTAGCTTATATTCCACAGATAGAGGTCTCAAAACTATACACATGTTAGAAGAGAGGAAAATACAGAAGAGGGAAAATACCAGGATTTGGAGCAGCTTTGATCATGCCCCAAACTGGCAAGAATTCAATCAGGGCTCTAAACAGCACTCCCCTAAGCTGCCTAATGGAGAGAAAACCATTAACTGAGGCTTGTAAACGCAGAGTAGGACAGAGGGTGATTTTTTGATAGGACAGCAGTTAGAGGTGAGTTACAATACCCTTTCACAGGGATTAAACGGCCCCAGCAAGGCCTTTAATAAATCAACTCCTTGCAGGTGACACCTGCAACTGTAGCGTGCCACCTGCCGGGGCTTTGCAAGCTCCTGGTGCCTTACAAGCTGAGTGAACAGAGGCTTTAGAGGCAGGAGCTGAAGTCTGGAACTAGAGCTGTCTCTCTTCCTCTTCTCCCGACCAGAATGAAAGAGCATTTGCTCTGCATGGAAATCACATGAAAGGAAGAGAGAATTGCGGCTTCACACCCTCAGTTCGATGCAAGTACTTGGGAAGTTTTGACAGAGTTGTCTACATGAAACAATCGTAGAAAACATAACCTGGAGCACGTTTAGGTGCCAAGTGGACCATGTCTAAACACCAAGACACAGTCTGTTCTCAAACTCTAGTGGATCTCAGAATCATCTGAAGAGCTGTCTTAAATCACAGAGGGCTGGGCCTTACCCTCGGTGTTTCTGATTCGAGAGGTGAGCGAAAGACCTAGTTTCTCATTCTCTGACTGAGAATGTGCTTTTCTAACAAGCTCCCAGGGGAATACTGATACGTCTGGTCTGCGCACTATACTTTGAGTAGCAATCAGGTCGGCAGCATTGGCATCACCTAGTAACTTATTAGAAATGCATAATCCTGGGCCCACGCCAGATCTAGTTAATTAGAATCTGCATTTCAGAAAGATTCCCGCGTGATCTATGCACGTTAACATTTGAAAAGCACTGCTGTAGGTCAGTGGTTCTTATTTTGGCTGCACATTGGAATCAGGCGGGGATTTATAAAATACAGATATCCAGGTACTCCCCCTCCCCGCCACCAGAGAATCCGATTTGATGGGTCTGTTGATAGCCCTAGGCATCAGCATTTTTTAAAAGATTCCAGATGATCCTATTATGCAGCCAGGGTTTATAGCTACTGGAGCAGATGATAAACTTTAGGGATGCTCAATCCTAAAGAGAGCAAGGATTTAGAAGACAACATTTTGCTTACTGTCTCCTCCGACTAGAACAATTCTCCCTCCACCTTTCCCTTTGTGGCTCCTGGATGTTCAGGTCAAGTTCTCAAGTGCTACTTCCCTGGAGGGGTAGGCCGAGATGACTCTGAAATTACTGTCCCCGCCAGTCACTACTGCATTCCTTTTGTCTTGTTATCTCAACACTCAAGCGTGTACGGGCTATCTTACTATTTTATTTACTTATATATTGTTTCTCTCTCACCAGAGAAGGGACCAATTAATCACCTTCGGTCACAGTGCCTAGGAAAGTGTCTTGCACATAGTAAATAATCAATAAATATTTGTTTACTACTATCTTTGTGAAAGAAGAGCAAAAAATAATTTGGAGAAGATCATGGAATTAGAAAGAGAGGACTGAGAAAAGGAGAGACGGTGAGAGGAAGAGCGGGAGAGAGGGCAAGGGATGGAGAGAGAGAGAGAGAGGGAGATTGGCCAAATAGGAAATGTCTGAATGCGAGAACCTGATATATGATAGAAAATAGAGAACCACACAGATGTGTGAGGGACAGGAGAATAGCATAAAAACAATGGTTAGAGGGAGAAAATTGTCTTGTGATTAGTGAGGCAGAGACTGACTAATGTTAAGGAGATAACTATTATGATATCTGCATGAGGTAATTCAGTTTTGACCCAGGAAAGAGTTATTGGAATGCAGGGATCAGGGGGAAGAAAAGAGAGACAAAACATTATTAAGAAAGAAACAACTGGGGGCTGGCCCCATGGCCAAGTGGCTAAAGTTCTGCACACTCCGCTTTGGAGGCCTGGGGTTCATGGCTTCAGATCCCGGGTGCAGACCTACTCCACTTGTCAGTGAGGCATCTCACATACAAAGTAGAGGCAGATTGGCACAGATGTCAGCTCAGGGTTAACCTTCCTCAAACAGAAAAAGAGGAGGGTCGGCAATGGCAACGGATGTTAGCTCAGGGCGAATTTTCCTCACAAAAACAAAAAAAGAAAGAAAAGAAAGAAAAAGAAGAAGGAAACAACTGGGATGAGCTACTGACCAGATAAGGGCAATGCTCATTTCTGGGGTGGATTGAAAATGGTTACCACTTCTTTGCTGCTCCCCCCATTAAGAGGTAGAGTCTCTTTCCCTGCCCTGGAATCTGGGTTGACACAGAGCGTGCCAGAGGGACACTGTGTGACTCTCGAGCCTCAGCTGCAAGGGGATTTGCAGTGCCTGCTTCCACATTCTTGGAACCCTGCTGCCTTGTGAACAATCCCAGGCTAACCTCTGTGAGCAAGAGAGTCAAGGTGAGTGAGAGAAAGGCAAGCCCAACAATTCCAGCTGAGCCCTATCACAGTGAATGAGGCCACCTGGGACCCCTCAGGCATGACAACAAAAGAACTATCCAATGGAACCCACTCCAAATCGCCAACCTACAGAACCTTGAGGATATATACAGTTGTTGTTTTCAGCTATTGAATTTTGGAGTGGCAGCAACAGATAGCTGAGACACTTTCCTAAGTTTCGTATGTGAGATTTAGAGCGTGAATTCAGATCAGAGACTTACAAGTTGCAATTCAAAGGTTAAAAACAAGTATTACTAACAATGCCTAATTTTATTAAAAGTTATGAAGAATATGAAGGTTCCTGTCCCACTGAGTCCATGTTCATTATTGTTTCAAAAGTTCCATTCGACTTCCAGTGAAGATGTATTTTGAGCAGATGTTCTCAAGATGTAAGCAAGCAATATGCTCTTTTTTACTTTCAAGATCTCAGAAGATACTTGATAGCATGACATCTCACCATGCGTTTTAGAGCAGTGTGTTCTCAGGAATCTTTTGCTAGCCCTTTCTCTAATTTATTTATAATTTATAACCTACTCATGTCCAAGCAGGGAATTGAGTCAGTTCATTGATAACAGTATGGCTAGTGGCTCCTTACTGATGCTTGCAGAAATTTTCAGGGAAAAGTTTTCTCAGTCTTTACTTCATACAAGAATAAATCAGGGACTGGAATGCAGAACTGGATCTGATTTACTGTAATATACTACAGAGTAAATTGGTGAGCTAGAATGCCAAGAGGCATGATGAATACTGATTTTTCTCTCATTTATTCTACCCCCTGCCCATCTGTTTTGGTTCCTCATCTTCAGCCGTTGAAATGAAAATGTATTTAACTGCTCTTTTAAGGACTCATACATTCCATTTTATGTCTCTATGTCCAAAGGTCTGTTATTATCCCATGTCTATGGTCTCTGTATTTGCTTTGCGGGGAACAAAGTACAAGCACATTTCCATAAGTGGAAGGTAAGTTTTATGGTACGCTCCAAGTAATATACTAACACCTGTCCAAATGAGTCAGAAAGACTTATGAATAGCAGAGCCATGGGGATTTTTTCAAAGCTTCTCTATGAGTCTAGTTCATACAGTTATAAGATAAACACGTGGGGGAAGTGTGCCCTCTACATAATCGTTTGCTATTTAATTCTGACACAAAATATTTTACTTACACCACAAGCTGCTTCCATTTGCCCTAAAAAATCTGAAATGTCTGGCACCAAACACTGGAAATGGGCTGCAAATTAAAACCACATTTAATTCAATATGAAAGGGAAGATTTGAAGAGTATATAGAGACACGGAATATTCACGCTATGTAAACCATTGTTCTTTGATAAGGGTGCAGTAACTACTCAGTGTAAATTAACCCCCAGCTTATAATCAGGCCCCAAAAAGGACCCCTCCAGACCATTCAATTCCGCTATAAAGATAAGGTTATAAAGTGAGATCCTGCCTAAAATGCATGGGAGCAAAAGCAAATATTTCAAGACTATGATTATATTTTACATGACTAAATGTTTCTGAGGCTTTGCCTATAAAAGTGTCAGGATAAATTGGTGTCTAATATTAACAAATGCCGTACTAAATTCTGATCGTTATAGCTGGGCACATGGAAGGGGAAGATCACGCAGCTGAGATTACAGATCTTTCTGTTAGCAATTAGCACAAAATACTGCATTTCCACCAGAGTCCCCCATGCATAATAACTCCTGGCATACTGTCACAAAAAATTCACAGGCTGCAGCCAGACCAAGGAAGCTGAAGCTGAAACGAGTGCATTGAGTATTTTTGAAAAGGCCAAACCTATTAACCAATTTTAGGTAAAGATGCATAAATTGTCTGCTCTACTCAAATGGGGATAAAATGAGTAAATATACATTTTCAACAAAAGAAAAAATTTTTGTCCTAATATCCATGCTTTAACTTAACTCTTCTACATTAAGGCTACTGAGAGTTCAAGGGTATGGATTTTATTTCTCTCTTTTCCCTTTCTCCTTCAAGAAGAAACTTTTGGATTAACATATATTATTATTATATATAAGTCAATATCTTCTAAAATAAAAATTTGGTTTTAAACTGGTTAAGAAGGCTTTTTTTGCCTATTATTTCTTTGAATTAATGGAAAGGTATTCTGTAGGTTTTAGATGAAGCTAGTGAATTTGTTCATGTACCAAGTTGTGGTGTATATATATATGTATGCATATATGTAAATTTACATATAAAATTTGCATTATATTTACTATAAATTTTTGTCTTTAATTAAAATTTATATATAAATTTTATTTACTATATATATTATACAGAATTCTGTACATATATATATGAAAAACAAGTTCAATATGGTTCAAGTATGGTGTAGCTTTTCAAAAAACAAACGGAAACTTTGGAAGTACTGTAAATAATAAAGGGATAGTAGCTTTTATCTACACAATATTCATCACATAGCAAGCAATATGTTATATCTTGCCATCATCATCTCATCTAATGTTCACAGTAATTCTATGAAGTAAGTACTATTAAAATCTTCATTTTAAAAATGAGAAAAGTAGTCACAATCAGAATATTTATGAATCTATAAATATTGTCATGTGAAGAACTTAAAGAGATAAAAAAATGTAAGGTGGTCATAAAAGAGGTTTTCAGTGACTTGAAAAGCCTTGAGTTATAGATAATTATAAAAAACTAGAATTCAGCCTAACCTAGATATTTCATCAGGAACTGATGAGCTGCACAAAACCACACTTTATGATGATAACCATGATGATAATGCCCAGGATTTATGAAGCATCTATTATGCTTACATACTTCACATATATGTATGTAGTAGCTTATTTCCATTTTACAGATAATGAAATGAGGTTTAGAAAAGTTAACTAATCTAATGTCACAAAACTTGTATGTGGCCAGCCAGGATTCCAACCGTCTGGAGCCACTTCACAACAGCATGCTTCGTGGCATCAGAAGATCGTCTGTTTCAGGAACGCCACCAAAAAGGAGATGATAAAATTATCTTTCTTCTTCTGACTTTAAAATCACATGATTTTATTGTTCTTTGAGGACAATAAACTTCCTGGATCTAGCAGAGTGAAAATTGTAATCAGATGGAACTTTCTCTTAAAATGAAGCCCGACTGAAAGTAAAGGAAATAGTGATCAGTCTCTCTAGATGACAGTTCAATGGCACAACTCCTTCATCCACTAACAGAACAGCTTTCTCAATGTGACATACAAACCGCTGAGACTGACTGCCAATAACCAGGAACATTACCTGGAATCAGAGTGATGGTTGGCTGTTCTATCATGTTGTTAGCCTGGACCTATGCTGAGAAGGTTGACAACAAGAAACTCAAAGCGTCTTTTACTAACAAAACAGATGCAGAGAAGGTGCAAACAGGATGAACAGAAGTTGCTTTTATAGATTCCCTGACGCCTGCATTTGAACAACATGCCACGGCTTAGAGATGTAGAAAACTACCATAGACATACTGGCCTTTGAATAGGAACTAGTGCTTGGGGATTAAGTGGAGGCAAAGAGAGGACAACATTCAGTGGGCCAGGATGGAGGGGAATCACCTAGCGGAAAAGCAAAGCCAAAGCTCACTAAATAGCATCTGGAGATCAACTGATTTTTTTTTTAATCATCTTCTATTATAGAAAGTCCTATTTTCTTTACAGTGATCAACCGCATTCCACTACTTTGTTCCTGCCCTCATATACAGGGAGCAGTAAGTGCCACTAGCAATCATCTTTGATGATAAGAGGACAGCAGTGTTCTAGTGTTAATATTTGAGGGCCTCTGCATTCTTGTGGTAAGATCCTCGGCAGTAATTGGCTATTTAAAACAATAACCTTGACTTTGTCTGTCTAGATCGGTACCAATGTAGGATAAAACTTCAGACTTCAGGTTTCACCAAGTGGCTGGAAGGTGTGTATTTTGGAGTTAAGGTGCGTTACCACATTTAGCTAGGCTTAGCTTAGGTTGCAGGTAGAAAACACACTTCATGATGGCTTTTGCAACACTGCAAGCAAAACATCATCTTAAATGTTATATTTTAGATAAATTGTGACTATAAATAATGAAGCTGATATATTCCTAATATCTCACATGCAACAAATAAAAATAGGAAGCATCAAATTGATATTTATAACATGCTATTTCTGGCACTCTGTGGAACAGCATCTTGCCAACAGCTACTAGTTTTAATTTCTGTTCTCTAGGAGAGTAATATATTTTACTATGCTACTCGTAATCTAGTTTAAACATCACTTGGGTTGTTGTGTGTTAACTACTAGTCTGTAGGAAATAGGACACGAACAAATCCAAGTTTTGTGTTTCACAATACGAAACTTTATTATGAAAGAAATAATGGCTTTCCTGCTCAGTCTCAAATTTCAGAAGGGCAGGTGGTTGTCCTCATTTTATAAAATGACATGTAAATTACGGATGAAGGTTTAAAGAAGAGGTTGGATTTGTATTAAATAACTTACTAAGGACAAGTCCTGACTTGGGAAGTCTATTAAACAGCCACTCAGAACTCACCGAAATGCATAAGGCAAGAACACATGGTAGGGCTGTGCCAAATTATTCCCATTAGGAAAACATAAAAAGGCAGCCAACGGAATCTGGGCACCCAACTAGTGCGCCATTCACCTGCATAGAGGACAGGACTCCACCTGAAAATCTCTGATGAAAATTGGTGCAGCCACTATGCAAAACAGTATGGAGATTTCTCAAAAAGTTAAAAACAGAAATACTATATGATCCAGCTATTATGCTTCTGTGTATTTATCCAAAGAACATGAAAAGACTAATTTGAAAAGATATATATACTGTTATGTTCATCACAGCATTATTCACAATAGCCATGACTAGAAGCAACCTAAGTACTCATCAATGGATGAATGGATAAAGAAGATGTAGTATATATATCTCTGTGTGTGTGTGTGTATACAATGTAATATTACTCAGCCATACAAAAGATGAAATCATGCCATTTGCGACAACATGGGTGGACCTTGAGGGTATTACACTAAGTAAAATAAGTTAGACAGAGAAAGACAAATACTATATGATTTTACTCATATGTGGAAGGTAAACCAACCAACAAACACATCGATATGGAGAGAGACTGGTGGTTACCAGAGAAGGGGTAGGGGGGAAGCCGAAGGGGTAAGGGGGTACATATGTACAGTGATGGATGGAAACTAGACTTTTGGTGGTGAACACGATGCAGTCTATACAGAAGCTGGAATATAATGATGTACACCTGAAATTTACACAATGTTATAAACCGATGTGACCTTAATTAAAAGAATCTCTGATGAATAACAACTTATCATAACTACTATAATGTTTGAAATCTTAGAGGAGAGAGTCTCAATGGTTAGCAGAAAAAAAATATGTATTTATTGACATTATATATATTTAAAACTTTTTATTTTGTATCTTTAGCCCATTTTATCTTTATTCTTCATTGAGGTAACATGGGTTCTAAGCTGAGAAGAAGCTTTTCTCAGAAGATATTTCTCTTAGTATACATATATTCTCTTGCTGGAACCAGGCCACCTCCCTTCACTCTCACCCACAGGCCTTGTAAAGTTCCACTAGAGTCACATGTCCTAGCACAGGCCCTGCAGATCAAATGGGCCAGGTGACGCCATTCTTTGGTCTCTTGCTCTAATTTAGCTTAAGGATCTAGAAAGAGTCTAAAAGAGAAGTGAGGATAAGTTGAGTTATGTCCTCACTTGTGTCTTGTTTTATCTCATTTCAAAACTAGAAGTAGGAACCGTGTCCTGGGAAAGGCCAGCATGATAGAACCATAACATAATTTTCCACAGCTGAAGAAATTGTAAAAGATGAAAAAAGAAGAAAAATCTGAAGACACTCTATGTAACAATTCTTACAGTTAACCTAACAAATGGTAAAGAGAAAACATTCCTAGAAGTAAGTAGAAATCACTAATATTTAAGAGCAGCATGAAGAAAATCTATACAGCATTTATAAAATGAAAATATTTATTACAAATATCTTATAAATATAAAAGAAATATATTTATTTATAAAGTAATTATAAACACTTTAGAAAAAGTGTCTAAATAGCAAAAAAAAATCCCCATAATTTAACACTTTTTTTGGTATAAGAAAAACCACTATAATTTAATCCACCAGAAGAATATTAACATTTCCTGGACATAGCAACTGCACTGAATTATCAGGTATACTGATTGAAAATACGTTTCCCTATGGGACAAGAATAATGCAAATCAACATTTAAGGCTGGTGTAACTTTGTATCTGGAGGATTGGTACTTTTCATATCACTGGGATATTTAAAACTCACTGATGTAACAGGGAAAAAAATGAGTTGAGTTTTCTTGTTATAAATTTATTTAAATGTATATAAAGTATTGATCATCAACAGAATAAGAAGTTACAGCCATTGTTGTTGATGGGCAGAATGACATTTCCCTTTAAAAGAAATGGTCAGAAAATAATCCCATTATTTTATCTCTCACAAATTTTAATGTGTTATTATAATATTTTGGGCTTCATATCAAATGTGATCTTTTTACTTCAAGTTTATTTCTGGATAGTTAATAAAATTGATAATTTGAACTCAAGACTGTTTAGATTAGTGTTTACATTAGGACTATATATTATCTACTTCAATATATCCATGTTAATAATTTAACTTGAAAACAATATTAAAACTAGTTGGATTACATTGGAAGTCGACTTCATTATCATTGAAATACCCCATTATAATTGAGCAGAGTGAATATATGTATACCAAGAGCTAAATGTGATAATGTAAATGTATATTACATATTACTTTACTCTCCCCATCAAGCTTGACATTTATTTTTATTTTAAATGTGATACATTTTCATTAAAGATGGTTGAAATACACAGGAAAAAAAATTTAAAAACCTATATTCCCAAACTCACCCAGTCTTTACGTTTTGCCATATTTTAAAAGTCAGATTAGCTTTCGAGGTAATTTATGAAACTACAGCACAAGTAAAAATTCTAATTAAAATGTTACTACGATTTAGACACACATAAGATGTTAAAACCAGAAATACCGGCATGCATAAACACATTAAAATAGGTAAGCATTGAAATAAAAGGTACCAGAATATTTTACATTTCTATTTGTTAGAAAGAATTAAGACCACTAATGTAAATTCTGTCAAGGAGAAGAATACTATAATATAACAGTGCCTCCCTAAATTTATAAATAACCTCTTTTAGATTAGAATTTATATAAGGCCCAAGAACCGTATTTAACTACTGATATTTGATGTACTTTCAATATGGCATTACTGAATCCAGAAGCAGGTAAACAAGGAGAGAGAGCAAGAGAGCAAATCACCCTCCATTTATAGTACACGTGAGTCAAAATACTGGAGTTCACCCTCACCGCTTCCAGGTTCTGCGTCCAAGAGAAAGTTAGGAAGCAGTATGCTCATGAATTCCCGTAAAAGCCAGGAAGAGAAAAGTCAGTTGTAATTCAAGGCTTAAAGTGTCTGTCCAGCTGATTACAAATTCAGGAGGATTCTTAAAAATTTAATAAACCCTGATCTTTAATCTGTCACAAAAGCAACGCCAATTTTAGTAAAACTGCAAACTCTGAGATGGACAAAATAGACCAGAATACGTCTGCAGGAGCTTTGCTGTAGGTCTGCCATGAACTGACTGAAGCATGCTGAGGATTTTCTCAGCTGTTTTTGGCTCAGCAGGATGGAGACAAAAACAGCAGGCGAACAGCAGAAGGTGGATAGATAGCGTCAGAAAGAATGAAGAGTAGCACTAGCTTTTGCAAACCAAGGGGGGAAAAAGACAGTCTTTCTCATTAGAAATGCAACAGAAACAGAGCCAAGGTCCCAGAACTGATAGCTAAGTTAGTATACGTACAAACACACTCCGCGCCCTCGCGCGCATGCCAGTGCTTGCAGCCGTCACACTTCCGCCCCGTGGCTCCGGGCCGGCACGTGCAGAGCCCCGTGACCGGGTCGCAGGGGACAGGCAGCGAGCCATGGGGGTCACACTCACATTCTTGGCAGGAGCCTCCAGGGCTGCTTGGGCTGCCAGTATAACCAGGGGCACACCTAGATTTAAACGGTGACAAAGCAAAGGAGATTAATAATGTATCTCTGAATTGATGCTGTTGTGTGTTTTGTTAAAACAAAACTGATACCAAGAGTCGATAAATCAGGGGTCAGCAAACTTTTCCTGTAAAGAGCCAGACAGTAAATATTTGAAGCTTTGCAGGTCAAGAGGCAAAATCAAAATCACGCAGTGAGAGAGAAATAAATTTCCAAACATCTTTTTGGTTGATGGAATTCCAAACAATAATAATAATAATTGAGTACAAATTATTTTGTAATACTTATCTACTAATGTAACACCAATCTATTAATGAGAAGAATGTAATTCTTGTTGAGGCATTAAATTTACTTAACTTGGGTTCGAATTTACTGCTTCCTATCATCAAATTAATTGTAAATGTTTGCCTGTAACAACCATTCTTAGCTTGGTGCCATACAGAATCAGGCCACGGGCCAATTTTGTGAGCCATAGTTTGCCCACCACTGCTCTACATCATAAACTTTTTTTTTTGAAGTCTTCTTTTTCAAGTGGAAATGAATAAAATTATATATTGACTGTTAGGCTTTCCCAGATGCATGCATTTTAGAGATCAAATTGACCAAAGAAATCAATCCACTAATTTTACTAATGAGCAAAAAGAATCAAGTTAAGTGGCAATAAACTCCTAGATTTTCTATTTAACTCTATTGGTATTTCCTTTCTACCACATCTTCCTCAAGATGGATTTTTCATTGTGTGTCCACGGAAGTGGGTTAATGTTATGCAAATAGAATATATTTGAGTAATTAGGAAATCCAACTGGATGAATCCAAAAGGCAATCAATTCATTGATTCTTCCACCCATGCATGCATCCATCACTTAAGTATCTATCACTATGGGTTATGTTATGGGAAGTTTGGTAACTTTACAAGATGCTAGGAAGACTATATGCTCTGGTTTACAGAGGATGGTCCCAGATTACCTGTTGTCCCGGTTTAATTATTAAAAACACTTCCTGTCTCTCCTTAGAGATCCTGGATTAGACAATAAATTATATATATAATCAGCCTAAATACAAGCAACCATCAGAACTTTTGTTCAAGAGGTAATTACGTGAGGATGTTGAAAGACAGTAGGAGGTTGAAGCCAAAAATTATAAACACTGGCCAGATAATCTCAGACCATCTTTCATGGCCTGGATTGTGGAAATTTGCATGGCTGATTGTGAAAGTTAATTCATCCTGCGCCGGTTAGAAAAGGCAAAGCAAGAAGAAAATTATCTGTAACATTAGGCTTTTATACATTTATAGTTTTAATTATTTTATTTCCAATGAAATGTTACAAATGCTCAATAAGAATATCATTTAAATAAGTCCACTTGAATTGTTTCTTAATATTTGCAGTGAAAGAATTCTATTGTAAACTGGTTCAGATTGATTAAATGCTCAAAGATTTTATTACAAGAGTAACGAAGCTAAAGTATGGGGAGCCATTTCTCTATTACAGGGACACTCAAGACATTTAAGCAGTTTTAGACCTGAGCTCAGTTTGGGCAGGTCATAAGGTGATTAAATGATTTAAGAAGCTCTCAGAAGTGGAACAAATTTATTTGGAAAGTTACAACAAAAATTTCACCGAGCCTTTTGGTTTAATTTAGCTGGATAACAGCTGTTTTTCAGGGAAATATAACCTGATCACTTATATGTTAGAGATGATGAATTTAAAGCTGTAACAACATTTGAGAACTGCAAAAACAACACAAGCCATTCACATTTCGTAGTGTAGGACCCTGCTCGTCTATATGCTTCATAAACTGTCAACTCTTACTGATTAAACGTTAATGGATATTAAAAAAAAGAAATCTTCTGTAGTCACTCTGCCTTAAGACAATAATTATTCACTTCAGTGTACCCTTCCGGTCTTTTCCGTATACATGCTTCTGTAGATAGTGGTAACTCCAATTTATAAATGCAGCTATACTATGAAATGTTTTTTCATAAATTACTGAAGATAATCCCCTTGGTGTCCAGGGATGATTTGAGTCATCATTCTACTGGTCTTTACAAAGGCATGAAGTGAATATTAGGCTAAGCATGAATACCATGCACACGGGTGGACATTAAAAATACATATATTTAAATGATGTATATATCTCCAAAACAAATGGAAATATTTTTGGATTTTGTATTGTTTTGAGTTATTTAATTGCTGCTGATTTCTGTTGGCATGGAAAATTGTAAATGCACTGTTATATACATGCAAGTATTAGATATTTTGTTGTATTATATGCAAGTATTAGATTATTTCTTCCAAATAATACAGAATTATTTGGAAATATATTTCACAAACTTATAGAAACTGCATTGGGATTTATAAAACTTAAGTGTAATTATTTAGTGACTTACTTATTTCTGCTATTAAATGACCATTGCTGATTAGACCAAAAGAAGATTTTTTTTTAATGGGTGATGATAAAATTAATTTTTATGGGTTTATTTTTGCAAAGAGATTCATAATTTAAGGAAATGATCTTGGAAGAATACAGCAAAGGAGTGGGTGAAGCAGGACATGGAAAGAAAGAATCCAAGCAATGGTGTGATTCCAGGTGATGGCCCAGCCTGATTCCATGGAAAGCTCTGCAGCATGAATAACATCTCAAAGTTTGTTCAGCTTTGGGGCAAAGGAGCTGGACTTTTGTACTCCCACACTATTTGGTTATTGGCTCTGGAGCCCTGGAGGAAGGTGGGGTAAATTCTCAGGCCTTTTTGCCCCTCTTTTGGGAGAAGAGGCTTCTGTGTGGATGCTTGGGCAGGGCACCAACAGTATCCTCCACACCCTTGACCTTCACAATGTTAGCATACAGTAGGTAGAACATCAGCTATTCTGATGTTATAGATGAGAAAAATGGCACCAAGCTAAGTTGGCGGACCTAGGCTGTGTTCAAGGGTCTTTAAAAAACTTTATGCTGTTATCAATTATGCTAAATTTATCATACGTTTTTAATGCCGATAGTTAATATTAGTTACTCTCTTTTATTTTAGAGATAATACCCAAAACATATTAAAAGTGATGATGATAAGCTTGACTATCCAGGATACTGATCTTATAGAAAATATGAATCTAGAAAATATTACGATATCCTACTAGACAGTCAGTCTGGAATTGTGTTTCTTAATTTATCATTTGTATTACAGTTAGTATTCATTTCAATAGTTACATACATGCATTATCGGATTTTGTAAAAAATACAGGGAGAGGAATCACTTAAATAATATTGTGTGCCTGTTGAAATGGAGAACCGAATAACCGACACTTTATTGTTTGGGTTGCTCTAATTATGAATGCTTGGTACCATTTACATCCTGCATCATGTATGCACTTGCTGGTGTAGTGCCACGGTGCTCTGAACAGTGATGTTCACACAGTTGGTTCCAGCCAATATTTTTCAGTGAACTAAAATAAGAATTACATGTGGTCAGCTTTTTATTATTGTTAACTACTGATAAACTTTTGGAAATTGATGTGATTTATTTGTTCTTGTAAAAATCTCTCTCTATATATGTATAAAATATAAATTATATAATTGTGAAATAATTTGGAATCTTGGAGAAAGTCTAAGTATAAGATGGAAGCAAACAGCTTTCTTTGGAGAAAGTCTAAAGATATACAAATATTTTCAAAAGCATATAAACTACTAGAAAATATGAAAATAATGAATACTTTTCTATTGTGATCCTTTATCACAAGATCTCTAGGTGTCACGACTGTTCATACCGTTCACAGTACTGGCCTTCATACCCCCGTGGGCAGGCTGAGCAGCGGTAATCGTTGAGGCCTTCCATGACACAAGAAGGGCTGAAACTGCATCAGAAAAGAAAAGATTGGGAAAAGCCTTTTAACTACTTATTTTATAAATTTAAGTAATCCTACCCATTATCTAGATGATTGGAACTTATTTTTAGTTGGTTTTAAAGGCCATATTCGTAATTATTTATGAGGTCCTACTCAAGGGGAAGATATCACAACTAAATACCACCAATCGTAGTCAACATAAATATGGTTGGTTTTTGATGAATTAACAAAGCATCACACTGACCATGTTAAAACTTTGAAATTTTAACAATGATATGACAACCATGAAAATATTAAACATCCAGCAGAATTGCCCTATTTTTCATGAATCAAAAGAAAAAGGTGACCAGAATTCAGGCACGTTTGCCTGATCATAGAATAAGTACTACTGAATATCTTTCAGGTAAAAAAAAAAAGAGGCATAAAAGTTATATAATTTTTTTTCTAAGAACTCAGCCCAAATTGCCACTGGCACTTCAACACGTGAAGTGTGAATAAATGTTTCACTTAAAATAAAAGAGTGGCTTTTCTAATTCACATATGGATTTCAAACTACATTTTACTCTAAGGACAAAGTAATGTGATTTAGTATGAGGCAAGAAGAAGGGAAAGCTTTCTACATGAAAATGAATGTGCTTTTCTGACAATTTTCTGATCTTTTCTAATAAGTAGTTCTTGTGGAACTTGCCCTGCGGTCACCACAACACTGGTAGACCACAGCAGGTCAGGCTTGCTCCAAGATTTCTGATCACCTTACCCTGCAAAACAAAGACTTGACAACTTGAAAACTCAACTATATTAACACGGAATTTGGGATTGTTACAAATGTCTCTCAAATGTAAGTAGCGCTGCATTCCCACTGGATGAAACTGCATGGGGCACTGGAAACTCAGGAATACAAAACACATATATTTGTTGCAAAATGGTAATGCTGCAAACATCATTTTTCTTTTTGTTGGGCTGCTAAACCAGATGATACTGAAAAAGCAATAAAGTGTAGAGACCAGGGCCACAACTCCTATTGGTCAGGTGCCATGAGGACTCTGTTTAACTGTCTTCTAATGCATTCAATCAATAGTACACAAACGAGAAAGAAACTCTAACCTTTGCAAAAGATGCGAACACGTTGATTGACTACTCACAAGCTCATTATCCAACCCGTTTATTTTTTGCCTTCACAAAAATAGACCCACAAACACATAATTGACACATTCTGGCAAGCCTTTAGATCTTTAATTTAAAGCTTGCTGCTGAGTGCATCTGTAGGCACACGTATACACACACACAAACTCACATACATACATAGACACTTGGAAACAGATTTTTAGACATTTCAAGTGAAACTCTAGAAAGCCAACATCATTAAACTATATTTCTTTACAGTAACATATCTGTTTCAATTACTACACAGGGATGTTATAATTCTCCCTGAATAGCTGATATAAACTTTTTTGAAGTACGCTATTATGGTGGATTAAAACTTTTCTTTACACCACTTACAAAGATTTATGAAGGAGGAAGTAAGAATCACAACCTACTCGAGGTTAGTTTATTCTTTCTGCTCACAACTCCCTCATCTGCTCTCAATTGTCATATTGTCTGCAAGGCCACTCAGAAACCCTTGTGCTTTCTCTCAGTGGCCATCTTTTACATTTCCTTATGTTTACTGATTACAAACTTGCCTCAACAGGATTTCTAAGATTTAAAGTCTGCTCTTCTGTGTCAATCCCTGTGGATACTACAGTGATCAATTTGCTTCCTGGATGCCGCCTCCTTCTGGTTTTTATCCCCGTTCACTGGCTATTCCTTTGCAGTATCCTTTGCTGGATCTACGTCATGTCATGTTCTTGACCTCTTAATATGCTTCACAGTTCAGTCCTCAGATTTCTCCTATCCTGTCCTCTTTTGTCCTCTCCCCTCTCTCCTAAATGATCTCATTTAGTCTTAAAGTCTTTAAATATTGCGTCTCCCCTAACAGCTCCACAACTGAGCTCCCCCCTCCAAAAAATAACCACTGACCTTTCTATAATTTTCCTCATCCCAGTCGATGGCCATTCTGTGCTTCCATTTGCTCTGCTATAAACCATAGAGTCAACTTTATCTCCTTTCTCTCACATTCCACATGTATTCTATCTGCAAAGGCTGCTGGTGTTACCATCACTAACATCATTGCGCTGTCCTGTTCCAAGCCACTCTTGCCATTGGAAGACTTTTAGCCCTCAGGACGTTTCGTTACCCACTGTGGCTGCCCTGACTCCAGCTTCTCTCCCCCTCCCCCTCCTTCCCTCTGCTCCTACCACCCTGGATCCTTGTTGTCTGCCAAGCATGGGCCCAGCATGGGTCTGTCTCCTGGCCTGTGTACTTGCTTTGTCCTCTGGCTAGACTGTTCATCCTCAGCTAGTCGCATGGCCCTCTCCATGACTTCATTCAACTCTGCAGAAGCCTCATCTATTTGTGAAGATCTGCATCGAGTACCCTAGTCACTAAATGGCACCCCAGTCACTAAATCCTCTGAGGCTGCTTTATTTTTCCTGGTAGCCCTTTAATTATCTATAATACATTCTATATTGATTTGTGTTTTTTTCAGTTTTATTGAAGTATAATTGGCAAATAAAATTGTAAAATATTTAGAGTGTACCTGTGATGATTTGATATACATATATAAATTATGAAAGGATTCCCACTATCTAGTTAATTAACACATCTGTCATATCATGTATTTACCGTTTTATTTTTTGGTGAGAATACAAGTTCTACTCTCTTAGCAAGTTTCAATAATACAATACTGTGTTACTAACTATAGTCACCATGTTCAACATTAGCTCCTCACACCTAATTCATCTTATAACTGAAAGTTTGGACCTATTTACCAGCTTCTCCCACTCCCCAGCCCCTGACAATCACCATTCTACAGTCTGTTCCTACGGATTTGTTTTTGTTTTCATTTTTTAATATTCCACACATATGTGAAGACTTGCAGTTTTTGTCTTTCTCTGTCTGGCACAAATTGCTGATCACATTTGGAGAAGAGCAAGAAACTCAACTTTGCATCATCGTAGAAGGGAGGAGAGTGCATTGAGCCTGGAAAGAGGGTAAGATTGCAGAAGTTTCTAATACTTTGCTAAAATATCTGACTTTTCCTTAGGTAGGCAGTGAAAACCTCCTGGGGGTATGCGAGCAATGCTGCACTGTCACAATGGTTAAAAGCCGGAAAGAGATCTCGAAGACTGAACTAATGCATGAAAGAGAGTTTGCAATCACTCAGCACACTTGACCCTTACTTTTCATTGACTCACAGGTTGAAGTCATTGAAGACAGGCAGCTCAGCCTCCTACGTCTGTATTTCAGAATCTATATTTATATCTCAGGGAAAAGAGCCTCTCTTCTTTGCCCTGGCTGGTTTCTTTGTTTGCATTTTCATCCTTCTCCTCTTACCATGGGTCTTTGCTTTGCTAATTAATACTCCAAGCTTTAGGTGGTGATATTAGTGGGTCATGAGACCACTTTAGTGAGTTTTGACTAAAATTTCTTCTAATAACGCAAGAGGATAAAATTGAATAGTAAATACCATAATACAGATACTATTATATCTATATATCTTATAATAAAATATTACCAATTATATTATGTCTTATAATACTATCTATTAATATAGATATAGGTATATAATATAGATATGTAAATATCTATACACATCCAGTTTTTTGTGTACTATGTTATGATGAAAAAAGTATTTCTTACAGTGGTTGAAATCAATAAAATTTGAAAGCCACTGAACTAACCACTTTGATTTGGTATTTTGATTCTTACAGGGTCTTTTGCATAAAATATACACTTAAATTATACAAATCATATAAAGCAGAGATGGAAACATACTTTTATTTTTAAGGAAGATTGGCCCTGAGCTAACACTCACTGCCAATCCTCCTCTTTTTGCTGAGGAAAATTGGACCTGAGCTAACATCTGCACCCATCTTCCTCTATTTTATATGTGGGATGCCTGCCATAGCATGGCTTGATAAGCGTTGCTGGGTCCATGCCCGGGATCTGAACTGGTGATCCCCAGGGCCACCAAAGGAGAGCACGTGAACTTAACCGCTACACCACCAGGCCAGCCCCTGAAAACACACTTTTTTATAGATCCTGTTTACGTATCAAAGGAGTACTCTTTTTTTCCCTTCTTGAAATTTCTTAAAGCTGTAAACTCACAGCCTTGTAACCCAATGTCTGACTCCAGGGTTGATTGTCAAAATTCACCAATGACCCTCACAGTTAATTGCCACCATATGTTCTCAGTCTTCCTTCTTCAGTCTCCATCTGAAGCTCATTCACTGCTGCTCTTCTCTCTGGTGGTGTGAGTGGCAGTGTGGCCTCAGCAACCTTGCCTCCCTGACTGCTCCTGTCTTGGCTCCTCCTTCTCTTCTGGCTTCCCTAATGTAGGTACTCCTGTCTTTCCTTCTTTCCATGTGCTGCCCTTGGTAACATTACCCTGGGAAATCTTATCCAACTTTAATTCATTTATTAACATATCTCCTCCTTCATCTGCCCTTCCAATTTTCAGACTACCATATCCTGCAGCTATTTGTGTATTTCCATTCAGACACACCCTTCACGTCACTTTGAACCTACTTGAAACATAAATTGTCTTTCTTCTGCAGCAGCTCTCTCCTGGTTTCCCTATTTCAGTTAATGGCACCATCATTTTGGGGGTCAACATGGCTGAAAACCTCCGGCTTCTAACCTCTCATATCTAATTAGTTATTAGTTCCGTAGGGCTGCATTCAACAATTTTATCACATCCAACCCCTTGTCTCCATCCTTGTTACTGTTACCTACCTTCAGGTTCTAATTATCTTTTGCCTAAGCTAGTGCAATAGCTTTTTAATCAGTCTCTTCTCTTCTCTTATTTGTCTGTTTCAATTCATTATACTCTATTATGAAGTCTTCCTAAAGTGTGGCTCTGATCACATTAACCTTTTTTTTTTTTAATAAAAACTTGTAGTGTTTCCTCATTACATAGAAAATTAAACAGCAATTGCCTAGACTGGTATTTAAGGATTTCTACAACATGGCCTCCATTCTCCCATTCATTTTCATCTGCAGTTACGAAATTCTATTTGTGTTCTATGTTGCAAACTCTTTTACTTACTAGTTCTTCAACGTGCCTTGTGTTTTCTGTTTCTAAGTTTTTCCTCCTATAATTTTCTGCTATCTCTACCAGTAAAAACCCTTCAATCTACTATTTAAAATCTATTTTAAATACTACTTCTTTTAATATGTTCTTGAAGCTTCCAAAATCAGGTGTGGTATTATGTGCCTTTGAATTCTCTTTACATTTTAGTTGACTTCACTTAAGACACTTGTTTTATTGCGAGCCTTTCCAAGAGATGTCATCCTTCTCTTTTGTATCTCTTGTACATTTTGTTATACTTCACCCCATAGGAAATTATCAACTAGTTATTGAATTTTTCTAAAATTTAAACATTCTCTTGTTTAAATCTGGTTGTCAGAGGGAGATTAGGGAAAAGAAAATGAAAATAATATTTTTCATATGCCTACAAGTTGGTGCTTGGATGAACAATAAGATCATGTATTTTATCCTCATTAATATCCTACTTACCTAAAAATTTACATTCAGTACCCTATAAAAGACTTGTGATTCTGTTCAACAAGAAAAGGAGCTTGCATGAAAATGCTTTCAAAATGTATACAAAGCCAAAGATGGAGAAAAAAACCTGAGTGGACACAGGTGGAAATATCTCTCCATCTGAGTTGCTTTGCGGTTCTTATATGTATGAGATAAGGTGTGCAGGATCCTAATTCTGAACAAACTGCCCTACATTCTTTTCAAAAGCAAATTCTTAGAGAAAAACTGCCCTATCCTGTAGAGATTGAAGTCTATAAATCACTTAGCACAAAGTATAGATTCCCTGAGCAAAAAGGTAAATGAAAACACCTAGGGGTTTTCATCAATATATAAACCCATGCAGAATGTTCAGACGGCACTAAATAAAATATTCCAGAGCTTGTCTTCACTTATGGCTGTGTTTCCATGGTACCAAGCTCGGACCATTTTAACAGAAAGGGGGCAGTGATTCTTGGAGATATTGACTTATTTTGGAGCATAATAATAAGTCACTCTGCTTTAACTGCACTATTTTTCGATTATTTTCTTGATGATCATTTATCAATCATGAATTAAACACACAAAATGAGTGGAAACAGCCACAAAAGTGATACAATATGCACCAAAACAATCCTTCATAGATAAATTTATGACAGAATTATAAGCAAACACTAGACTTTTATAAAAGTTTATAAAATTATGCACATTTGTTCATATATCATTTATTTCATAAACATACTTATGTTAATATTGGCATTTACACTTTTATTAATAAGTATTATTTACTTGGGACAGGGTTTTAAAGGAGAAATGGACCACAGAGTATTATGTGCTCACTTTTGCCATGTTATTATAGTGTTAAAAAAAGTCTCTAACTTAAATTGAGATTTTTGTCTACATGGAAAAAATAGCCAAATCATAGAAAGCCCATGTGCTACACAGATGGTGTTACTGATTGGGAAATATGGTACTATTTCTCAATCTTACTTGTTGCTGGAAGAAATCAGAGGGCAAGCACATCGCTGACAGTCACTTGGCAATCCCTTGACAATTCCATAGTATCCGACAGCACACCGTTCACAGAAGTCACCAGCAGTGTGATGTTGACAATTCTGTTAAGGAAAAGGGAGATGTTTGTTTTTAATTTAATGTGAGTTAGAATGTAACTTGTCACATAGCTCCCCACCTATGAGTGTGTGTGCTCCTGTGAACACACACATACACACATCGTCAGAGAACTCAGTTCTTAATTTTTTTGAAGATTTTATTTTTCTTTTTTTCTCCCCAAATCCCCCCGGTACATAGTTATATATATATATTTGAATTGTGGGTCCTTCCAGTTGTGGCATGTGGGATGCCACCTCAGCATGGCCTGACAAGTGGTGGCATGTCCACGCTCAGGATCTGAACCGGTGAAACCCTGGGCCCCTGAAGCAGAGCATGCGAACTTAACCACTCAGCCACGGGGCCGGCCCCTAGAGAACTCAGTTCTTGATATACGTCATTTTAAAGATGCTCTTTCATCTGAGAAACTAATACTGAGCTGTCGTAGCTACATTGACAATAAGAGTTTCTGTTCTCTTTTTCCTATGTCAATCTCTGTATAGATTTTTCTCTTACTCTAATCTGGGGAATAGACTTCACAAATTTCTAAAGTTTATTATATCATCTGGCCATTTATGCTTCTTCTCTACAAGGTGCTAGAACAGTGCTAAAGATCCTGGGACCTTGGTGCATGCCCAGCAGTGGGCTTTCTGAAACCAAACCAAGATGGAGAGTAAAAATGTTTAAAGGGGCAACAATAGGAAAAAAAGAAGGTCAGCCTAGTTACCACATTAAGAATGTTACTCATCTAATTCTCACCAAATGTTGATGGGTCTTAACGGATAGAGAGGACCCAATCTGAAACCAGGAGCCTCAGGTCCATATGCTGTTTTTCATGCTTGCGTAATAGAGACCCTTGGGCAACATGCTTTAAGACATTTCCACAGGAAAATGAGAGTAGTTTCAGAATTGCGGGAAACAGTTTTGAAATTAAAACTCTCATAAAGTAGAGTTATATTTAACACATAGCAATCATTCATGCCATAAGGACTTAGGAAGAGCCACCTGCCAGGCACTGAGACAGGCACTGAGAGGAATCAAGTGAGGGAAAAAGGTAAAATAAGACACTATTTCTACTTTGGGAAAATAAAAAAACCCTGACAAATAAGAAATGTGGCAGCAAGAATGCAGCAGGAACTGTTATGAGTGGAAATGTGACCCTTGACTTTGGGAGTTAAGAAAAAGGAGGAAATAGAAGGAATTTGGAGTTGGATTTTAGCCTGATTTTGTAAAACAGGATTTGGAGTGATCAGAAGGGTGACTTCTAATAAACAATATCCAAAGAAAAGTTGAGAAGCAAAAAACTCAGCAACAAAATAGATGTACCTGTTCGTGAACCCATCTCCTGATCAACTCAGCTGGAGCCACAGACACACCTGCAGGCTCCATACTGACCTTGGACCACATGCCATACACTGGGCTCTTTGTTTCATTCAATCAAACAAGAAGTACATACTTACTTTTCATGTGTCTTCTAACGGCCAGACAATGTTTCCTGTGGTATGTGTGGTCACTCACAACGAACAGTAACTAAAGCCATGGAATTTTAATCTATTTTTTAGAACTTCTATTCACTCTTTTTGAGAATTTGTGCTATTCTCTGGGACAAAACCATGACATTACCACAATGAATTTTAGACCATTGGTTTTTTTCACGTTTTTGGTGCTATGTTTAAAAATAAATTGTATCACTTACAGATGATTTTATAACTCAATGTAAAATGGATCCAGTGTTCCAAATGGTAGGATACAAATCTCACATATTCTAATTCTCTACCTCACTCTCAGCAGATGATAGCCTCTATTTTCAGAGAAAAGGAAGCCTTCATTTGGGTGCCCCCTCAGCTTCCTGCCAAACAACTCACCATCTTGCCTGCATGACTTCCCATCCCTTTAATGTTTACTTCTGTCCACAGGAAGTGGCCTTTTTTTTTTGAGGAAGATTAGCCCTGAGCTAACTGCTGCCAATCCTCCTCTTTTTGCTGAGGAAGACTGGCGCTGAGCTAACATCCATGCCCATCTTCCTCTACTTTCCATGTGGGTCGCCTGCCACAGCATGGCATGCCAAGCAGTGCCATGTCTGCACCTGGGATCCTAACCGACAAACCCCAGGCCACCAAAGCTGAACATGCGCATTTAACCACTGCGCCACCAGCAGGCCCTGGAAGTGGTCTTTTGTCCTTTATGTAAAGCTGCTTTCTTCCTAGACTCTGGTTTAGGAAGGAAGCCCTCTTGCCTCTCATTTTCTCCAGCATTTGCATTTTCTCCCTCTTTGTTGGCTTATTCCCATTAACATTTGAGGTTAGTCAAGACTTTTCTATCTTAAAAATATCTCTGGGGTCTCAAGTCCCTTGACAACTTCCATCCTATGTTCGATAAGCTTCTTAAAAGGATTATTAACATTCCTGGTCTCTACTTCCTCACCTCCTATCCACCCTTTAAAGAGGCTTCTGATTTTACCATTGAAACCTAATTCCAGGCTCATGTGGAAGACCTTTGTTACTAAATGAAAATTTACTGACAATAATTGTCCTCATGACACAGGAATTTCCTGAAGCAGCTGGTATTTCCGGCCCCCCTTTCTTTAACATTTTCTCTTCCTGTGGTTTCTTTAATTGTACAGGCTGTTGGTTTTTTCCCACCTCTGGCTGCTCTTTCTTATCCTCCTTCATGGACTCTTCCTTCCTTTTCTGTTTAGTAAGATTGGTGCCCTTGATTCTAACTTTGGTTCTCATCTCCTTTTTTCCCTATACATTCTACCTTGCTGATTTCATCTATTACTATGATTCCAGTTATCATCTATGTGCCCAAATTCTAATTTTGTATGTTTAGTCTAGATATCGCTAATGAGTTCTGGACTTAAATTTCCACTGGCAAAAACACCTTGAATTTGAAATGTCAAAAGTTAAGCTCATCTTGCTCTAAACCCGCTAATACTCCTGTATTTCCCATTTCATTTGGGGTCACTGTGATCTGCTCACTTATGCGGGCCGGCAGGCTAGAGGTCTCTCTCATCCCAGATATCTGTTTGATGACCGTGTTTCATGATTCTCTTACTTTCTGTTTCTTTACTTCCTTGTTGCTACTATTTTTATCTGGCCACTGTCATCTTTTATCCAGTTTATTAGAACAACCCCTTAGCCAAAGATCCTGCTTCCAAATTTTCTCATCCAGTGATTTCCCCTCACAGCAATCAGAGCAATCATCCTACAGAATGTATCAAACCATGCCATTCTCTTGCTTAAACACCTGGACTAGTTCCCGTTGTCCTCAGGATGAATTACAAACTCTCTAATGTGGCATGGATGACCTCTATAATCTGGCGCCTGCTTACCCCTCCAGCCTTACCTCTAGCCACTGCAAGCTTTGCACACTACACTGAAGCCATATAGGATCATCTGAAATTCTCAAATTATGTAAGGCTTTTTCTTACCCCAGGGACTTTTCATATGCAAATCCCCTATTCTGGAATGTTTTTTCCTCCTCTTACCTGACTGTCACCTGTTCATTTCAGCTCTCACTTTAAATGTCACTTTCTCTGATAAACATTCTCTGATGCCCTAAGTCTGGCTAGATGCTCTTCTAGCTCAACACAGTGACTGAAACACGGTAGGCATTCAGTGACTATTTTGAATGACTGTCTGAACGAATGCATCTTCTAGGAAGTATAGGTGAAACTGATCAGGCTTCTTAAGATGAAAAAGGCCAGGTTTCAAGTCTAATGACTTTACAGAAAGGTGGTTCGCAGAGCAAGATGATTTGTCATATTTTGATATTGATTGAAGTACCATAATCCTCTCTTATTCAGCTATCCCAAGGAACCACCGTATTTTAGCAATAAAACAGCCATTCCATATTTAACAGAAGCATGGTGAAAGATAATGTCTCCAAGACAAAATAATCTATGAATTCCAGTCTCAAATCATTCAGCAAGGTGTCAAATGATGCATAAGTGTTAACGGAGGAGTGCTTTAACAACAAATTTTATAGTTATAGAAATGAACATGTGCCAAAAAATACACGAGATCTTAAACAATAATTATCAGCATTTTGCTTCTGTGAAAAGAAAAGTCACTGCATAATGAATTATTTTATGTAACCTAATGAACATTAATAACTGAATCAAAACAAAGATAATGTTGATCATTACTAAAAATCTAGAGATTCAAAAATATAGTTTGCTTTTCTTATACCTACAATTCTATATAATTTCTTCACAGAGCAAGCAAATATTTTAACCTCTGGACAATCTTTCACAGCGCTGCGGACATCATAAACTCGGTTACCTGAATCAAATGTTCTGGTTAGGTTCACAGACACAACGCATAAATCATGATGCTCGTTTTGAACCTTTTTGACGTAGACTTTTTATATGACTTTCCTGTCTGCTCTGACATAGTGGCCATATTTCTCTTACATAGAAATTAATCTTTAGGAAAAATTTTGTATTTTAGATGTCTAATGAGAAGTTTATATTCTCAAGAGTGATTATATGCTAGCATATTTTCAATAATAGATTAGAATATATGATATTTATAATTTTTTGTACATAGGAAGACTGGTGGTATATATTTATTCTACTAAATCCAGTGACTGTAACATTAATGCTATAGTACCCTAGATCCAAAGTGAGAAGCTGCTAAATCTGACCTTCTTTCCTTCGGGGCAGGCCTCCACACTTTACTTGATACATTATTAAATGCATGAAGTCTTATGAGGCAGCCTTTTCATCTCGTATAACTATAAGCTATGAAGTTTTTCCTTATGCTGAATAAAAATTTGTTTCCCTCTAATTTTCAGTCAGTGGTCCAAGTTCTGCCTTCTGGAGCTATGTGGATTAAGTCTAATTCCCGTTTCCTGGGGAAAGTCCACAAATATCTAAGGAATAGTATTACTTCATTCAGTTTTTTTTCAAGCTAAATATATTTTTTCCAAGCTAAACATTTAAAAATCCTGGTTACTCAGAATTTCTCTTAAAATAAAGATTCTAAGTCTCTACCTGTGATTTTGCAAATATATTGAATGTACTTCCTTGATCTGGATCTTGTACAAATGAATCTGCAGTCGAGTAAGAAGAATTTCACAGAAATTGCTAGTATATGTCATTTCCTCTGTTCTTTCACTTAAACACTAGAATGTAAGCTCCTAGAGGACAAGGCCCATGCATTCTTCATCTTTATAATCCCAGCACCTACTACAATTCCTAAACGTTGGAAATATTTATTAACAAATGCCACAAGAATGAATAAACAAGTGAGCCTACCTAAGGTCAGAACCTTTTTCTATCAATTTCATCTTGTTAATTGTGGCTCACAATTCCACCTGTCAGGTTCTTTTGGCTTCTTGACCACCATCCCTCACCTTAGGTAACCCTTCCAGCTGTATGTGATCTGAACATTTGACGGATCTCATCCAAATCACTGATACAGACGTTGAACATGACGGGGTCAGACACGAAGCCTGTGCCACATCACTGGGGACATCTCTAGAGATTATTGCAGGTCACAATGTTCAGCAACTTCTACACCCATCAAACTTGTTAACTGATTACCATCTGGCTCATATTTTCAACCTTGTTTCCGAGGATATCATGAAACATTCTGTCAAATACCTATTTAAACAAACTAGAGTTTGAATCACAGATCTGCCCCTTACTGGCTTTTGACTTAAACAAATTGTTTCATTTCTCTCAGGATCAGTTTTTCAACTGTAAAAGAAGAAATAATCTTGTCTACCTCATAAACCTATTGTAAGAATAAATGAGAAAAGTCTATCTCCAGTGGCCAGCCCTGGTCCGGGTACATATATAGAGTTGGTCACATGGTAGCTGTTATTATTTTTGCTGAATTTGAGATATGATGTATCACACTGTCTGATGAATTTGAAATTGTACTGGAATTTGGGAAACAAGTGTCTCAGATATTATATACACAGTAACCCTAGCAATTAGTTTGGTATGTTTTATTTTGAGGGAAGCTATTCTGATTCTTAATGAGCACTATTTATTAATGAGCAACTGTAGAGTTGACAGATATTGGTTAAGTAAACAATCCTTAAGTTCCACTAGATATCGGAATCAATCTGTTTTTTACATTTTAGTTACCTTCATAAAACCTGGAATGACATTTCACTGCTTTCCTATCCTGTGACAAATTTCATGTTTTCATGATTTTTCAAATATTTTCGTATGCAACTCTTAATCACACTGCAGTTTCTATCAGTACTGTAGAATTTAATTAACCTAGGCCTTCAAAATCAAACTTATTGACTCAGCTTAGAGTGTGTTTACTCTCTCTCAGTCTGTGAGCAGAATTTTGTTATGGATTTGAAACCTGATTCTAATACATTTTAGCCATGGCGCTGTAGATTACTTAAGTTTTCTTAGCATTAATTTTTAGAGTTGTAATAAAATGTTAATAAATCCTTATTTTGGTAAGGTTGTTAGGCAGATTAAATAAGATAAAGTTTCTAGAACACTGAAACACAGTAGATTCTAGTTCTGAGTCCACTCACTGAAGACAGGGCTAAGTGCTCCACCACAGACACTGACCTTGTTTCACACAACAGAGTGGATCCGTGATGGAGATTTACTTTTTCTTTTTTTCCCTTTATTTTAAAATAATAACTGTGATAGAGTGAAAATAATATTTTCACAAACTATTTTGTCTTGAGAAAGTTATCTGAGCTAGCTGAGACTTCAATATTCCCATGTGAAATATAGGAAAAATAATACTGGCTATAGGGGTGTAGTGACAATTAAATGAGAATATATATGCATATAGACAGATAGAAATAGATATAGATATATAATAGATATAGATATAAGTGTGTATGTTATAGATAAACTCTGAAAATGTTTATATATAACAGTGTCTGTGTGTGTATCTCATTGTGTGTTTTTTTTTGTGCATGTGTGTATGTACTAATTGCTGTTACTTCATTTCCCTCCTCTCCCCCTCCTGGCTTGGGGTTCAATATTATGTATGTTTTATTTTCTATTTTGAAGAAAATTTTCCTTAATGGGAAACTATTAATGGTTTAGGGAAAAAATAGTCACTGAGCTATTGGTCATAACATGCCTATGTGTAGGAGTCATTAACGCCTAGAATGAAGCAACAGCTCTCTGGTAAGTGTCATTAGAAATTATGAAGAGAATAGTTACAAAGTGATGTGGGTTTTATGTAACATTTGAAATGCTTAGACTTCAAGTTTTCTATGGTTTTGTTTCTTCTCTACCCCTTATTTTTGAAGAAAAGTGTAAAGAAAAAGGAAAAAAGATATGAGAAAATCTAACATAATGATAGAGATAACAATGGTTTTAACATTCATTTTTGATTAATTATCACCCAATTGGTTCTAAGACTATAAATGATGGATAACATGTATGGTAATTATCATCTTAATCATCATCAATCATCATTGCTATCATTTCTATGGAGCTTACCATGTGCTAAGAAGTGTTCTAAGTCTTTTATCCAGTATTTCATTGACTCTTTACAAAAACTCTATGAGTATGTATTATTATTATTATCTTCATTTTATAATTGAGAAAACTAAGACCATATTGAGCTTTGATAAATTGACTAGGCTCATATAAGGGATGAAGCCAGGATTTGAATCAAGGCAGTCTGACCACAGAGTCATGCTTACGACCACCATACCAAAGTAGAGGGTGAGCACTGTGTAATGGATATGAAATTAAACTGAGATCCACACTACACATACAAAAGAAATCAGTGTGCTTCAGTTTCCTCAGTTACAGCATCAGACTAATGATAGCTGTTTCCTATTTGCCTCATGGGACTGTTTCAAAGATGAAGAAAGTTGCCTAAATTCAAAAGTTGTAAGTTCCCTTAAGGAAAATATAAAAATTCAGAGCACAATAATTTATACTAGCTGTGCATGTTTGATGCATATATATATTTACTTTTTACTTCATCTAGGGATATGTCAGAAAATAGACCGTATTTAGGATTTGTTTTTTTTCTTTTGGTGAGGAAGATTGTCCCTGAGCTAACATCTGTGCCAATCTTCCTCTATTTTGTATGTGGAATACCACCGCAGCCTAGCTTGATGAGTGGCATGTAGATCTGCAGCCAGGATCCTAACTCACAAACTCCAGACCACCAAAGTGGAGTACACAAACCCAAACACTACAACACCATGCCAGCCCCAGTATTTAGGATTCTTAAGGTGCAAAAATAGCTATAATAGCCATTGGTCAAAAAAGGATGGTGTAAAGACAACTTTTATGCTAAATAAAACTGAAATTAAATGGTATCCTTTATGAATACTTCTAAATTAATCATATGAAGTGAACATAACCCTGTTAAAAGATTTCAATGAAGATCGCATAAGAAAGAAAACTGCATTTAATTCTCACTTAAGAATGTGTAAATTAACTCCCTCTCCTGAAATTATTGAATTTTGTAAGCCAGCAGATTGGTGAAAGAATACTGCACTGAAACCAAATAGTGATTAGTTCAGGAATTCAAGGATGGTTAATAATAGTCTGTTATTCATCTACTCAATATCATTCATCATTCTGTTTAAGGTAAAAAAGTATATCCAATCATATCTTAAATGTATCTTCCCCTCCACTCCATTCCTCACAAATAAGCATATGATAATTTCAATATCCTATCTTGAGTGAAAGAAGATATCATTAGGAAGCCAGGAAGAAAAAGAAGTAAACTAACCACCAGCATAATACTTTGCGGTGAAAGACTTGAGGCATTCATATTAAAATCAGGAATAAGATAGGAAGCTGACTACCTTTGTATTTAACATCTTCTGGAAGACTTAATCAACGCAAAAATATGAAATTATTATACTAGATATTGTTTCTGGTAAGGAAAAGCACAATTATAATTATTTGCAAATAATATTATTGTAAATGTAAAAATAACTGAAACAATCAACTGAGAAACTTCTAGAACTGAAAAAAAGTAGTTGGACATCAAATACATGTAAAAAATCTGTTCTGTTAATGTTTACCAGTAATGACCAGTTAGTAAACATATTGAACAAAAAAAGTAACGTTTACCATTGAATTAAAAATGTAAAATACATGGAAATAATTTTAATATAAAAATGCATAACCTATATAGATAATACTAGAATAGTTTACTATGAGACACAAAATGTTTACATACAGAAGAGGATCATATTCCTGGGTTGCGGGATGATAACTGAATAGTGTAAAGATAGCTATTCTGTACAAATAGTTATTCCAGTAAAAATTCTAGTAAGATCTTTTGGTGAAGAGATTGAAATAGTGAATCAAAATGTCATCTGGAAGAATAAGTAAGTACAACCAGTTAAGAAAATTAGAAAAAGAGGAGTAACAAAGGCCCCTGCTTTACCAGATGTTATAATTTAGTATGAAATGAAAGTAACCAGAACATTGCAAAAATAAATAAAAAGTAAGTAAGACAGAATAGACGATCCTTTAAACATATCTTGATACAGAGAAAACAAATTTGTATATATTTAGATACCATGGTGTATCAAGGAGAAAAGGAAATATTAATGTAGTTCTTTAAAGGGATACATATTTGAAGAAAGATTACCTCTCCATACCACAATAAATTTTAGAAAGATTAGAGTTGGATCTAAAATGTAATCATAGAAAAATGGTAAATGCAATGAGATCTCAGTATAGATATTGAAAGTCATGTGCCTGGGTGGCATCACCATGAGAATGAGTGTAGTTAGAGAAGCAAATTGCTCCAAGAATTGAATCCTAGGATATCAGCATGCAGACTTCAGGTAAAGAGGAGGAAAAGGAGAAGCAACTGAGAAGGAGCAGCCATGTAGTTAAAAAATCTCTAGCATATTGAGTCCAGGGAAGCAAACCGAACATGGAAAGTTTCAGGAAGAATGGGTGACTGAGAGTAGCAAACGCTGCTGATAGATCAAGTGAGATGAAGACTGACAGCTGAACACCAGTCACTGGCTTCAGCAGAGTGGCGAAGTAAAAGCCTGATTTTCAAGAGAGAATGGTAGGAGAGAAATTGTAGACAGAGTATCAACAAGTCTTCATTGTATGAAAGGAGAGGAATGAAGTGGTAGAAGTCAAGACCGGAACTGGAGTCAAGAGTTTATGTGTGTGTGTGTGTGTGTATGTGTGTGTGTTTGCTTTTTAAGACAGAAGAAGAACCAAAAAGTGATGATGCAGGAGGGAGAGAACAGGACTAGGTGGAGTGATATCCCTGAGTAGGGGAGAGGAGTAGGATCTATGCCATATCTGGCAGACTCAGTCTTTTCTAGAAACAAGAATAGTTCATCCAAAGTATGAAGAGTTAATTTTATGGACATTATGATCACCAAGAATTATGATAGGAGTAGTGCTAGAGAGAATGGCAATGAAACAGAGGGAAATTCTTCAAGCAATGAGGTGGCTGACCTGAGGATTATAGATGAATTTAACATGCAGGAGTAGTGGGCACATAGATGGGGCAGCTAATGGACACAGAGGTGGGGGCATGAGGCTCAAAGCTGGGTGTTGTTATGGAGGAGAAGAGGAGAATGATATGAAAGTGGCAGTGAGGAGCAAGGACACCTGCCCTCCTCCAGGCTCAGGGGAATGAAGAGCGTGAGAGAAAACAGTGGCGACGACTTGAGAGGACGTGGAGCAGTGTTAGCAGGAGAGCAAGATGAAGTGAACAGGAAAGGAAGAGGGAGATTAGGTGGGGGGTTTTGCTGATGTCAGAGTGTGGTTCCACAAGGCTTGAGGGAGGGGCTTCGGAAGATGAGGAGACGTGGGAAATGGGTTCAGCCAAGGAGCTGTCCAGAGCTGGCTGGGATTAGAGTCTGGGAGATCTCAGTCATGACACAGGAAACCTGAATTTCTTGATAGTCCTGATTGTTCCAAGGATATCAGTGGTGGAGTAGGGTGTTAGCAGGAACATAACACAAAATAAGCACAGCCTAAATTCTGCGGGAAATGGTTAAATTATGGGATATTCAATCAAAGATTGTAAAGATTTTAAAGAATATCTAGCGACATAATATGTTCATCATATGTACCTTTAAAGAGCAGAACATAAAACTGCACTCATGGTATTTTATAAATATTATTTATAAACACATGCATAAAATTGGTAGGAAATTCCTAAAATATTAAATGTTTATCTTATATAAATAAATAATATGAATAAATAAAAATGAATTTTGGATGACTTTTATTTGTTTCTTAGCACTTTTCTAAAATTTCCAAATTTCTTATAAAAAGCTTATTTTTTTATAATCGGAAAAAAACATCATGTGATTTTTAAATAAATAGCTCTTCTTCTATGATGCTAATATTCTATTTCTTGACATGAGTAGTAGCTTTTCCAACTATCATTTTTTAATTACTTTAAAACGTGTATAACATGTAGATGTCTTTTTTTCTGCATGTTTTGTTTCACACACGCACACTCTCACACATGCACATTTCAGTCTTCTGCAATTTAGCTGACCTCTGCACATGGTATCTGAGCATGCGTAAAGAGAAAAGGGCACATTGACCTCGTTCCCGAAAGGCTCCGATGAATACCTGGCATATGGAGGTTTCAGGGTCACAGAGACTGCTGTGTCCATTACACTGACATGGAACACAGGTGCCCAGGGTTGGTGCAGGAGTGCGGCCACCCGGCTCAGAACGTAGCCGATAAAATCCTGGCGTGCATGTCTGAAAGAAACGGAAGCCAGTTAGAACAGCCAAATTAGAAATCTTGCTTTAGCAACACTTGTGTTGTTCAGTGGTTAAAAAGTAGGACTTCTTTTCCCTCACTTACGTTAAAGGCAACATCATTTACAAACACAAGTGCCAATTTGATTATGAATGTGTATTTCTGCCTGGTCCCTAGAGTGTACGGGCAGCATCCGTGTTATCAGACTTTAGCAAAGGAAAGCTGTTATTTGCATATACACCTCAGCCTGAGAAAGGTTCAAACAGTCTTCTTTTTCTTGAGAAAGAGGTTTGTTTTTAAATAAAATTGTCATATGGACTAAATAGAGAATTCCAATGTCCTTGACAACCTAAAATCTGCTTCTACTGTGTTTGATGGATAACTAGCAAACGTCCAATGAGACTCAGCAAAAAATTAAATAAGTAAAAAAGTGTCACAGTTGCAATATTTATATCAGTATAATTTACAGACCATAAAAGTAAGAAATTCAAAATAATGAAAGCTCTACATGTCTTGGGAATATCAGGCCACCAATAAAGTTTATCTTTCCCTGATCTGTTTTTTCATTTTGCAATAAAAATCTGAGAGCAAACAGAACACTGCTAGCAAAGCTGACATAAGCAGAATCAAGACTTCCATCTTCATTTGGGTTTATTATGTAAATGTCTCAAAAAACATCTCTGGCTTTCTGGAAGGAAGCCCACAGCTCTGGAGAGGGAATGAGAACAGTCCTGTGTTCTGGGCTCAGACCCCGGGGTAGACAAAGCTGCTGTGTTTATCAGACATTGTTTGATTCAGGGGTGAGAGGTAGGAGTTATTTTTCAGATCCCACTGAAGACTGTAAAGGGACAGTTTGATCCCGTTGGCCATGTAGGATTTTTTTCACAGGCTATCTTGCTCCCACTGATGAAAAAAGTGATAACTGAATAAACAGGAAAAAATATATTGGATTAAGAGCTTGTTAATGCCTCCGTATTCCTTTGGTTCTGGACTGGGTCACCCAGAGTAGAATATGCAAAGAGGTTCCTAAGAAAGAGAAAAAACCAACAGTCACCACTCTCCCTGTTTGTTCTGATTTGGATAATGTGAAAGTACCTCAGTTAAGCGCTTAAGTCTCTCTGCTTTTATCACAGCCTGCAGGAAATTCTAGTGAGAGTTATTAATGTCCCAGCTTTGAGCCAGCTGATAAAACCAGGAATGGTATTCAAAATATTTTGAGTCTCCTTTGTCTTATGGTGGATCTAGTCATATATCTTAGTAAGTTTACTCATGTTATTTAAAATCAAGGCTCATTTTGCCATTGTATCCAAATAAGGTCTGGAAATTATGGCTGAGGAATTCCTTTAAGCATAACTGAAGAAACAATTGAAGGTGTATTTAAAAATGTGCCACAGCGTGGGTTGTTCCAACTCTTGTACAAGGTGATTGTAGAATAAAGTTGGATTTCTTTCCATGGATTTCATCCTTGGATACCTATATAATTGTTGTTATTTTACTGCTATATTTGCTTTGGGGGTGGGTGTGTGTGCATGTGTGTGTGTGTGAAACTCAGACAAATTGAGAGGTTCTAACTCTATTTTGTTTCTTACATGAAAGTTTAAAACAAGTCTTAGAAGAAGAAGAAAGTGAAGAAAGAGTACTTTTCACTGAAGAATCATAAGAAGCCCAACACTACAAAGTCAAAATTCAAGGTGAGTGCCATAGGTGACATTTACTGTACCAAACACCCAATTTCTCCTATTACTATGGCTTTTCCCTGGAAGGACAGAGGACGAGGTAGAAAACCGTCCTTAGTGGACTCCAAGCCTGAGCTCCAAGATGAGCTGTGTGTAGAACCTTCTAGACCTATCTCCATGGTTCTCAATCCTGGCTGTACGTAGAATCATCTGAGGAGCTTTACATACTCATGCCCGGCTCCACCCCAAGAGATTCTAATTGAATTGGTGGAGAGTGGGGCCAGGGAACTCCTAGGAGCGTCTAATAAGCAGCCAAGATTGTGAATCCCTTGCATGCTTCTCATTCTCTGCTGAGAAATGTGTGTCTTTAAAAGGCACACAGGGGCCGGCCGGGTGGCTCAGCGGTTAAGTTCCCGCGTGTTCCGCTTCGGCGGCCCGGGGTTCGTCGGTTCAGATCCCCGGTGCGGACATGGCACCGCTTGTCAAGCCATGCTGTGGCAGGCGTCCCACATATAAAGTAGAGGAAGATGGGCACAGATGTTAGCTCAGGGCCTGTCTTCCTCAGCAAAGAGAGAAGATTGGCAGCAGATGTTAGCTCAGGGCTAATCTGCTTTAAAAGAATAAATAAAGATAAAAAAATAAAATAAAAGGCACACAGATTCTGGTACCATGACACAAATTAAGATGGAAGCCTTGATGTCACAAGTTAGCATGGCTTGAGGGATACAGGCAAATCACTTGGTGTCATTGAAACATGATTTCCTCATCCCCAAAATGAGCAGGTGTACTAACTCAGATGATTTCTGTAGATTCTTTCAGTTCTAACACTCCAGATTAATTTTGTGTCTTTACAGATTAAATTTCTAAGACTTAGCAAAGAAAAAGAGACTCTTCCACAACGCAAGAGTTAGAAACTTAAAACATTTTTTTAAAGGAATGGGACATATTTATTCCTCTTGAATCTCCTCCTTTCCTGGATCCTTTTTGTATTTATTCTTTCTATTTGTTTTTACGGGTGCTTTTCAATATCAGATGTTTTTCTTCTCAGTGGATTAGGGCAAAATTCAAAAGAATGGCTACATTTGAGTTGGGAACAAAAGAGGAAAGGAAACAGCTACTTTTTAAAGTCCCATCTACAGTCCTTTCTGGAACAAAATAGAGAATGAAAGAAAAGCGAATAAGTAAACACTATCCTAATCTTATCCCCTTATTTTCTAACTCCATCTTTCCCAACGTGCTCCTTCCTTGTGTTGAAATTATTCATAACTCAATTTTCTTCTGTTTTCCTTCCATCTTTATTTTCATAATATGATATCTCACCAAAATTTTAGAAGCAAATTTGCACAGAAATGTGGAGGGTGGCAAGAAGGAAATGAGACAAGAGAGGAAAAAGCGAGCACGCACCAGGTGCAGAGTTACACAACATCCCCTCCTCTCTCCTCGGAGTTCAACAACAACAGATACTTGTGCTGTTGCCACTAACAACACTCTATCTTGTATGTTGACATGGATTTTTGCAATCAGGCAATCCTGGCTTTAACTCCCATTCCACCACTTGCTACATCTGATTGGGCAGGTTTTAAATGCTGTGGGCTGTGGTTTCCTCACCTGGAACATAAGGATGTTGTATAACATAATAGTTGAATGTAAGTGTGTTTAGGTTTTTTGAAACAGGCTGATCTAGGTTCAGATGTCAGTTTTGCTGTTTTCTGGCTGTGTGATCACAGGCAGGTTTTTTAACCTGCCGTGGCTTCCATTTCCTCATCCACAAAATAGGGGTCATAATACATACTTAATGATGTTGGTGTAAGAGTAATAGGAAATGCACTTGGTGTCGTGCAGGATACAGTAAGCACCCAATAAATGGGAAGTACTTTTTTAATAGGGTTGTTGTGAATATTAAATGAGATGTTGTATGTTTAGTGCTTGACTAAATCAACATGAGTACCTCTATTCCAGATATTTTTAAAATCCAGTCAGTGAGCATAGACTGAAAACAAAGGCAACAGTGATTGTTCTATGCTGCATGGGGAAACGAAGCTATAAGGGGGGCCCCTTGCTCCAAATGTTCTTTAATATTTCTATATACGTGGAAACAGAGTCTTTGGGTCATCCATGTGCAACCAGAAGTGGTAAATGATATTCTGAGGGAGAGGTGTGCATGTGTAAGAATAAAAGTCAATTCTCACTTTAGTTCATAATAGGTATAAATTGTTTGAGGATTTAAAAAAATTCTTTTTACTAGCCAAAAGTGATAGCTCCTGAGTGGTGACCCAGAAGACACCAGCCCTTCAACTATGAGCCAGAAGCTCTATTAAAACATGGGGCGGAGAAGAAGGCTGAAGTGATCAAAATAGGACGTGAGACCATCTGCAGATTTCTGATTTCCATGATCTTGTTGCAGAGAACCACACATTCAAGGCTGAATAGTTTCCCCTGAGTGAGGTCAGTTGAGGCAACAAGGTTCACTGAGACAATGGTGAGGAGCAGCTTAGGCGAAGTATGGTAAACTCAATGGCTCCCGCACCAACAAACGTGGTGAGGAAAGTGCCTCCTTTACTTGACCTCTAAAGGTAATCTGGTCTCTCCTTTAAATCATAAATTATAAAAAGTAGGCATTTCCAGAACTAACATTTTCAGTGAACAGGGCTGCACTGTCATAACACTACAGGTAACAAGCAAAGGCTTCAGAACTGTCTATATTTTCGCTGGTAACTGACACAATTTTGTTTATTTGCAACCACAAAAACATGCAATGAATAGCCTGTAAATGCAGATGTCCCTAGAATACGATACATTTGGTGAAAATATTGTAAAGGAATTGTTTTGTGTATTCATGATCCAGAGCATATGTTACTGGAATGGAATGTATTACTTCAAAACTGTCCTTAGCTCTTGCTTTGATGATTAGATTTTATGCCTGGGTAATTACACTCTAGAATCAAAATGAATTATAAATAAAACGTATAATGGATTAGAGGCAATGGGTTGTGGAGAACACATCAGTTACCTTATTATGAGAGATAGGCCTTTATCTGCATAATCTCTCCACCAAGATATTTCTGTTATTATTGTCTGTAAATAGGAGATTAAGTGAAATCCACAGGACAACGTGAAGCCACCAATGCAGAGGATGTTGTGTGTGTATTCCTAGCTTCTCTTTATTTTCTTCATTTATCATTTGCTATTTGTGCTAATTTATATTTTCATATGATGATGGAAAATTACTAAGATTAACGGGAAAGAATATTTTAGCATTTGCTATTTAAAAACCATACCAATCACAATACAAAGAGTTTTTCACATTTAATATCTAGAATGGAAGGTGGCCTGCATTAAAATAGTTTGCTGCTCTGCTAACATTTTTGTTCATACGTGAACAGTATTATTTTAAATAAATGCAGAAAAAATATCTCTGTGGTAACTTTCTCTTCAAGATATCTAAAGGTCAATCCTGACTACTTACCCGATAACTTCTATAGCAAAATAATATTGCAGAATCAAGAGAATTTTAGATCTTCAAAACCCAGTCTGTAATTTTATAGATTGGATAACTACGTCACAACTAAGGCCTGTAGAAATTAAGGGATTGACCAAGGTCGCTCAGTCAGCAGCACAGCCAAATATTCCCTGAGACAAATAAAATTTCACCTCTCGTCTAGAAAAATCTCAAGTTCTTTCTGTCTTTTATCTTGAAATCTTTCCTGCTCATTGGAAAGGGAGTATATTTTATATGTGCCATACTTGCTCTCTCATCTTTCACAAATACACTGTGTGCATACGTATGTTTCGGTGGGTTGTGCACATAAGTGCAATATATATACTTAGTTGTGTGTGCACAAATGAATGGATGTGTATGTAGGAGTTATGATTTAAAAGTGAAACGGATTGTGTATTTTTTAGATCAAATTCAAGTGAATATTGCCCGTTAGAGCAGTCACAAAGCTATATGATCATTCCAGGGACGTTTCACAGGTATTTGCAGTCGTTCTTATGCAACTGTTCTCTGAATGACCTGGCGGCCATCCATACTGTGGTAACTAAGGTGAATGCTACTTCAGGTTACAATGGAGCTTTCGCACATACGTTTTCATTCAAATTAATCATGATGATTCTAGGGGTCCAGGAACAAACAGAACAAACGTCGGTCCAAGTGATGGAGCGAGGGAGGACTCACCGCCACCAAGCTCCCCTTCTATCACTATACCATGCCAAGTCTCAAGAGATTTAAGCTCATTGTCTTTAAGTTGCACTTCATCTGCCTCATGAGCCATACATAATAAAACTTCTCCTCTATACAAAAGGAAATGTATAACATTATTTATAAACAAACCAATGCCATGGACATGTAACTACTTATTCTGTTAAGTAATCAAATCGATTAACGTTGACTACTACTAGGCACTGTGACAGGTGCTGCACGTTGACGGCTCATTCAGTCTTCACCCCATTCTTAGGCAGTAGGTCGGGGAGATATTAAAACTATCTAAGTCACATGCTGTGGGCACCAACCAATCTGACTAAGGAGAAAATCTGTGCCGTAGGGCTGGAGCAGGTCCTGGAGGCCCCTCCCATACCAGCCTTTAGTGTCGCACTGTGGGGAGGACTGTGGGGTCTCCAGGGGAGGGGCAAGTGTGGTGGCAGTAACTTACAGGTTCAGGGATTTACCAGCTGAAGCTTAAAGAGGTATAGCAACCTGTGCAAGGTCTCAGCCCTAGGATGTGCTGAAGCTAAGATTCAAAACCAGTTCGGTTTGTAACCCATTCCTCCTTTCCTTATATCATACTCTTCCTATGAGTATTTAATATTTGTAAAAATTAAATTAAGTTCCAGAAGATGAAGATATGGAAAATTTTCAATTCTCAGGACAGCCAAAGAAATACCCTAGAAAGTAAAAAAAGAAATTTTAAAAATATAATGACTGAATGATAGTGGCCCTGTTGGAACAATACATGTCCTTCTGAGAAGCCTATGTTGAAGGGACTAGTCTGCTTATTTAGCGCCTAAGTTTTGTCACGTTCTACATAAAAAGTCTTTCAAAACTCATTCTAACCCCATCTCATAATGGCTGCAGTTTAAGTGTCTCTAACTGATCCGAGGTGGTGCCGAGAGAATAGACCAGTTATAATAAACGGGCCTTATAAAACGTTCTTATTTCCTCACTCTTCCATATTTTCACAAATCTTGTACTTTTTATCAAATATATCCCTTCAGTTGTGATTCCTACTTCTAGGGAGCAATAGCATCCTTCTTACTGTGTCTCACACTGTGAGTGGAAGAGCAAAGAAAAGAGGTTAATGGTATGCATGAAAGTAAAACTGATGGCAGCAAAGGTGGTTCTGGAAGTATTTTCATTGGGCTGGTTCAGTGAGTTGAGCTTAAGAAGGCTGGGAGGAGCCAGCTTACCTCGCAGGACAAGCCAGAATAGCCCGGGGGACAATCACATCTTTCTATCAAGCGAGCAGGAGGAGTCTCTGGTGTTATGCGTCCTTGTTCAGCTACCTCCATTGAGATTTCAGAAATCCTGAAAACAGTGAGTGTGCACTTAGATGATCACGTCAGAAAATGAAGCGCACCTAGCAAGCACTCAATCCTGCAAGAAGAGTCTCCTCAGGTTTTTGCCAATACTCTCAAGTTTGGTCTCATGTTTTGAAGCTGCCTAAAATCCTGGGGCTCACGGGCCACATCTTATTACTGCAACGTTGCTTCCTCAAAGGTTGAGATTACATATTAGCAAAATACTCACATAAATTGTAAGGAGCTTAGTAAATTAGATGCCTGATGTCCTGTTGAGAAGTTATTACAAAGACTTTTTCCCCCACTTTTTAAAATGTGAGTGGCTTCAGGTAGACATGGTCAGTTAATTAGACATTTATATTCTTTCAAACAGACAATCCAAGGTCATTCCCCCTTAGCATATCGCTGGTAGTCATTGGTGAAATTGCTTTTAATTTACAATTGTCCCTGATTTCTTCCTCTTGAGTCTCCAAACGTCCTTTCAAGAACTTTAGGAAACAACAATCAGGCATAATCTAACAATATTGATTTCTTTCCGAGGATAGGGAACCTTTCAAATTTAGTATTTTGCTAATTTTATTTAAAAGATCCTTCAAGTAACTTAACTCCCCCTTCCTATAGGTGGAAAGGTCCTTATAATTGAAAAAAAAATTATTCCCAGTGAAAATATTGATACCCTTTCCATTAATTTGAAATTATACATTAAAAAATATATGCAGTCCATAAACTCAGACTATTTCATGACTGACTAACTGGTAACATGAAATGTTCTGCAAATAAACTTTTAAATGAGACAATGAATAGTTTTGCTTCAATAAAAGTCACCTCCAATAGCTTAAGGAGCTTGAATCATAAACTTTATAACAAGCATAGGTAGGTTTTATTGACACTGAATTATGGATGCCCATTGTAGCTTCGCTGGCATACTAATCTGCACTCAGATCAACCACCCTTTATGGAACACACGTTCAGTTCAAATTCAGTTGTACTCTCCCCTCCTTATAGGACACTTAGTGGCCGTGAGCTGTAAACAAACAGCTCCCCTCCTGTAAGAAGAGGAGCTTATGTTCCCCTGATTCTCTGTGGGAGTAAGAAGGTAATTTGGTGTTTGTTGACAACGCATCTCTGCTGGCATCTCATGGTATTTTATAACTTGAAGAGTCACCTTCCTTTCTCCTGTGCATGCATGTCCCACACGTGCATGCACACAAAAGACTAGCTAGTATTTAAAAACCAAGTGATACTTGAACAGTACCAAGGACAGATATTTCCGCAATATCTCTCTATCAATGGTTCTGCAAAAACCACCATTTTTTCTCAGGGGATTGGAGAGCAACTGCTTTGCCTGAATCAGGGACTTGGCCAAATTCAGGCTTCTCTTCAAATGAATACTGAAACAGGAAGTTATGATGTCCTTCAAATAAATGTAAGAGAAGACAGTCAAGGAAAAAGAAAATGTCAGCATTGACGAAATGTACAAAGTCTGAATCTCAAACCACATGTAGAACTCTTACACTCACTATTTGTGAGACTATTTAAACTTGTAACAATAAAATTGCAAGGTTATGTCGTAATTACTTTGGGGAGAAGATTCAAAGGTATTTTTGACCTTTGTCACAATTCCACTGTCCCAAGTGTTTATCCACTGTTCTATTTGTTTTTATTCTTTCTAGAGGATGACTCTAGTTTTTATTGAGCCTAGAAAAAGTGAAGTATGTATTTATTCCAATTTCAAAACATGATCTGGTAGGCCACAGGATATTATTTCGTGAGGTATTGAAGTAAGGTGAGAAAAGAAAGAGACTTCTGGGGAAAAAAAGAAAACCTCACAGTGTAGGAAGATGGAATTGGTGTGAAAGCAGCAAAGAAAGTACAAGGAGAAATGGATGACACCATTGCTTCTATCAGTTCCACGAACCAAACGTTCTTGTACTACCAAATTTTTTACTGTAGCATGGAACAACTTGCAAAATGACATATTTGCACTCTCACAAAGTTACCTGCTGTCTTCTATGACATGCACACCTGCTTTGGCTCTCCCACCTGATTTTTATTTCATATTCGAAAATTAATTAAGATAGCTGACAGTATATTTTTGGTACACGCTATTTCATTATTTCACATAAAAATAATCTTCTGTGAGAAGTTAGAAATATGAAAAGGAAACCAAAGAAATACAGATTTGAAAGCGAATTTTGGTCCTTGATTTATTCTTTTACCAAAAGTCCTTACTTTTGACACAATCAACAATATGGATCTTCTGCAGTAAAGAAAAGGATTTTCTGCTATATGTTTAGTACAGCATAAACATTGGAAATATGGTATTTTTATATTCATTGCTTGGCCAATGAGAGGCTTCGTCATTTTGTTTTGTTTGGTTTTGTTTTCCTGCACTGGTTAACTAACTTATCATATAGGATTCTTTCCAAACATCTATTGATTCCGTATTCTTACAGGATGTAACAGGGAAACTAACAGGCCAGAGAAATTGAGACTATGTGTATGAACTCCACCCAACTTGCTGCCTCCAGGGTATAAAACTTACCTACCTCCTTGTGATTCCTCATTTGATCTCATTGGATACCTTGTCCCTTCCGCTCAGGGAACATGACCATGCGTGCTCAGGATTTTGAATTCGCTTGACTTCTCCATTGTTTATTTTCTGTTTATTCTGTCATTTTTGATGTATATCTTCCTACTAATTTCTTTCCCCCATGCTCTGTAAAAATGCTTGCTTCTCTCTCAAATTAAACATCCTTTGAACTTTAACACTATCTCATTCCTCCCTTTTAGAGTTATGTTCACGGAAAACAATAGTTTATACTCATAATATTAGGTTCATTGTGTCTCATTCATTCCTCAAAACTTTGAGACCCTTTCTGCCCAGGACTCCACTGAAATTGGTATTGTGAATGTCACCAGAGTGGTCTTAAGTGTCAGTCTCAGAAAACTTTCCTTTAATTGTCCTTTTTGGGTCATATGAAAACACTGAATACTCCCTTGAAGTATTCACATCCTTTGGCTTCCATGATGCCACATTCAATCTTGCTGTTATTCTGTGTCCTTTTCTTTTCAACATGAATCCCAATCCTTTCACATCATAATGCATTGGAAAAATGACAATACAGTATGGCACACAGGGGTGAACAGATAGGAATGCTCATGGTTGGAAGAAACCTGACCCTGCCTAATTCCCCCGAGGGTTGAGGGACGTCACTTTTTCAGCAATCTTGCAACCTATTTATAACACACCAGTTAATCATCTCCGACCTACAGGACATCTTCTCCTGAATTTCTGACTGGCATTTTAAACTCAGCATGTCTAAAGTGAATTCAATACTTTTTCCCCTTGAGCTTGCTTCCCATCTTATTTTCCTTTTTGGGGAATGGGAGTAACTTCTACCAGGTGATCTGGAAGCCATCCTTGTCTTCTGTCACCACACTCTGAGACCAACCCCTTTTAATTCTTTCCTTTGTAATGTCTTCCTGATCTTCCCTATAGACTCTAGAACAAGAACTTCACTTGGATATTTTCCATTATAGTTTACCTGCTTTGTCGCATGATATTTCCATAAGTAGCCTTGATAAGAATATAATGGATATCATACAGAACATCCAAGAAGTCTTCACGGGTCACAGTTCTACTGATTCGGGGATCGTCACCATAATATTTCCATTCTTTCTGTTAAGAAGAACAAACCACTTTGACAAAACTGAGCACGAAACCATAGGCATCCTTGCACCAAAAACTTAATAACCTTACCTCTGTCATTTCAATTTCATGCCTCGTCAATTGGCCAATCAGAGGAGCAGCCATATGCCTGATGATGATTCTAGCATGAGCAGGAGTCCCGCCTCGAATGATAACTTGAGGATTGTATGTAGAGAAACCTGTCTCTTCCCGAGCCTCAAAATAGATTGCATACTTGAGTTTGCCACCATAGGCCATTAGCTGACAAAATCAAATGAGAAATGAGAAGTTAGATAAGTCTGCAAATGGCAGCATTCCAAAAACATATTTTACTTCATTCTTAGTGACTTCAAAGTTCTTGTCCTTACCTTCTTTCCTTCAAATTGTTCTGGAAGTTTCCAATAGAAAGGTTCCAGATGGAGATCTTGTCTCACTAGATCCATGTCTGCAACAATCTCCGGGTGTTGAAAAGCAATGCCTTTGGTCGTTGTGTGCTGCAGTGCCTCATCCACCAGGGGCAGAATGGTCTGCTCAGGCTTCAGAGTCACCTGTGTGGAATCAAAACACAGCAGGGGGCTGAGTCCTGGTCTTGTGGGCACTCTTTAAACTGGAGTGGTGGACTGCATGTCTATCTCAGTGCCATCCCCATTGTGATGAGTGTTCTCACAAGAAATAGAACTTGTGCATAGTGAGCAAGGACGGCACGTCTGGTTTGTTTGCATCGTGAAAGCCACAACATCTTTGAAAACTTGAGTCTTTCACACTAATAAAAAGTAGAATTTAAAAGTAAGAAGAGTTAGAGGCCAGCCTAGGGGTGTAGTGGTTAAGTTCCCACACTCTGCTTTGGAGGCCAAGGGTTCACAGGTTGGGATCCCAGGCATGGACCTACACACTGCTCATCAAGCCATGCTATGGCGGTGTCCTGCATACAAAATAGAGGAAGACTGGCACAGATGTTAGCTCAAAGACAATCTTCCTCAAACAAAAAGAGGAAGATTGGCAACAGATGTTAGCTCAGGGCCAATCTTCCTTACCAAAAAAAAAAAAAGAAGAAGAAGAAGAAGAAGAAGAGTTAAGGAAAATGAAAGTAAAAATGAACATGCTTCTACCCTAAAAGTCTACGATTCTCCAAGGCTGGCTGGAATAGACGTGCAACAAGTTCTGGTTCATCATTGCTTCACTAGCATGTGTCAGCATTTGTGCTCTGGTGCCCTCACTCTTCAGAAGGCAGCGTCTTGCCATCCCAAAGCATGCCTCCCTTTTTCGCTCGGCATCTATTTCTTTATCAACAATAAATGAACTGCTTTCAAGGAAGGCGAAAGAAGGCATTTACTCCACCTGTCTATTGGCATGTGGCCTGTTTACCGTTTCTGAACGTGCACAGGGGAAAAGGTTCCCTAAATGTTTTCCCTTTCCCTCCCAGCTCTCAGTGCCTGGCTAAAAGCGCCAGCAGGATCTGACATTAGACCATTACACAGCCCAGCAGCTCCTCACTCACCCACGTGCGGATCAGGCCTTTTGCTTCGGAGCACTGAGTAGTAGCGCGGAAGCAGTAGCAGCTGCTGCAGCCAAGTGGGTTCTTGGCATCGAGTCCGAATTTGCCAGGCTGGCACCTGTCACAGCGGACACCTTCGACATTCACCTGAGAAAGATGAGCGTCCTCAGAGTTCATAACGGGGAAGTTATGGGAGAAATAAACTTGAGAAAGAATAGCAAGAGCACATTTTAAAAAAAATTAAAAAAGGAAAGAATGCTGAGTATTAGACTCACATCTCATATGGCATACATAGTTAATCTCACTGTTAGGATTTCATGGGTCTGAAAAGTGCTTCATTTATACATGAGTACATGACTAAGCATGGTATATATTGTTTTCTAAATCTAAGCAGCACATTGCCTACAATTCTGCTGTGAGCGATGTGAAAGCATCATGAGAATTTAAAAACAAAGGAAAATATTGATTCCTAGACGGTGGCATGAGGCAAAGTTGTAAAACACAGGCAGTGTATTAAAACGTAGATGTACATAATTATAATCATATAACGTATATACACACAGATGACCTGCATTAGAGATAACGCATTACCGTAATTATAGTATGTAATAGTGCAACATTGTATCTTGTGTTTTGCCCTTAATGGCAGAAGCTGCCATTTTCTTAAATTCTCGAGCCTGTTTTAGCCATCACTCCCTGGATTTCATCTTCCTGTCTCCTCTGTCTCTCTTTGTGTAGATTTTTTCTTGACTGCATTTATCCTGGGATTGATTTTTCAGAAATGTCTAAGAGGGAAAAAAAAATCCCTCATCTTTTTTAATTGGCTGTTTTTCTACATCATTTAACAATAGTAACGAGGGCCAAAATTTGCACATAGTCACTGTTTATAATGTCAGTGTTTATACATGACGAGATTTTACTAAACTTCCACAGCAGTAAATATATTTTCCAGTGTACAGTGATTGCGGATTAATTTGAAGAGAAATAGTTTCTTATCAGTCTTATTGTTTAGCTGTGATTTTCTCTGATGATGCTTAAGAAAACTGCCTTTTTTTCCCTCCCAGATTATTCTTGTTTAAGCAAAGTGAATATTTAAAGAAAAATTTAACTTTACCATTGAAAACATGGCACCTCTACCAACTAGAAAAAAAAGTTAGGTTTTGGTTGATGAGAAGTTCTTAAAAAGTGGTGCTATGTGTATGCCAGTGAACACGCATCAGTAAAAACACCGTCTGGCAATGAGTTTTTGTTGATCCGTCTGTTTGTTTAGCGTAACGAAGCAGGAGTAATTTATGGTGAATGAAGTTAAGACTGAGCAGTGGAAACAGAATCCAGTGAGGCTTTTCCTTCCTGTATTTCGGCAGCACCTACCTTACAAGTGCACTGCCCAGTCTGATCGACGCAGGAGCATCTTCTGGTCTCTGAGTCACAGGTCGAGCCATCAGTCCCAGGCAGGAAGCAGGCACAGGCTGTACAGTGAGGGAAGTTCCAGTGACCTCGATTGCACTCTGTACATCTTGTGCCAGAGAATTTTGGACGACACTTGCATTGGCCCGTGTTTATATTGCACTGGAAATCCAAGGATCCCACCGTACTGCAGTTACAAGCCTAAAGAGGAGAGAAAAACAGGAACCAGTGAGATAGGAAATCTCTTAAAATTTTAATTCTAATGTTTCTATGCTGCCATTAAACACAGATTAATCATGTGTCTATTATATCCTTCATCCTCTTCTCGTTTAGTCACTTGGGAAACATCCGTGAACGTAACATTAAAATTGCTTCCCGTATTTGCTAAAACACATGTGTCCAGAAACCATAATGCTTTGGAATAAGAAAAAAAATGTGTTTTCTCTCTTTTTTTTTTTTTTTCTGGTGAGGAAGATGGTTGCAGAGCTAACCTCCATGCCAGTCTTCCTCTGTTTTGTATGTGGGATGCCTTCGCAGCACGGCTGATGAGTGGAGTAGGTCCATGCTGGGATGTGAACCCACGAACCAGGGCCACCCAAGCTGAGTGCGTAGAATTTTAACCACTCCACAGAGGGGCCAACCCCTTTCTCTGTCTTTTTGTGGCAAGGAGGAGTTAGGTATGGGTTTTCTTCCAACACTTTCTGTTTCAAAGATTGAACTTAGACAAAGTCATTTTACCTTATAGTCTCCTTTTTACAGCAGTTATGTAGAGGCATCCGTCAGGGTCTAACAGAGGGAGACAAGTAAATATACAAATACAAGGCAATGGGATAAGCACCATGTGATCTGGGAAGAGCAGAATGCTCTGAGAACATGGACGGATCAAGAAACCAGATGTGGGGAAGCTAGAGAAGACTTAGACAAGTGACATTGAGGATGCTGTTTTTTGGCATTTTAGTTTTACAGACGAGCCTGATTTGAGGTGCTTTGCTGGTCACCTTTTTCTTCTTCCTAGACAGACATACGTAGGATTTTCTCATTTATGTAATTCAAAATTTTGCTAGACATTTTTAGAGTTTAAGTCTTTTAAAATTAATTTACTGGAACATGGTGAGTTCCTTCAGTTTGAGAACAAAATTTTCTATTTTTTTAAAGATTGGCACCTGAGCTAACACCTGTTGCCAATCTTCATTTTTTTCTTTTTTTTTTCTTTCTGCTTTTTCTCCCCAAACCCCCCCAGTACATAGTTGTATATATTTTAGTTGTGGCTCCTCCTAGTTGTGGCATGTGGGATGCCGCCTCAGCATGCCCTGATGAGCGGTGCCATGTCCGTGTCCAGGATCCGAACCAGAGAAACCCTGGGCCGCCGTAGCGGAGCATCGAACTTAACCACTCAGCCACAGGGCCGGCCTCCAATAATTTTTTGATTCAATGTTATTTCTTCAAATTTGTTTTTTATTTTTATTTCTGTTCTAATTGATCAGTTTTCTTCTTCAGGATCACCTATAATTTGTAAAGTATATCATTTTTGCCTTTCTGCTAAATCTATAATATCCTAATGACTTCTGTAGTTATTTTCCTATTTGCCTCTCAAATTTGTTCTGCATTTCAAAGCGCCAATTTTACACAGTGAAGATTCTAGTGTATGTTTGTACCACCAATGCTTATTTTAATTACACTATTGCATTTTCAGCTTCTTTTCAATAATTTCTTTACTTCATCTCACTCATCTTTAATTTCTGCTCGTCCCCGTGTTTCTTCATCTTGTATTCTTTTAAGGCTTTCTGCTCTTAATTTACAGAGCTCATATCTCCTGGCAGTTGAATGAAAACGCCAAGTGGACTTCTCAAATGTCATTTAGGATTTTGGAATAAATCCTTTTCAGAGAGCAGCTGTGCCAATGATCACTCTACTGTCTCTGAGCTCTAAGTTCACTCTCCTTGCCCTGCTTTGTGATACTGTAGTTAGACCCCTAGACATTTCCCTGCAGCCAGGTAGCCAAACGTTAGGCTTAGTCAGCAGAGGGCCCTAGAGGCGGGAAGGCCAAAGTGGTGGGAAGACACGTCTGTCCTGGGTTCTTACCTTTATTACTATTGTCATTATCATTATTTTACTATTTAGCACGAGAGCCCAGGGGCCCAGAAAGAATTCTATCTGTGCCCTCAGACCACACTGTTCCCTAGGCATCTTTCTGAGTAGCTGTGGTCTGCACACACACTCTGACCACGACAGGCTGCTTCTAAGCAGCTTCAGCATGCTCACATTCTCCAACAATGGTGGGCAGCTTCTATGGCCCAGCACTTGACCCCAAACTCTGGCAAGATTTTTTTTGGTGATTGTTTTTGTTTTACCATGAGCAGTCTGTGTGTTCCTGTGGTAGTCACATTTTCCTCAAAGATGTCAGAACCTCAGCCTTGCTGGGGGGCGGGGGAGAGGGGAATGTCCCGTCCCAGTCCTTAGCTCCTTTACTGTTCACCCTCCCTCAGCCGAGAAGTAGTAGCTGTTGTTTTGTACCAGCTACTTCAGGACCCCTTATATCTCTCTTTTATAGTAACTAACCACTTTCCACCAGTTAACTATTCTTTATTGTCTACTTTCCCTGTTTAAATAACCAGTGTGGTTTCCGTCTCCCAAGTAGTCCTGACTTGGTACCCTGGTGAGTACCATCTCTCTGTGTTTGAGTTTACCACCACACGATGTTTGCATTTTGTCTGTGACCTCTTTTTGATGCTGTGCCGTTATCCTTCCCAGATCTACAGCTCTATAACGGACTTATGTGCACAGCAATTTGCCAAATTCACAGATCCAAGTCTAGTTAGATCTTCCATTATACTTCTCACACTTTCATTGCTCGGCTGAATTCTTATATCCATCCCTACTGGAGGTATTCCTGCGTCTGCTCCCGCCAGCTGTTGTGTACTTATGGGACTACTCTTTCTCGAATGTAATGTACAATCACCAGTTTCTCTTCTGTCATCTCTTTCCTCTTTAAATATTTGGTGAAATATCTTCCCAAATTCTGATATTAAAATAATCACCAGGTCTTATTTTTGGTGTCTTTATGATTAAGTCTTTTTCTATTCATTGCCATCCAGTAAAAAGGGCTGCATGGGGGATGCTACTAAAAGTGCTTTTAAACCCAAAGACCTAACATGTTATTATTTAGTATATTACAAATATGGACATGGTTTCCAAGGCATAGAAAAACCCACTGTCATAATCCCGAAAAACACGTCTTTATGGAATATCAGATGTAGAATATTTAAAATAAGGATGATTGACTTACTCGCTTAAATAATTTTTCCTTGACTCACTTAAACAAAATGGGCCATCATCAGAAATAGAAAATTCTGATATGTTATGAAAACTAGAATCATGTAATGAATTTTTAAATGTTTTATGAGACTTTTAACTAAAATATGAAATGTCTGCTACCCAATTTACTGTGTAAAACCAAAGCACTAATTCTCAAGGACTGGTTGACAGTACAAATAGACATTGAGACCTTTCCAAATCAGGAAGTTTATTCAGGAAGTTATAGTGGAGAATAAATAAGACCATTAACCATATGTTTAGATAGCAGTATAGCTAACATCAGACAAATTATAATTAGATATAATGTTTGTTAAGCAATAGAGGATTTATGCACTATTCCCCTGCTAGTGAAAGATGGCAGGCTTTGTATTCTACTTCAATAAAAGCTCAAATGGTGTGTGTTTACACCTCAGCACAGGGAAATTATCCATGACACAAAGAAAGAGCCTATAAATTTCACATCACTTTTCATTTAGATTACAGTCATTCAAGTGTTTCAAATAGTAAAAAAGATGTTCATAAATATTTGTGGGGACCCTATCCATTTTTGCAATTGTTCATAATGATGAAGCATCTAGCTATTTAGAAATTTAGATTTTTAACAGTGATTCAAAGTAATCAAAAAATTTCAATCAACTGCAATCAATATAATGTTTATTCAATGATCAGTAAACATAATGGTATCAAACATATAACTTTTAGAAACTTGGTTTATATTCCATCTTAATTTATATCCTGAATATTAGAGATTAGCTTCAATTTCAGGTGTTTCAATAGAGTTTGGCCACATCATAGAATTTTACAGATAGAATGGATCGCTCATAAGTTTCCTTATGGCTTATTCATGAGTCCAAGGGATGCGGCAGAAGGTTGGATTCAAAGTTGAAAATGCAAAACGTCAGCCAAAGAAACTTATAGCATTGCTCATACTCATCAAAAAACTTTTGAACTTTAGATAAATTTTTGTTTTGTTTCCCAAAATGTAGCTCTATGGGATTCTCAAATTTAATAGTGCTCTTGGCAATAGAAAAATGAGTGCGCTGTCTAGTTTTTATTTTTTTAATTACGTGTCTAGTTGAAATCAGATACCTGAACTTCCATGAACAATCACCATACTCTTGTTTTCCTTCAGATCAGTGTATTTTAGACCAGTGTATTCAGGTGTTTTATCATATATGTAAAGATGGTTAGACTCCACATGAGTGCTAACTCAGGGGAAAAAATCATTTTCATCTCTCCAGGGTACTACCGGGGAGGCAAACAGGTCACATTTGGTCTTCATATTCCAAAATTCCTCAACTCAGTGTGACCAATTGGCATGACTCCCACTAACATCAAAATGCCTTTATGTATTGCCCTTAAATTTAATGGGCACACTTCAGCCCTAACCCTACTGACCTCTGTATTGTATTAGGTACTAAAGATCAGTCCTTCTTTTTAAACAGTCTCTTCTTAGTTTTTATAGCACTTACATGTTTCATCTCCCCTTTTCTAAGCTCTTAAACTACAGGACCAAAAAAAAAAAAACCACAAAAAAGATGAAAACCAAGAAACAACTGTTTTCAGACATTGGATAACAGGAAGCACAGAACTGTGTTTTCTGAGAGGAGGAAAATGAATGAGGGAGAACACAAAGGCAGTTTCTAGGCTGCAACACAGAGATGGGAACCCAGTGGAAGCCCAGCACTACAGCTGAGTTGAGAAACAGAGTAGAGTTTGGAGTAGCTGAGGCAGTTAGAATGTATGGGCAAAAAATTTGTATGGACACTTCACCCAAAAAGACATATGAATGACAAGTAAATGAAAAAAATTATTCCCAATATCATTAGGCACTAAAGAAATGCAAAGATATGAACACACACCCAATTGAATGCTTAAAATTAAAAAGACTTAGAACCCCAAGTGTTGGCAAGGGTATGGAGCATTCTTGTGAAGAGAAACAAAAACGTATGTCTACTCTTGTGCTTTGGATTTATACACTAACGTTCATAGCAAAATTATTCATAATAGCCCCAAACTGGAAATTATCCAAGTGCCCATCAAATGGCAAATAAGTAAACCAGCCATAGTATATCATACAAAGGAAAATTATTAAACAATTAAAAAGAACAAACTACAGATAAATGCAACAGTATGGATGAATTACAAAAGAATTATACTACGTAAAGGAAGCCAGACCAAATATAATCCCCACAAAAAACAAACAAAAGAACCCAAACACCAATATAGAGTGTGACTTTATTCATGTGAATTTGTAGAAGTGGTAAAACTATAGTGACAGAAGGCAAGACAGTAGCTTCCTGGTGCCGAGTGGAGGGTGAGGAGAAGGAGTCTGCAAAGGGGCACAAGGGATGGGAGGAGGACTGTAGTCATTGGTCAGAACTCATCACTTTCAATGCGGGAATTGTATTTTATTTAGTTAACACCTCACAACAAGCTGACAAAAACTTGAACTCATAACCTTCCCATCCTGAACTTGCTTCTCCTCCTATAATCCCGCCAGCATCATCTACTCTGTTGCAAAGCAAAACCTGGGAGTCATCCTTAAGCTTTCTCTTTCTTACCGCCTAAATCTCTGAGTTGAACATGATATATCAGCCCAGAAGATATATCAGCCTAAGCGTTCTATAAAGTCGCCTGCCCCCGACACCTTTGCGGAGGCTCATTAACTGGGTCCAAGCTTCTGTCATCTCTAAACAATATTTCTGTGCCTGCCTTATAAGTTACTTTCCATCCAGATGCCGGATAGATTTCTCTAAATGTGGGTCTGATCTTACTACACTATGGTCCACCCATGGAAAAATATGAGGAGCTTTCCAGACTAAATGTTGTTAATAAGACTCTTCAGAATCCTCTCAACAACTTCCTGGAAACTGATAATTTAAGGGCAATTCCTATAGTTTTTGGCAAATTCCTTTAATTAGTTCCTAATTTCCTTGTACTTTGCAGAAATAGTTCACTGTGTCTAAGTATGATATTATAGCTGTTTCTGGTTTTATTATAAAATTTCTTGTTTTTTTTTTCTTTTTCCTTTTTTTGGTAGGTATCATGGATGAAGCTGCATAAATGTGTACTTACTTCATCCTCTTTCCCACAAGTAAAATGTAAGCTATGGATCAATATCTGCAATCACTCCATAGTGATAGTTCCAGATTGTTGTGTAATATAATATTGGATTTTGAAATGCCCAACTACAGAGGTCTATCAAAATAAAAATCTTTAAAAAACATTATTAGATAAAATAAAGTGACTTACTCACCTTACAACCAGTGGTGATGCTATGGCCCCAGGTGTTAGGTGCACATTTAGAACATTTCTCTCCAATGGTGTTGGGAGGACAAATGCATTGACCTGTCTTTGGGTCACAGTTATTACCAAGATGGGAACAGTCACAAGCTTCACAGGTGAAAGGGAAAAAAAGAAAAAGTAAAAATTTGACATAAAATGTTAAGTTTTGTGCTGTGATCTGTGTTGTTTTATTTTCCGTACTATGGTTAAGGGGCCTTGAAAATGAAAACATACCTCATTCATCTTTTATACCAAAGTACAGTGTATTTCACAGAGGATTTGCTCAATAAATATATGTTATATTTCATTTAATAACTTCAAAAGGTAAAGTATTTTTAGCTTTTCAACTGTTTTGGGAAAGACAGAACTGATGTATCAGTTGCCATGTTAACTGTATTACCTTATATCTAGATACTATAAGGTTAAAATTTTATTTCTACATTTAAGCTCATAACTGACTTTTCTAGGATGTACAGATTAATATTTCCTTCCTGTCGATGACTATGATTTGCAATAAAACGAAGAAGCTTAATATGCTTCTTAAATTCCATATATCATGTATATAGTTATAAATGGCATACATCAAGATATTTCAGTTTTGCAAATATTTAAAAATAGTTGAATTATAGAACTGTATATATAAAAATATATTTTTGAGTTTTATTTACCACCTGCCTTATTTCTTTTCAATAGATTTTTTTCATTTTCTTAGCTATGATGCCATATATGAAGAGTGCAAACATCCCTATCCATGGCACTTTCTCAAAGGATGCAAAAATAAGATTTGGGAAGATCTTCAGAACATTGAAGACAAGGAATGTACGCCACTTATTAGCTACAGTTGACCCAGCTACTGAAGATGTTTTAGTGTGGAATTTCATACCAAAGAAGGGAAAGCAAGAGAAGAAACACTAAAGAATTAGATTCAAACAGAAGACTAATGTTATAAGAAGCCTTTTAATTGGTTACAAGGTGATTAATCTTTTTAATGGAATACATTTAGGATATTTGATTAATTTCACTTTTTTAAGGGATCACAGTTATCACTGCTCCCAGCATTCCATACCAGCTGTGAAAAATGCTCAGCACAATACTTGACATAAACACTAAATAAACGTTAGCTGTTGTTTTTATTATTTTTATTGCTAATTTTAAGCCAAAAGATTTATTTTATATGTGCCATTCATTAAGAAGAAAAGTAATTTACAGTATGCTTAAATTTATGGGCTAAAAAACATCTTGGGACAGTTGAAATCATTACGTGCAAACAGAAATTCTCTAAGTCGTTCTTCAGTGGACTCATAACACTGAAGAGAAAGAAGCCTTGAGTAATTAGCTCGTTTTCCCCCACCAAAATGGAATGTTTACCGCAGTTGATGATACTAATAAAGAAATAATGATACTAATAATAATGATAAACACTTACAGAGCACTTAGGTGCCAGGCATTACTATAAATATTTTATAGCCATTAACTAATTGTTACAAAAACCCAGTGAAGTAGATACTATTATTTTCTTGATTTAATATATATATTTTACAGAGTAACAGTGAGACCACTTCACTCATTCGGAGTCACTTAACGAGTCACTGGTGGGACCACTAAACAAATTCAAGCTCTTTGGTGACAGTGTTGTTCTCAAACATAAAGCTATCCTGCCTATTTTGTGCTTGTTTTTCTGTTCTGTTTCTCTGGGTTTTAATGGTACTAAGTCTGCATTTCTAAAATATCATCACCATTTCATAATTTTAAATAGTGTTCCTGTTCTCCTTTATAATTTCTGTTAATGGATATATTTGAATGTATAGTGTCTTTCATTAATTCACATTAAGTGAAAACGTTAGTGAGAGTTGGATTTAAAGAATAGAGTATATTTTAAAATGCAGCTTTATGATTTTCTAGTAAATACAGATATTGGCTTAGAGATCACATACAGATTCCCAGAGGATCTACAACTGCAACGTTCAGAATAAGTTACAATGGCTTAATTTATGATAAAAACTGTATATCAAAAGTGGTTGAGAATATCTGAAAAGTATTGATTTCTAAAATAATTCCAGACATTATTTCTGCCACTTCTCACATGAATTTGCTACAAGAGTCAATAACAATGTCTTAAAATCTTACCATGCATTTATCATGGTGCTGAGATTATAGGTGTATCATCAATGTTGAATCGGTGAGTTTAGTAAGCAAAGGAAAGATTCAACCTGATTGTTGGAATAGGATCAATTCCAAATTAGTGACAGATAAGTCAAGGCTAATGTTCACTATTTACTTTCATCTATAGTGTGCTAATTCCTATTTTCTTGAATCATGATTTGTGGAAACGCTGTGGTTGGGCATACGAAGACACTGCCTGTGGGAATCGTGGTTCGACTCCCCTGCCTGCACCATCTGGTGAACTAACTATCTAGAGCCAATGTGTTTCTTTCCCAGAACATCACAATTTTCAAGGCACCTGAAAGTAGGGGAAAGCATACTTTTTCTACCAGAAAAAGATATTAACTTTCCTGATCCTTGTACCAATTTTGCAAGAGGAAAATGAAAAGTTGAACTGTAGTAGCTTGGGAATAAAGTTTAAAGTAAGATAACATTGGCACCAGAAAAATTGAACATTTGACTTTCAAGCTGCAGTGGCCTTTGAGTGACAGGCAGAGTGGAGTCACAGACAGGGAGGGAGACAGCAGAATGGGATCTGCTGATGGATTTTTATTGAGTACTTGCAAGCACAGGCATTTATAGGGCAGTGCTTCAAACTGCAATCTGTTTCATTTGTTAATTTATTTCAAATAAATATACATTACTTATTAGGTTAAATATTTTGTCTCATATATTTGTTGTCAAGGTGCATTTTGTTTAATCTCTGGGAACCCTGAAGAACAAACTGTTACAGATGCCCAAACACCAAAACCAGAGAATGAATGTATAGGGTTTAGTGTTATTTACAGACCTGTGCATCCTCCTTCCTGGAAGTTGAAATAGCCATGGGCACAGCGATCACATTTCTTTCCTGTTACTCCAGGCTGGCACCAACATTGACCATTCTCTTCACAGTCGAACGATTTAGACCCAAAGGAATTGCAGTTGCAGGGGACACACCCCCTTCCTGATCGTACCCCGAAGGTTTTGGGCTATCATTAAAGAGGAAGGAGAAAAATTAAACTCAAATGAATGAATTCATTATGAAATAAGAGGCACAATACCAAAAGATCAGGTGGGAAACGAGGGGCCTGTGGGTTATCAAGATTCTTCACTGATGTGATGACAATTTGCTGTCATTTAATCTAAAGGACGTTTTCTACAATATCCAAAGAGAAAAGTTCAATTGCTTTGAAATTTCATCAAGATTAGTGGCAGAATTAGGGCACTACTGTGCAGTCTGCTATATTTTCATCGGCCTTTCCCTATACTTTCCAAGATTCTAACAGCAGTGTGGAAATAAGCTATAAGTGACATTTCTCTTTTAATTGAAAATTTTTCTTGCTTCATTCCCAATAATCTGAATTGATTATTTTCAGATCTTATTAAATCCTTCCACTTGGTAAAAATGCTTTCAATATTATTGACCTACAGCCTCATGTTAAAACAAATCTTATTTCCTCTATTTGATCTAATTTTTGTCATATACCCATAAATACTTCTAATCGTCACTACAAGCCTCATATTATAACTTACAGTTTATGCCTACACTAACAAAATAATTGGTTTGACAAACATCTAGTTTTTTGGGTTTCATCCTAAGAATGGAAATGGATTTGTGAGAACATGTGTGAAAGGACCAGTTTAGGTAAATGAAGGGAAATTTTTACTCTCTGATGCATATTGCTCTCATATGCATATTGCTTATCTATTTATAACAAATAACCTTCTCTGGTCAAGCATTGCTAGCTTTGGCTGACTTTCTTGAAATACGTATTATCAGACCTAGAGTGATTATGTTAAAAATGCTGATGGATAAAAAATCACTCCTACTAGACACATGAAAAGCACGTACCCTACTTAAAGTACATCAGGGGTGTCTTTTAAAATAGAAGTATGTCACATTATTATGATATTTTAATCTGGAAAATTAGTCCCAGTAATTACTTCTCTGTAAAAATAATTCCTATTTTGGAAAATTAGACTTAATAATTACTTCTTGGTAAAAATAAATCTTGCTACTTGGTGTGAGCCACCCAAAGAGAAATGAATAAGTCTCATTAGATATTTGCGCCATTATTGTTAATGAGTATTAAAAATAATTTCCAGAAAACAAAATCATACTGAAAATTAGTCTTTTGAAATGACTGTAGCTAAGAATAGTTTTGTTTTTTAAATGTAAAATGGATTGAGTTTGATAATCATTTTAATCTTTACATTTACTGCTGACTTTATTTCTAGTTCTAATTTAGATTCACTATATAATTAAAGACGAAAGTGTGTATCAGTTCAAACAAATGACCTAAATGCATGATTTTGAAATTAGATTCAACTACACAAGAAAAACTAAAGCATATAATATTTTTCTTCATATAAAGCAATTTAATGTAAAATTCTAGATACCTGACCTACAGAAATAATCAGAAATTGGGAAAAGGGTTAAAGTGGGAGCATGCTTATTACAATATTATTTATCATAGTGAGTAACTGCAGAGACACTTAAATGTTCAATGTTAGAGAAAAAGTTGAATAAATAAAATTATGATACATTCATGCTATGAAATGATATGCAATCATTAAAACGCTGTTTTGAAGCAGTTTTAATGATATGAATATGCTTAGGATATAGCACTAAGTAAACTTCCAAAATGCAGAATATGAAATTATATATACACTATGATTCTAATTACATATCCATAAGGCACACATACCACTCAGACACACACAAATAGAAACATATATACATAGAAAAAAGACTAGAGCATATTATACCAGAACAGTATTTTTAAAAATATCTGAGTCATAGAAGTAGAATGTACATTACATCCATCTTTAGTTCCTAAATTTCCCTTTGCTTAGCATATATATATATATGTATCTTTAATGAATAAATCAATAAAATATTAGATAAAATTCTGAATAATTAGTTTTTTAAAAAACTCTAAAGTTGATTATGTAAAGAAATACACAAAAAGAAACGTCTCTACCGTACTTTTCAAATATTTAAATAATGTAGTTTTAAAGTCTAAGTTATACCAAAATAAATACTACCAAATTTCAGTGATAAAATCTTAATAAACTTGGCGTCAAAAATTTATTTCAGAGCCTAGGGAAGACCCCTGTAGTAAGCCCATTTGAGGAGCACACATCCCTGGTCAGCCACGGAGAGGAATGAGGGAAAAGAAACATGAGAGACAGAGACTGTAGTCTCAGCGGGAGGTGTGAGGAGCTCCCATAAATTATTCTCATTTGGGGTAATAGTAACAACTAGCACTCACATATTGTGTTTGCTGTGTGCCAAGCACTGTTTGAAGCCCTTTACAAATACGAATTCATTTAATCCTCAAGACTCCTGGGAGATAGTTAGTATCCTCACTTTTTTACAGAGTGGTGAAACTGAGGCACAGAAAGATCTAGTACTCTGCCTAAGATCACTGGCTAGCCAATTGTGGGGTCAGGATTCCAAACCCACCAGCCTGGCTTCAGAGTCTATGCTCTTCTCTGTCACATATATTGCCTAGCGGCAAAAACGATCTCAGGACAAAACACCAGTCCATACAGCAGTGCTGCAGGATATGTAGGAAAAGAGAACGAATGAGTTGAGTTTCTGCTACATTTATATTTTGGAGATATTTTTATCAGTTACTGTCCCTTTCTTTTACTTTAAATGTGTGCATTTATTTCTCAAAACATAATCTCTTTAAAGATTTCTTCATTTAGTAACAATGGTAGTAACGACAGTAGTAATACCTAACATTGACTAAGAACTCTCCGGATGCGTGTCTCATGCACTGTTCTCACAACTACCTGGAAACAGCCGTGGAGCTTCCTGGCCAGATCTCCCTGCATGAGAACCTGCAGTGGGAGTGTTGCTGATGGACCAGCTCCAACTTCCACTCTTCTGGATTCACTGGAGGAGCTCACACCAGGTCATGCTTCTTCCAGTCAATGACTGATTACAATAAAGTACTAGAAACTCTACCCCAAGCAGGATTCCTCTCATGGGCAAATTTTGCTTGGTTACTTCCCATCGGCCTCGTCAAGAATTTTGGATTTTGGCAGAATGCACCAAATGAGGCTTTTCTACCCAATCTTTCCTTCCCTCTCTCCTTTCACACAGTCAGACCTGCATTGCAGCAGAAGTTCCCCTTCATACTATTCTCTCTCCCCCTTCGTCTTTCATTGCTGTTTCCCCCAGTAAATCTCTTGGCATTTGCTCCTTGGAGGATCCAAGCCAACAGAAACCCTGTGAAGTGGGTCCTACTGCAGATGAAGAAGCTGAATTATAGAGAGATTTAAGGGGCTCTTCTATAGTTAGGTAGGGGTGAGGCTGGGAACTGACCTGAGGCAGTCTGATAACAGAACTCGTTTCTTAAAATGTCAATAAAGAGCCCAGAAATAAAACCATGAATTTCTTCTTCTTCTTCTTTACTTTTTACTTTACTTTCATCTTCTTCCATCCCCTACCCTCAACTCTCCCACAGGCTCTGATTCTGCACTGGCAAATCTTGTCTCTTGTTACCCTGCAACTTGGCCATGGACCTATTCTTCCCTCCTTCCTCCCTCCCTCCCTTCCTCCTTCTCTCCTGGCCTCCCTCCCAGCATTTGTTTAGTCCTGCCTTGTGAGAAGGGGGCCAAGTTTTTGTAGCAGAAATACGCTTCTTTTCTTTGTGTATGTTGTACATGGATAGTGTGTGAAAATATGTTTCTTGTGTGTGTTCTATACACGAGCAAAATTATGATGTGGAAATGTAACAAAGTCAATAATTATGATGACATGTCAGATCAGTGAGCTGAATTTTCTTGGGTAAGTCACTTTCTTTGCTAGATTTCTCTCCATTTGTTCACTCATAGAAGTGACTTTGCTCCTAGTGATGCCTGAGGTTCCTTCTGCTTCGAAGATTGTAGGTGCCTACAAATACATTTTTCTTTGTTTTCTACATATCCAGAGTTCATTGAAACTTTTGTGATCTACGAACTTGAATATACTTTGAAAAACACACGGATAGCTCTTTTTAAAAGGCAAGGTTTCATCAGGAATTGTCTAGTTTTCGCATTTGCAGTTTGCACACTTAGCAACTGTTATTGGTAAAATGCCATTGGGGGAGGTCAGCCGCAGCACAGGAACACAGCACACCCAGGCACAGCCATGCAGCACCTCTGGGATTACCGGAGCCGCAGGCCGATAGGCTCCCCGAGGGCACCCGCTGGAGCTGCTGAGCCCCCACCTCTGGGGAGATGCCAGCACCCGCTGCGCTCTCTGTGACTGCTCCTGCTGCCGGTGCACCTGCCTGCCGAGGGTGCAGCGCTGCCCTATGAAGCCTGATTTACAGACACATCTTCCTTTAACATCACACTGTGGAGTCACAGAGCCAACGGGATTGCAGTCACATAACACACAGAATCGCTTCTCTGGGTCCCACCACATATTGGGCTTTACAAGCCAACAGAGAGATAAAACAAAAACACAAAAAAAGAGCATACGGTATTATTCAAGGGATAGAAGCAGGTGATATTTTCAAACTTCCTACAGAAAGGCCAGTTTGACATCTGAGAAATGCTTCTTCTGCTTAACAGTCTTTATCATCAAAATTACGTGTTTGTGTGAAAGAGATAGCATGAATCCACTCGTTCATGGAGGAAAGTCAAGGTGCTCGCCATACTGAAGGCAGGCAATCTGTCCAGGAACGGAGAGCAACGGATTTTGATTTTTGTTTCATTTTAGCAAAATGATGTATCTAAAAATCCCTTGATTAGCTTCTCTACTGAAACTTTGTGCTAAGTAGAGAGCTCACTGGAACTAACTTTTAAATGATGGAACTAAAACAAAGTCTTTGCTAAAAGCAAAGGGTGTGACCCATTTCATTCTGCCAAAAACATAAAAACAAAGAGAAGAGTATTTTACTCTTCATAGACTGAGATAAAATTTGTATGCTGTTTCAGAAACATTTGAATTGCAGTAAATATCACACAATTTCACTACCAAGGAACTAGAAGTCGAAGGTCAAATGCCAGTGTAGGAAAATGTGGTTCTATTTTGAAAAAACATTTCAAGGATCACAGTAATTTTACATGTAGAATCAGATCATCTTGATTTCTTCTTTCAATATCCTAAGGCGTATGTCGTTGAAAGCGAATACACATTTTCAAGGAGGAAGTAATGCATCGGCCAGCTCCCACTCCCTACCTTGCATTCATCACACCGCCGCCCCTGCACATTGGGTTTGCACTCGCACTGGCCTGTCCTACTGTGGCAAATCTCCGAGAAGGAGCCGTTGACATTACAGCGACAAGCTGCAAAAAGAAGAGAGATCTGTAGTTGAGAAAAACTTTCTAATAGTCTTAATAGGCTTGTTAAATAAAAATATCCCCCAGATGATAACACTGGCAACTGAGCGTTAGAATGTTTTCTGATTTGCTAGGTGTTCTGTTAAACATTATATCCTGTGATCCTTACAACTCTACTAGCTGTAGAGATGATTCATGTAAAGCATAGCACAGTGCCTGGCACATCATACATTGTTACAATATTAATGTCATCATTATTATTCCAGTTTTGAGAATGAGTACATTGAGATGCAAAGAAGCCATAATTCATACAAGGCCACATGATATAGGTGAGATAGCCGAGTCTAGAACCTCAGGCCCCTGACTCCAGGAAAATGTTCTCTCCGCCACTCCTCCAGCTGTTTCACTTCTTCACAGATACACTGTGGTAACATTTAAAATATCATGATCTCACTATAAGTAATGCATACTGTCTATAGAGCTAAAATAATTTTGAGAAATTACCAAAATTAATAGCACCCTTGGCATATTAATGCCACTATTAATCAAGCAACATTAATTAATTTTTTCAATTTAATGATTATTTATTATGTGCCAGTTTTTGTGTTTAGCTCAAAAAAGGAGCTTGAGAGGCGAAATACAAATATACGTATTTATATATTGTTGTCTATACACACATACATATGTGTGCATGTATATATATATACATACATATTTAAGATTAGAAGAGTATATAAGGCAGAGATCTAAGCAGACACTTTTTCAAAGAGAGCATCAAAATGCCCAACAGGTACATGAAAAGATGCTCAATATCACTAATCATCAGAGAAATGTAAATCAAAACCCCAAGGAGATATCATCTCACACCCATTAGAATGACCATCATAAAAAGACAAGAAACAACAAATGCTGTGGAGAAATGGACGAATGGATGTGGAGGAAAGGGAACCTATGCACACTGTTGGTGGGAAAGTAAATTGGTCCAACCACTATGAAAAACAATACGGAGATTCCTCAAAAAAATAAAAATACATCCACCATACAATCCAGCAATTCCACTACTGGGTATATACCCAAAGGAAATGAAAACAGTATTTTGAAGAGATATATGCACTTCCACATTTATTCACAATAGTCAATATATGAACACAATCTAAATGTCCATCAGTGGATGAATGGATAAAAAAGATGTGGTGTATATACACAATGGAGTATTATTCACCCATGAGACAGGAGGACATCCTGCCATTTAAGCACATTAGGCTCAGACAGAGAAGAACAAGCACTGTATGATATCACTTGTATGTGGAATCTAAAAAAGTCAAACTCATAAAAAATAGGAAGTAAAATGATGGTTACCAGGGGGTGGGCAGGGGGGAGGATAAGATTGATACTGTTTGAGGGTACAAATTTGCAAAGTAGTAAGTAAGCCCTAGACATCTAATGCACAGTATAATGAATATGGACAACAACATTGTGCTATAATTATGTAATAGGATAAACATCTCTACAACAGCAATCATATTACAATATAAGAATGTATCGAAGGAACTCAAACACCTTAAATTTACATAATGTTATATATAAAATGCATTCAATAAGAAAAGAAAACTGTAAAAGATAAAAACATTGTTTCTTAGTATGTTACTAATATAGCATTAAAATTTTAAAAAATCACTTTGGTTTTACAACTTATATACTATCTCCAAAGATAGAAAATATATTTGGTTTAAGTAATCTTTTGTCATTTCTGTGTTATGAAGTTGACTGACGCTATTCTGAAACATATAATACATCAGTCTAAAAATTAAGTGGCCTTTTCACAAAGAGAACAGTAATTAATGGCTCACTCTGTACTCTACAAGTGTATTTTTAATGATACATATAATTGTATTGTTACCAGAAGAAAAATGTGAGTGGGAGATGGCATGGGAATTTAGACTGTTCAGAGATGCTTTTGGTAGATTCTGTACAATAATTTCTCATGTCTCTGGATATTTCATTTGACCACAACTTACAAATGCATTATAAGTACCTACTCTGTCAGGCTATGCTATTTTCTGTTCACCTAGCTCGAGGTTCTACTTAGTTTCACTGCTTTTCTAAAAATTGCTTGATTTTTCTTCCAGCAGTTTGGCCTTCAGTGTCTGCTAACTTGATACTAGTTGAGGGGCCATTAAGAAGCTGCCAGTCATTTTCCTCAGGGGATAGCCTAAGGATAATCTATAGCTGAGGTGTGAGAAAAGCCTGAAGAAAATATTTTCCTTAAATATCCATTTCATTTGGACACTAGAATTGTAGTACATACTTATAATATCTTTATATGAGTTTCTTATGTATATTATATGTCAATTTTTAAAATATCAAATAATTTAGAAGCCCTTTTTTTTCTTAGAGTGGGGAATACAAAAGATTAAATTTACCATAAATTAATGTCATCTTAAAAATATCATAAGCAAATAGAATTTTTACTTGGCATTCTCCAATGAAATGTAAGACACAAACAATATACATAAAATTTAAAAAGCAAAATATACTTCTTTGTAGTGGTGTACTTTTCATGAACAAATCTAGAGGCAACTAAAATAGTTTATTATGAGTTTTCTTTTCTTGAGGATTTACTAGCTATGCATAGAAGAGCTATTGTATCTATGAAAACTTATAAAAATAGATAGTAAAGGAGTTGCTTATATTTTTATATGCTGAAGAGCATTAAAAACTATAATCATGTCGATACCTCTTGGCAAGTGGTATAAAAATGGGTGATGGCTCAAAAATGGTTTTATATCATATTCTTCTACGTGTTCTTAAGACTTCATGCCATAGATCCTCAATTTACCACAATAAAATAAGTAGAACAATCTCCTCAACTTTATGGAAGGGGTTATTGGAAGATAGAAAAAGAGGTCATCAAAAAGATTAACACAGCCCTCAAATTAGTGGAGCACGGACACTCATGACTACTAGGAGCCGAGCACCACTGTCAAGGAGCTGCCTCATGGGAGCACCCCAGGTCCTAGGCACCTCACTGGATACTCTCTCTGTGCTAGATCCTTCATCCCCACAGACAATTATGACCCTTTAGCTAGATGAGGAAACTGGGTCTCAAAGAGGTCAAATGTTTTGCCCAGGGTCACATAGCTAGAAAGTGTAGAACCTAGATGACGTGTTTGAACGGGAGAATTTCTTAAGTTCCTTACGATTTTATACAGATGCTATAACTCCACAGTATTTAAAGGCACTTCTGAGCCTGCTAGAAATTTTGCTTTAAAAAAATTTATAGATTGACAGGTGGTATTAACAGATGCCAATTGTTCCAGAAGGTGATTTGTTTTTGATTCAATAAACTGTCACTTTTAAATGACAAAAAGCTGGAACTCATTTTCCAAATCTATGAAGAGAAAGACACACTTCTTATTGAAATGGGGCACTCTACCAGCTCTTTGGTGTTTACAGCAGAGACAATAACAGACTCTACATTTCCAGCGATTTCTACAATTTTTCAGGTCCTGGTACTCAACTGAACGATTAGAAGAGTCCCTTCTTGCATAATGAAGTCGGCAGACATGAGCTGTTGGGCTAATATCATAACCTGCTCAGCCTGAAGATTGTGACAGCAGGTGAAGTGGATGAGGCAGCCTAGAGTGCTCAGTGATCTCATGGGCTCGGCTTCCGTGTGACTCTCCACAACAGGATTCCCCTCACATATTATGTACTACTAATATTGTACTACTAATATAGAGCATTTGCAAATTCTATGCCACATTGGATAACAAGCCTAAGGAGGTGAAGATGAGGAGAGGAAGGTACTGTCTAATATGGAGAAGCTGTACAGCAGCTAATTTTGTGGAAGGAAAACACAGAAAAAGCATTCTATGAATAGTCCCAAGATGAAGGTTAATCACTCAGCAATTACAAATGCCAGTGTGTAAAAATATTAACAAAATTTTACACCTATTATGAAAGGCAAGAACGTAAAGTTCACACGTGAATGCATTACAGATTAACACCTACTGACAGGTACTAATAAAATAATATGGGCAGATAAATTTATTTCAAGAAAATGATTGGCATTAAGATAAACCATAAGGATAAATAGGGCCTACCTAATTTCCAAATTCTTCTTTCCTGTAACGGACATAAGTTTATTTTAAAATCTTCATTCCACATGTAAACAAAAATATGTGTATCATTGGAAAAACGGACACCTCAACAATGCAGCAATTTTCAAAGGATTTCCTTTATCAGTACAATGAAATATTTTAGAACATGCAGACTCTGTGCGTAGGCTGTGCATCTATCACACACGTATTACATATAACTTCCCACTCTCCAATCCCCACTCAAGAACTCATCAGCCACTTGGAGGTGCAATGTATCAATTCTGTCAGGGGCATCAAGAGTTCAGGACTTACGCTGACAATTCTTTGCACCAACTGCGTCTCCAAAATATCCATCAGCACAGAGCTCACAGTACCGGCCTGTTGTACCTGGCTTACATATCAGACAGGAGCCAGACAAGCTGTCACAGCTGCCAGGGATGGAGAAGTCAAGGTTGTCATTGCATTGGCATGGCTGACATGATCCTCCAGGTACAGAAGGTTGTCCAAAATAGCCTTCTGCACACCTAAGGTGAAAAATTTCATCAATGAGTATGGGGGAAGAACTCAATGAAACCCAGTGGGGGCAATGTTTACATATTTTTCATCGTATCCTCTCCCAGGATGGTACGTTTTGTTTTTAAGTGCTCCTTTTCTCAAATGCAAGGTGATTAAAAAAATGTTTTTCTATAACTAAAGTGTAGATACAAGATGAAATCCTGCCAGCCCCACTAGTAATTAGATTTCAGCCAGAAAAGCAGAAAATCTTGTCACTGGCACTGAAGATGAGACCAAGGCATAATTAAGAAGTCTGCTGCTGGCACACTAGAGGAATCTAGGTCCATGTTGGAAAGCCTTTGTAGTACAACACATCATATGTAGCTAGTCCAATTGGTTGTTTTCTGTACAAATATGTAAGGTTCATATTTTTTGTTGCTGTCGCAGCAAGAGCTTGTTATGAAAAAACAGGCTCAACAAGGAAATTCAGCTGTGAGAACTCAGAATTTATTAAATGGAAAACTGTGACTCAAAAGATTCTCATTATTATTTAGGTGGGGGCTGTGGGTGTCTCTGCATTAATGATGGGTTTGCATGTATTTGCATATCCAGACAGAGGCAGATTTTCACTGAAGAGTCTTTACTGAGAAGCAGGTATGCCTGCATGCTATGTCATAAGGTGATGCTTAATTGTGCCCATAACTCATAGTAGCAAACTCTAGGTCTTTTTTGTTTTTTAAAGGACTAAATATTATCTCACATGTTATTGAAAAAAAAAACACCAAGAGTTCGTTTATTTATGAGGCATGGCAGAGAAGATTTTTACAATTATAGTATCAAATTTCCGTTTATCTATATGTTATGTTTTAAAATGCTACTTAATGTTATGGATGCGCAGATATGCCTTCATAGAAAGCACCTATTTGCATTCTGTTCTATCTTCTCTTTCAGTCGCATTTGCTTATGCTTCATTTTAAGCCACACTTGCTAAAGGAGAAACGAAACAGTCCACCTGAAGTCTTACAGTCAGCCAGCTCTGTTACCTGGGCCATCTTAGCAAAACAGAGTCTTTGGCAGCAAGGGTCAAAACTGAAGGGGAACAAAAACAGAGTGGGAGGATATCATCTCAACAGAACATTACTGTCATGCTCACCTACTCACAGATGTGTAAGTCATTGCGTAGAGAATCTCTACCATTTGAAATAGAAATGGTGTAAATCCAGTACATCACATCAGGATACTTTAATGATTTCATGATTATGGGGCAAAGTCATTAATTTGGTAAGATACATTGATTATTCTAAGTTTCTAGAACATTTAAAGGTGCCATAATAATCTTGTAGAATTAACCTTTTATCATAGTTTTTAAAGTGAGATTACTACTTTTAATTATATTCACAAAATATTTCAGAATTTGTAAAAGTCATTGTATAAATATTTCTTGGAAGAATGCTGCCACCCACAAATATAATTGTTTATTAATTCTCTGTGGTAAATTATGCACTAACCCTTTAGTGCATAAAATTAGCCTCCAGTCCCTTTAGGAGAGGCATTCAATAAAGGTAAGATCTTTTTGAATTTTAACCCAGTTCTTCTTGCCTTACTTGATATTCAGAGGTTATGAGCACATCCACATATATTCACATCTCATTTTGTTTACCATTAAGATGGTGACTTTACTCCACTAGAATAATGATATACAATGATCATTATCACAGCCAACGAAAGCCCATTATTTGCAGCTCACTTTCCTCAAAATGACTTACTGCCCTCAGGAGAGATGGGATTACATAACGAGATCTGGGAATTTTTCTTAACATAGATACCAATTAATAAGCCCCAAATTCTCCTACAATAAAAAGAAAATCTTCAGTCCGAGAGAAAAATAACTACAATTAAATAGAATGACTGAAGAAGAGTCTGTCTTTTACTTTTTGTTGTAGGACACGTAAGGAAACATTGGATACGTGATAAACAATTCATATGCCACTTTATTGAAAGTGTGCATTCCGGTTTTATCACTAGTGTATATGTGCGTGTGTGTTTTTATACACAGAGCAGTATTCTAAGAGACTTATAAAAAGTTGCAATAGAAATTGAAAAGTAATTCTAGGGTCAATGAATACAACACTGTTAATCATATAACTATTATCAATAATAGTGTTTTATAGTCTGAGAAATCTAATTAAAATCAATCTAATCCTCTAATTACAATCAGTGTAAACCACAGTCCTTTAGACTTTTCCACCTTCTCAGATTTTCACTCCACCAAAATGAACTGTAACCTGAAATCACAAGTCCTCTCATTTTCATATGCAAGGCAGAATGAAGACAATTTTTAACAGAGTTTATTGGATTCCTTGCTGGAGATAGACATCTTGATATAATAAGGGACATTTCATTTCCACATTTGTTAACCGTTTTCAAATCAAATTGCAATATTTTAGAAAGAGGCCCTTTAAACATAGATGAGACTCTAGATAACACAGGGAGTTAAGTAACATGATTGTTTCTATTGATAACTTAGGAACAACTTCAGAGGAAGAGAGAGAAAGAAAATGGCAGAAGTGGAAGTGGAAAGAAACAGCAATGAGAAGAAGGCAACATTGGTGAGACCTTTATCTCACTCTGCTCCATCATGTTTTCAATAACTTTTGGCTAAAATCTGTGGCCTGCATTCCCATTATCTATAGCCTGAAAACAATGCTTTAATCTCTGTAAGTGAATTAGAAAAACTCTTGCTTTTTTCCCCTCCTGCTCTTCCTTAAACATCTACTGAGCCCTTTTACATGACACTACTGTAAATAAAGCACAGTCTGTACAGTACAGTCCACAGAGAAGAAAGATACACTGAAAAATGTGTCTATGAACTCCCAGAGATATGCAAATGCTGTTATGGAAGCAGAGATAAGGGTGGCCGACCCAGATCAGCATGAATCAAGGACGCTTTCAGGATGATAGAGCTGAATTTTAAGAATGGAGCAGGGTTAGTCTCAGGTAGAAAAGTGGAAGGGCTGCTGTCTTCCAGTCAGAGGGAACAGCATTGGCAAAGGCACAGAGGAGAGTGGCTACAGTATAAGTCAGTGTGGCTATGCAATAACGCTATATTCTTACAACCTCCCATTTGACCCAATCAGCTAAAGACTGAGGGAGTTTCCCTGCTTATATGGTGCCTTTCTGCAAATTAGAAAAAAGGGCCCTCTCTGGGCATATGCAGAAAAATCAAGAGATAGTGGAAATGGCTGGGCACCCAGACACAGTACAGTAGGCACATTGGCAAGAAGTGGCACGCTGGATTCAGCCCTCAAACTCCCCCTTGGCTGAGTACTTTTGTGCAGTGTACAAACGGCACAACCAAATATGAGCAGCCTTTTGAAACCTCACTTGGAGTCACAATTTTGCTAATGGTACTAGCAAGTAAGTAAACCTATCTTTCTTCTCTTGTTTCTGTAGCCCCATGGTCTGCATCCAGGACTCAAGGGCTCAAGAAGACTCAGACATGAGCAGAAATTCTCGCCAGCATAGTGATCAGATGGCAACTAGACTTGATGCAGTGTCAGACATTTCTGAAGCAGAGAATATCTAAATAGGGCTTTGGAATTAAAATCTAAAAAGGAAAAAGGAACTTCTCTGACCGAAAAATGAATCAAGTGGATAAAATTGTAGGTGAGTTTTCCAAATATTAAGCAATTAGACTGAAGTATCTTCTTCATTTTCAGTGACAATTGTGAAATTAGTCTTAACTTTGACGCCTCTCTCCTCATTTAGGGAGGAGTTGTTAAAAATTGGCCAGCTGGGGAGGAGACAAGATTTCAGGGGTCATGCATAACATTAAGTTTCATGTGGTCTTATGGATCCCGCTGGGTGAAGGTGCCACAGTCTTTTCAAAGGTCTTTCTCCATGAAGTGTGATATGTTGCTGAGGCTGCAAACATTTTGAAAGTAGCTTAGTGCCCAGAAGGGCAGGTGCATCGGTATTTAGCTCACTTTTCCCCCCATGTTCTGTTTAATTTCTCTTGATGCTCCAACACCCATCTCTTTTTGCCCTTCAAGACACGGTCTTCTTATTTTTCTATTTTTTTCTGCTCTTGTCCGGATGATAAAAGCCTAGAATCTTGGCAACGTGCCCTGATGAATACCTCATTCCCTCCCCCCCACCTCTCTTTTCTTTTGTTTCAAACATCCCCCAGTCAGAGAAAAGCAGTGACATTTCAAAGTACAGGTGCTTTAGCCCCAAGCAAAAGTTTCCAAAAAACTGTAACTAGTGTTCTACATGTGCCAGAATATCCATCAACATTTTCTCATATCTTGTTTTGCCATTCTCTCATTCATGATTTGTCTTCATTTCTTCAATTCAAGCAGGAAGGTCTTCTTGTGTTACATGACTGAGAGAAAGGACCTTAATGGGAAGAAAGCAGAAACAGGAAACTTCTGGACTTTAGGCTGTAAAGGTCACCATTTCCATGAATGTCACACCTCCTCCTACAACTCATCCCCAAGCAGAAAATGAGATGGAGTTGGAAAGGCAAATGGAAGAGAAGTGATGAGAGTAGAGATGTTGTTGGGTTCCAGTGTGGAATGACAGCAGCAAAATGAGACCCGTGTCCCCATGAGTGGTATGAAAGCAGTGGAGAGAGATACTAGACCTGAAAGGAAAGGTGATCAGGGGAACAAGAAAAAGGAAGAGCAGAAACACACTCGGGTGAATTACAAAGACTGGTTGGCCCTGCCGTACGTCAATTGCCCAAAACACATACACAGTCTCACACACACACACACACATTCACTCACTCATTCGAGCATTGAAGCCTCTTGCTATTACATAAGCTTGTTAAAACTTTGGTTCAAGCCTGGAAGCTGGGGAGGAGAGAAAAAAACTTAAATAGAGATATGATTGACATACAATATTGCACACGTTTAAGGTATACTTGACTGAGATTGTTTCCAAGCTCCCACAGCTGCTACGTATGGAGAATTTGGTCTCAAAATAGAAATTAAATTCAGCTAAAGAATATAAAGTTAGGATTCCTGTCCACCTGAGCTGTAGTCTGAGATGAATTCCTGCTATATAATAAAAGCAAGGGATTTATGGTGACACAAGATTAGAAAGTGCTGAGTAAACAAATTGGACAGATTTCTCCCCTCCAGGACATGTCAGAACTTCTAACTTGCTAATAGATACTTCCCAAACTTATGTGATGACAGAACTCTATTCCAAGGACACCTACAGTTTGGGAAACATCGCTTTAGTTTTCCAGGGCTGAATTGATGTACACAATGTGCATACACTGATTACACCCATCACTTGCAGAATGGTTTTGATTCTAAGATTTTCAGTGCAACCGGTATCTCCTTCTTATACTGACCCTTGTTCTCGCCTGCTTCCGTCTCAGCTGCACATCTCAAAAAATATTTCTCTTAATATTTCCGACCCATTTGACTTTTCGGCTCATCTAAATACAGAGAAATGATTACCCCTAAATATTCCTGGAAAACCCTAATCCAAATTCTGGTTGGAAAAAAATATAATATCCCATTTTCTATGTAATAATAGCTTAAGTTTATTTTTGACTGAAAAGACTTGAATTGGAGATAAGATATGCCATTTGTTAAGCTGCATATGCATGTTTCCATCTTTTTAATCAGATTCATAAAGATTTTAGACAGGAAATCATGCTTTCTGTCAGGTATTTCTTTCCTGGTGATTTTTATTATTCAGACTAGAATTCTCTCCCAATACATTCAACCATTTTCACTCCATAAAGATGTGAGCCGCTTGAGGGCAAGGAGGGTATAATGCATCTGTTTATATGCTACCTCTAGCCCCATGCCTAGCTCACGGTAGTTGATAAGCAGATGTTTGTTAAATAAAACGTAGGATTTTAAATTATAGATGGTTCAAAAACTCTTGTCTAACATATATAAAAAATACAGAGCATTTAGCAAAGCAATATAAATACATCAGGGACCATGCTCACCTAAATAAGTGGATTTAATGGCCTTGTATGACAGAGCAGCTGTCATTTTCCAGTTGCTACAAAAAAGGTTGCCTGTAGTGAGCCAGGGGGTTAGGCTTTAGATTTGATGTAAATCTGCCTTGGCAATGACGTGCTCTGCTAGTACGGTAAGTAATATAGAGGTGCCCGCCTTTTTTTTTTTTTTAACACAATCAAAGATTCTAGTTTCTCAATTGCAAATAAATCCTTTTTTCAGTTCTGTTCTTCCATTACTAATTTACAGATGCCGCCATCCTCACAAATAGTACTTGTTGCTGCTGGGAACTGTCATTGGCATTTTGCCCACAGACTGCTAGTTGCTGGCTAAATTCTCTCTGGGTGACTGGCTTCTGCTTCATTAACATTGTGCACCTTCGTTGAAACAGGGGGGATGGCTGCCAAGAGCACAGGAAAGGATAGGCAAAAACAGCCCTCTGTGGTGTTAGCCTTGGTGACGACGGGTGAAAACAGGTCACTTCTTCTGTCCTCCTTCCCCCTTGTGATGGGGACTGTTTTCAGTGCTAAAATCAGGCAGACATTGTTGTGTCTGCCAATGATGTCAAGGGAGAACTCTGTACCATTTTCATACTGAGACTGAAATGCACAAGAACTGTTTCTTCAAAAAGGTTTCAGAAGGAAAAATAAGGATAAAAATTTCATAAAATAGTATCTACGGTTCTGCAAAGCTACCTAGTAAAATCAACAGGAATTAAAATGCTGGCTTAGAAGGAATTAGAAGAGGATATAAACCATGACAATAAATTACATTTTGTTTCTATTTTCAAATATATTTAAGGTAAATTATGAACCACTTGCTCAACTATGAACTACACATTTAAGCCACATTTTAAGGACAAAAAGCTAATTATGAAAAGTAAATGGTGCCAACGTAGACAGTAAGATAAATCTTAAAGTGCATGACTTTCCACTTGAGCAATACTTTCTAGAAAGATTGTAGGCTAATGCTTAACCTTTAAGATTAAAACATTAATCAAACATTCTCTGAGTGAATGGAAATTTATAGAGCAATTTCTAGAGAATAAATAAACTATAAAAATATTATGTATTTGTTTGACAAGTGTGGTGAGAAACTTCATTTCACCTCACCAAGTGCGGTGGCTTTTCTGGGGCAATGCGAAGGATGATAATGCCTGTGGTTTTATAACTCCCAAGGTAGAAATCATTTTGAAAGACACTGTAGTATGTGCTTACCTCTCACAGCGTGGTCCTGTGTACCCAACAGGGCATTTATCACAGATCAATCCAAGACTTCGGTCTAAATGGCATGTCGGGCTAAAGCTACGTTGACGTTGTCAGGGAACAACAGATACAGGGAAGAAACACATACACAAAGTCATTAGCAGCATATTTTCATTTCCCTTCCTCCAGTACTGCTGTGACAAAGGGTCCAGGCTGGTCATTCTCATCTCACAGACAGAGATTAGGGTCTGGCCAATCAAGGATGAAATGACATTGCTATTTCTGCAGACGTGAAGATAGCCCAGCGGAGAGCAATATCCCTGTGATGTGTTATTAACTGACTTTTGACTGTTCTGGGTCCGCGATCGTCAGTCACAAGTGGGACTGGGCAGTCGCTTTTTAGGGATTCTCGAGGCCTGGCAAAGCACAGCCTCTCATGCTTTCTCTCTAGCCAAAGCCTTCTAAATTTCAAGCAGCCTGAAATCTGTTAAGAGATTTTGGAAAACTCAGTATGTGGTAGTGGAAGTGGTGGTGGTAGCAGTGGTGGTGGTGGGGTCCTTACTTCCAGTGTGGCTACCACAGGTGTGTGTGTGTATGTATGTGTGTGCAAGTTGCTGCCCATGTGTACTCATGGGCATGCTGTTCACACAGATGGAATCCTCCGAAAATCTTTCAGGAGAGATCAAGCATACATATCCTGCCTAAATTTATAATAAGACCAAACAAAAACAACCCTGCCATTTCACACTTTCAGGCACGTTCCAAAGTTTACATCTCTCTCCGCACATATTTCCAGTTTGGGTCTGAAGTAAGAGCTGAACGTCAGTCAGGCACCAGTGGAGCATTTCTGCGCTAGCTTTAGCCTTCAACAATGTTCGACTCCGGCCGTACTTCTCTGCCCTGTGAGAGGCACCCCTCACGCGCGAACCTTTACCCTGGGATTGGCACGGCAGCTCTCTGAGGAGCCATCAACCATTCTGAATTCTGTGAGTTCTGCTGCTCCACCATTTTAAAAGGAAATGCCCCCAATTAATCTTTCTCTCATTACGTTTCCCCTAAATAGATTTATTTTCTATTATATATGACAGGACAATTCAGTAGAGGCTTACTTGATGGCTAAATGAATTAAAGAGAGAACAACAAATTACGCACTGCAAGGCCTGATCTCGTTCTGCTCCTGACACTTGCATGACTTTGGAGTTCTTTCCTAACTTTTGTGCAGATCAGATCACGGGTACTATTTTTGAACAATGTTCCGTTGTCTTACTTCATAGCAGTCCTGTAAAGATTTGATAATTCTTTCTCTTTTTTTGATAGTAGCAAGCTATCAGAACCAAGTAGTCCTATCATTTTAAACATTTCAACTCAGTGGAAAGTCTAAATGAATCTGTTGAGGTAAGGGGGGGAAGCCTGGTCTAGCATATCTTGACTTTACAATATTATCCAGATAAAAGGTTCCGTGTTAAGGGGTTCTGGTGGCTGCCGTGAACACACCCATCAAGGCACACCCAGCCTATGCTCTGTGACAGGAGAACCATCTTTTAGAGAGCAGGCTGTGGCTTGCCATCCATGATCCAAAATGAGCTCACCATGGGTGATTTTCTTGGCACAAGTGTGAACGGAAAGAAAGGGAAAGAAATAGGATTTTCTTAAAAAAGAAGAAGACATAAAAGAGAAGACTAGATTTTGACAAATCTCTAGAATGCGTGAATATCTTCTTTTAAAATTGGCGTTCAATAACCATCTCATCATCTACAGAGAAAATGGCTCTAATTAGAAGATCTAGATTTCCCACCCATGTGGGACCACAGTGATTGAAAGAAAACCATACCAATTAACTTTTTAAATCCCCAATCAGTTTACCATAAGTCTTGTCAAAGGTGCTTCACAAGGCTTCTGACACTTTAAAACTATAAAATGTATTTCAAACTCTTAAATATACCCATGCATCAGTTAAAGCTGACAGAAGTAAAATGCACTCAGTGACAGAAATCAACGGTTTTCAGGAAAAAAAATTAAGCAATACCAATATATTAGCTTTAACTAGCTCTTTTCATTTTCACAGTGCTTTTACAAATAACTTTTTTGCATTTTCACAAAATCCTATGAGCTGGTTGGGGTAGGCATCATTTTTCTTGCCCAAGGTCATAGATAATTTCCAGAAGAATTTAGAATGAGATTCAGGACTTCTGATTTCTAATTCGGTGCTCCCTTCTCCCTGTAGTCAACCAGCATTCAACTCACTGGTAAGAATTAAGTGAGTTTAAACTTTTGGTAATATAAATACTTGACATGGTGCATCCAAATAAAACATCTTCATAAAATAGACCTGTATTTGTGCTTCAATAATCTTCAAACAACATACACAGAGAGTTCACTCCCTTACTGCCATAACTGCAGCTATAGCTATAGAGAAGATGGCATTCAACAACAAAAGTAAAATCAAAATGAGAAATAAACATGTACAATAAAAAATGTCTGTAGAATTTAGATTGGCAAGTACAGCAACTTGACACTTATTTTGGCTAAAATATGAAGCTAACTGTTCTGTGACAGAAAGAGGGGAGTGTCAGATCATGTTGACTTCAAGTGATTCCAAGATTATGTCATTTAACCCTAGTTGGCTAGCTCTACACGGGCAAGGAGAGTGCTCTGCTTCTGGATTATGCACTCCGTGCACCACGGAAGACTCAAGAGATCCCAGAACCACAGGCATTTTCCACAAATAGCAGGAGGAAGAGAAGCTATTGTTGGACTACATAGTAAGAATCTGCACATGGAAATAGTCTTTTTTAAAGAGCTGAACATAGATTTTAATATTTATAATGATCCATTTATAAGTATGTATATATGCAAATATATATGAATACGTATGTGAACATATGTATATGAATCTATGTACATGAATATCCACATGCAGATACAGTTATCTTTGCTCCAGAAAGAATTTAATTCTACCTATCAAAATATGTACATTAAGATAAAATAATGGAATAAGGTTAAATAGAAAAAACCTAAAAAATAAGATGAAATCAAGAGTATATTTAGAGTATAAAATGCATACTGTAAAAAATGCTTATATGTACATAATTATATATATGAATATGTTGTAAAGTATGTTCATTTGATAGTAGCAGATCAACATATGGCTTTGAACTTTCTCACAGCCAAAGCAAGAGGGAACTGAATTGCCTCTTGAGATTGCCATGTGATATGAAATAACCACTCCTTTAGTCGCTGCCATAACATTTCCATCTTAACAATTACAGTCAGGGCAGGTCCTTTGTTTGCATATACAATAGGAAAGCAAGACTGCTTTTAACTAATTGTTACCTAGAACGTTGGGTAGGGAAGAGAAACCAAAAAGAGATGAGATGCTGCAAAGTATCAGGGAGGCAACCAGGGGTATGGGTAATGAGAATGTCCACGGAGCAGAGGGCTGAGAAGAAGAAGAGAAAAATGTAGGGGAAACTCATTTATTTCATGATCGTGATTTGGAACACATCAATTTTTAAAGTTTCTCCAGAAGTTTCTTCTTCTTTCAGTTGAATGACCTCTCTTCTACTTATTCTCAGGAGAACCACTAAGCAAACACATATTTCTTTAATTATCTTCAAATACTATGAAATCTGATTTAATGTCCATAATTGGATCTTGTAATTAGAATTGGGCTATTTTCTACATTTCTCTAAACCTGATTTTCTCATTCTGCAAAATGGGATAATATGATCTACAGGGTAAAGACCTTCATGCTAATAAGATGTGAAAGCAGATATTTAGCATAGTGCCACAATAAATTAGAGCTGCAATTTAATAATACTTTAAAAATTTTTGCCAAAGTATGCTGACTTGTTTAATGTTTAAGGGATTGAGTTACTTATTAAGTAATTAAACGTGCAGTTTCTCACTCTGCTGTAGTCCCTGACATTTGAGTTAGCATAACTGTTGCCAAACTCTAGAGTCATTTCTTACAACAGACATTCACAGTTTGTCTAACATTGAGTTCTATTAAATTTTCTTTTTACTTCTCTTCGATGTCTCTATAATTGTTTCTATTTCTATAGTCCCATCGGAAGAAGCACAGAGAGGTCAATCGGAGTATATGGGTTCTAATATTGGTTCTGCCACAAGCAAGTTGTATGATCACGATCAACGCATTTAATTTGGAGTTTAGTTTTCCCTTCTGGTATTTGGAACTAGTAAGATAGATCATAATCACCCATGTGGACATTAAACAACGTGTAGGAAAGTGCTCTAAAATATCTAACACATTCTAAAATTTCTGAGGAATGTTGTTGAATTGAACATTTCCTTTAATTTACCTTTTATCTTAGAATATTTATATTTCTCTATTATGAGTACTAATTTTAACAACAATAATTCAGTGTGGTCCCTTGAGTGAGGCAAAAGTCAGCTCTAGAAGTGTTCCATTCTTTCAAAAATGCAAATTTTAGCATTCCTGATACACAAAAAGAGGAAGTGCTATTCACAATGATATTAGTAGACAGACCTTACTGAGGACCTACCCTTGGTCCAGCCTTGGGCCAATGATCTCTCTAATTTTATTATATAACTGATGGAAATCTACAATGATTTTAATAACATTATCTATTCAAACGCATCCTAAGTGTTCAAGGGTAGACAATCCTGTGTCTATTTCATGTCATATTTAATCTATAAGCTATGTGATGTCAGAAATTCATGAATAAAAAAATTAGAAATGTTTAAGTTTTTATTTGCCTCTCTAGTGATAAATTTCACTACCTAGTTGCAATCTATAGCTAGAATATATACCTCACCAAGATGAGAAGGCTCAGCAAACAGTGGACACTGTAAATAGTCGATGAAGTTGATATATATGTATAATTTAAATATTACATCCTTGTCTTATTCATACATCATAGTAATTATACCAATCTATCTCTATCTCCCTACACATTTGATTTATTTAGCAATATTATCTAAGAAATTTGGAGCCAAAATGCTTGTGATCCCTAAGATTTATGAGCAGGGATTAAGTAGATAAATCACCAAGGGAAAACTCTCAGTAAGCCTTACACTTCCAGATGAAGGTTGCAGCAACCTTTAGCTGATTTTTTTTCCTGAATAACCTGTGAAAATTCAAATCCCATCTTCTGAATTATATGTGAATATTCAATCTATTCCTCAGAGTTTCTAACTCACGTTAGAGCAATAATGACTTTTAAAAATAATTTTAAAAATGAGAGCTTCCCTAAGTCGCTAAATGTCCCATTACTTAGGGATCTTTAAAAAAATTTTTTAGGTTATTAGATTAAAATGGATTTTTCACATCACAATTGCGCAGCTAAACTGTGTTAATTTTCAAAGTTGTGTTAAATATAAGACTTTACAACTTTGGACACAAACTTCTAAGGGTTTTAAACTAAGTGGATTATCACTGTCCTCTCTACCTATGAAGATACTCTATTAAAAGCTGGAATTCGAAATAGGTTATGACTCATTCCTAATTCTACTTCTAAGGATAAAATTAAGTAATAATTTAATAATTATTTAGCATAAATGAAAGCACCTTGAAAACTGAAGGATTTTTAAATACTTGGCATAATTGATATTGTTATTATTGAGTTGCCTTTATTTTAAAGAATCAAGATCTGCATAATTATCTCAAATTGCAATACACATACTTTAGGAAATGCCATCATTGGACACTGGGACCTCAATCCTTTTGGCACTAACAGATGGTGTTTTAACACTTGCTGACATTCTTTTTTCCTTCAGGAACACAATTAGAACTCGTAATTACTGTAGAAGCAGAGTGAACAGAGAAGGGTGGACCACGAAGGGCTGTAATTACCCAGACACAGTTCTCTCCCTCAGGGCTCCTCTGCATTGATAGGAATGTTGGTCAAAGTTGAGGATAAACCCTTAAGATCTACATATGTAACCAATCACATAATTCCAAAAATCTAATAGGCTAGCATTCACATGGCCCTCTGAATGGCCAGTTCTGCTGGATTGACGGCTGTGCCAGTGCCTATGACTTTTGGGCTGAGAAGAGCAATGCAAATGAGTGGCCAGATGCAATCCCTCTGTTTTCCTCAGTGAAAGCTAGTGTCAGACAATGAGTTTTGTGTGTGTTGGATGGTTTTGGAGAATTCCATTCAGCCAGAGGGAATGAGCAGATTCTCCACTGTGTGATCTAATTTCACCAGTACACCAGAGGTTTTTGTCATGTGTCATGACATAAGGTTTGTGTCATGTTATGGCCAACACAGGGCTGACTAACCCTTCATTGGGAAGGAATTTAATTTGTTCTCATGTACCCATTATTTTCCAGGAGATTTCCCTTTTGCCTTCTTCTTCTCTGACACCCTTGATTGCCAAAGGACCTTCAGTTGTATACCCACCCAGGCTCATGCCCTAAACTCTGGAAATGTTCTAATCACTAATATACATTAACCCAATTTCCCACTTAATTGCTTTTAATATTATCACTTAAAATGCAGTGTATTTTTTAAAGAAATCCTCAGTGTAGACTGCAGAGGACTGAAAAACACATGGACTTTATATTAAAAATTCCAACTCTGATACTTTAATATTTTATGACTCTGAGCAAGTTACTTAATAATATCCTTGTATTGGGCTCACCATGTCCAATCATTATTTTTGGTGCTTTGGGTATTTTAATTTGTACAATTGTCACAACAATCCTCTGAGAGGGTCCTATTATCACAACTAATGAGAAACTTGAGGCACAGAGAGTTTAAGTAACTTTCCTAGAGTCCCACAGCTAGAAAGTGTGGAACTCAGCATTTAAATCAAGGAATTCAAGCTCCAGAATTGCCACTATAACGTTACTTTCCCACTCGGAGTCTTTTTTCTTAATCTGTAAAGTGAGGGTAATAATACCCACATTATCAAGTTGTTTTGAAGGTAAAATAATACTAAATATAGTGTTTGACATTACGCCTAGAATACAGCAGTCTGCTTTCATTAAATATTAGTCCTTCCTTTTCTTTTCCCGTGACGAAGGTGGAAAATTCTGAGTGGGGAAGGCTGTTGCAGAGGAAAACAAGGATTTCATGTGGGCTGAAGAGAAGGAAGCATAGCTCCAATGAAGACTTTTAAACATAATGGCAGAATTATTCTCAGTCTTTGGCTTGTGGTATTCTCTCACTCTACCAACAAAAGACCATTTTCATTAGGAATATCTCAGGGAAGACCTCAGAGTATGACCAATTTGATAACACCTTCACACTAAAAGCCTTAACTGACTGATTTCATTTAAAAAATCATTAAAAATTATCGGAGTTTAGAAATAGCTGGAAAGAGAGTAATATAATATGAACTTTATTAAGCGCTCACTAAACTAACTTTTAAGAGAATTCTCAAAAAATCACTTTCATTTAACATTATAGTTATGTACAATTTTTTACTAGTAAAACATGTTGATTTTGGTTCAATAATGGCCCATTAAAATAAAAATCAGTTTTGGTTTCAGCGTTCTGCTTAGGTATTTGCTTAAGAATGGTCTCCCTGGGGGATAGTGACTGACAGCAGCTGGACTAGAGTGTTGCTCTAGAAGGAAAAGGGGAAGGGGAGGAGGCAGACAAAATAGATACTTTTAAGTCTCTCCAAGAGATTATTGTTCTAATTTGAACAAGTTTATGCAGAAGAAGGTGCTAATTATCACCCATATCAAAAGAGTTGTAAAAATTATAACACTTACTATTACAATGGTTTCAGTGAGATACTTGTATACACATAATATGATGTTATATGATAAACCATGTGATAACTAACGGATAGAACTGGTGCTTAAAGGTCAGCTAGATTGATTCTCTTATTTTACCTTTTTGATGGGCTTGTGACTTGCCCAAGAGTCACAAATAAATAGGGTGAGACTGAGACCTAAACGAGCAACATTTATATGAGTGGCCTTTTTATTATGGTATGAAGAGATCCGTGTGTCTGCATGAGCGTGCATGTGGGCACGTGTATATGTTTGTATAACATACGTCTGTTCTTTGGAGCTGGTTTAGAAATTCTATTTGAGTTCTGTCTCTTGGATATTAAATCACCAAAACTAGAGCTAAAATATTAAAAATTCTGTGGAATAAATATCCATAACTTTAAATATTTTATATTTAGAAAAACTCATATTATCTTCCTGAGAAATTCATGCATGTATTTATTATTTATTTATGGATGACAAGAGAAAGGGTACATGCTATATCAAAATATGCACCTGCAGAACTGGATGCCCCACACATCAGAGAGGTAAACGTGTTACTCACTTATTGGATGGGGTATTGAGTGGACAGGCACAGGGCTGACAGTCTTCGGAGGTTCCCTTCGTAGGATCACCATAGAAACCAGGAAGACATCTATCGCAATATGGGCCACCTGTGTGATCCTTACAGTTCTGAGAAAGAAATGCACATCAGAGTTTATCATTTTGGTCTCCAGCATCCACATGTTACCAAAAATAGGTCTACACAGTCATTAGTCTGTTCCCTGCCAGAAAGAATAATTTTCCACATTAAATGGACAATTTTACAGCTGGGAAATAGCATTGAAAGTTAATTTAATATCTAGCTTAAAAACTACACACTAGTTTCCACATATGCATACTTACAAAAAGATGACTGAAATTCATTATAATATTTTTTCGTAATGCAAATCTTATTTCCTTTTATCTTTAGCTTGTAATTTTTTTCTTAAGGAAATAAATGTGATTGTGCACGTGTGTGTGTGTGTGTGTGTGTGTATAGTCATAGAGCCCTAATGATACATGTTTCATGGAAATTGTAGCCGATTCTAGGTAAAAATCAATTGTTCAGCTTAAAATGGCTGATTTAGGGAGAACTGTGGCTAGTCAAACACATCCTCTGGGACGGTGGCCCTCTCACCTCAGAGATTAATTTGGATATCAGTGGACTCTGAAGATTTGGACACTGCACTGATGTATTACATCTGTGAGGGGCTTGCTTGATTCTTAATGAAACAATGAGAATACTGAAAACTTTTACCAGTTATACCTATATATAATGCAACCACAAGGCATATCACAATTTCCCTCAGACATTAAAAAAAAAAATTTTAACTGCATTTTTCTTCCAACTAGCATTTTTTGGACCCATGTCCTTTTCAAAAGTAAAAAAGTCAAAATAAAATAATTTTTGTCTTGATTTCTTTATATTAATTAAAGTACTTTCATTAAGTCAGGCTGTGTTCACAGAACTCATCAAAACTGGTGCTAGGGTAAACAATTCCGTTAATCAAGCAATGGAATTGTCTATAAAGCTTCCAATAACACAATCTGATAAATTTTTATGATGTTTTGGCACCATGTAGACATAACTTCTTCAGTCTCCAATGGTACATTAAAATGTTATCTAATTTCTATTAAAAAACATACAGTATAAATTCATTATGAGTGAAACACATTTTTAATTTCACAAGCATATAAAATTATAATTTTTTCTCACATTGAAAAGAGTTCATCAGAGCTTGTGTGCAAAACTTTCATTTTTATGACCAATAACCAAATACGTAGAGAAAATAACCAAAATATAAACTCACTTTAAGCATGAAGCAAAATTTATTAATCTGGAGGACCACTGGGACAGTCAGCCTAATTTAATGAAAGGTCTGAACTATTATTTATTTCAGTATATTTTTAAAGAAGCTCAATTTTAGTGACATGTAATGAATGAATTTAATAAAAAACGCACAAATAAATACACACTTCTGAACACTGCTTGTTAAATTCCTTGGGAAGAGGGACAGATCCTTTATTAAGTAGAATATATCAAATTAAAATCAAATCATTTAACTCTCTGAAACTCTCACTTACATTCTGTAAAATGAGGAGGCAAAAACCTATATTTCATGAAGTTTTCAAGATCTGAAATCCCATGACAGTTTCATCAACTACGAGTGAATAGAGAATTCTTTAATATCTTGAAAATAGGTTTTTCTTTAAGGTACTTTAAATTCTCTCTCAAATTTATTTAGCAACCTTTTTTTAAAGATAGAAAAGAAGTTAACTTCACTATCAACAGTTGTCTAAATAATAGCATTTTGGGATGGAATGTGCAATATTTGGGTCAATTTGAAGAAAGACTTTCTTCTTGATTTCATCTTCATAACAGTTCCTTTCAGTTTTCAAGTTTAGCTAAAGTTGGTTATTACTAAAAATTGGTATGTTTTTTGCAATATTCTTTGTATATTGTCACATTGACAACCAAAATTGTATCCTCAAAGACTTAGGGCTTTTGAAAAATAAGGTCATAAAAAACTGATTGTCTTAACCATGTTGACAATGGTATTTCTTTTTTTTTAAAGATTTTATTTTTTCCTTTTTCTCCCCAAAGCCCCCCAGTACATAGTTGTATATTCTTAGTTGTGGGTCCTTCTAGTTGTGGTATGTGAGACGCTCCCTCAGCGTGGTCTGATGAGCGGTGCAATGTCCGCGCCCAGGTTCCAAACCAACGGAACACTGGGCCGCCTGCAGTGGAGCGCACGAACTTAACCACTCGGCCACGGGGCCAGCCCCAAAAATGGTATTTCTAAAACTCAGCTGGAAATCTTATACAACACAGGGATCTGTTTTTCTTTAACTTCTGATTTAAAGGAAAAATAACATGCAGAAGTTTCTTACATTTCCTATCATCATATTTCATTTAATGGAAATAATAAAATTAATCTTAAAACAAGTTTTTTTGCAGTTGAAACTATAAAACAGTATTAGACAACAATATAACGGAAATCAAAACTGAAAAAGATGACAAGTTCACTCTGATGGGCTGCTTATTTTTACAGCTGTCCTGCTAGAAAAGTGCTTTCCGAATGTCTGTTCACATCACATATCACAAGAACAACGAGAAGAAGCAAGAGTGCCATCCTCCCATATGGCTTTGACTGTTTCCTGGGTCACTTCAAACGTACTTTGAGTTAAAATTACCTTTTTCTATGGGTCCACATTATAACAAAGGTCTGGATTTTAATCCGATATCAAAAATACAGTTCAATTAATTTCTAATCAGATTTCAAAGCCAAGCCACCTAAAAAGGAGTTTATCTGTAAATTTCATAAATTATCTGTTCATTGATGGAGGGGAAACATAAATAAGAGAAAAGAAGCTAAAATGCTGGTCGAGTGAACAGAGAGAATGCCCTTGATGCACAACATTCAAATATTCTTCTCTTTGTGCATCATTATCAGGACCAATATGCTCAAAATGGGATATCGGCACTTAGTTATCAACACCGTTTTGGATAAAGGTCACTTGAAAGTTGCCAGAAAACATTGTACATGATCACGTATTTACCAGCTACAATGGAAAACCCAGAAAGCGCAAGATTCTCTCTCTGTCATCATGCTCTCTGCTATTTCCTTAAGATTCCCTCTGTTATTTGAATGTGGCCTCCTACCTCCCTGTCCACAAAACAGAGCCAATAAACTAGGGTTCATTAGTAGGCTTCAGATAATCATTGCTCCCTCCTTTCTTCTTCCCCAAATTATGCTGAATGAAACCATTTTATTCTAATATCACATAACCAAATGGATCAATAGCATGATTTGATTTAATCCTAATGAATTCAACAGGAAATATTCCTATTGGGAACATTATAAGTCCGGTATCGTGATATATTTATTTTTGCCTTTTTAGGTTTAAGTAAAGCAAACCATATCAGTTTTGGGCTGAATGTTTCATATTGCATCTTAGTAAAATGTTTAAAGGTAACTCAATATTTTTCCCAAGGTACATCTTAAAAGATTTATGGTATAATTCAAATGAAAATCACTTAGTCTTCCTATTCATAAAAATGCCATTTGAAAAATCTACAGATCCACAAATTAAGGCTATCACGCTTTATACTGCAATGCAATTAAACAAAATCTTATATAGAGAAAACAGAAAGAGCATCAATAAACCTAAATGTCAAATTACACTGAAACAAAAGCCCTGAATTTTCATTTTGGATTTTTCCCAGAAGCTTTTAAATAGAGTAAAAAGGGGAAAAAAATGAGTAAGAGAAAGAACTATACGAAATATAGATAACAGAGTCTGCCTTAAATTCTGCGGGGAAATGAGAATATCATATCCTCCTAAACTGGCACCATTTCAAATTGTGTTTCTGCAAGACTAATGAAATGAGAAGTGTTGTTTCAAGCTTCATGCCATGTCAGACAATATAAAACTAACATGCCCTTGAGTTAATCAGAATGGTCTATTCTGTGTAATTCTCCAACCCAAAAGCTTCTTAGCAGAATGGAAGGTGCTTCACCCTCTGCAGAGCTTTTTTTCTGGTTAAAAGTATCAATTTAATTGTAGAAGAAGTTAGCAGCTCTGGTGCATGTGAATTGCATATATTTATTAGTTTTAACGTACGTATGACGCTTTGTATTTAGTTAAATACTGACATTTAAAAATCAAAACCATGCAATATGCCCTCATTTTCAATGTGAAAAAAACTGAGTTATGTTTATTACCAAGGTTATATTTTACACTTTTCATGTCATGCGGATAAAAATCATTTCCTGTTATGGAAGTACACTCTACTTTTGGTAGATTTATGGAAGAGATTGAAGCCATATATATTCGAGGTAGATATGCATCCCAGTCATTAGTTACGTTTGATTATGATGTGTCTGATCCTAATTTAATTCTTAGACTAATAGGTGTAAACACTTCCTCATACTTGCTAGTTGGGGAGACCACATGTGAAAGAGCATTTTCAGCTTCCAACTCAGTTCAATATAAAGATCTCTGTCAAATCACTTCTTGACTCAAGTGTTTAAGGTCCCAAAGGTAGCAATTGAGCTGCAGGGCCAATTGAGCTGATTTCAGCCTTGTCAGTCAGCATCCCCAAAGGAGGAAGCACTTACCAGGCATTCTCCAGTGATGTCATCACAGGATTCCGCGTGGCCAAAGCACTGACATGGCTCACAGACGCCCCCAAAAATAGTGCCGTTAACTCGTCTGTGCCTAGGCCAACAAGACTGAAAGAAAGGGAAGGTTTCAGGTTAGTCTTAGGGATTTCAAAAAAAAGTCTGCTTTTTGTTTTTTTGGATAAAAGAAAATAATTGAGGCAGCTAACTCGGCAAATGTGCTTATCAAAGCATTGCCATCACTGAACCATCGCTGCCGAGCCATTCTTCCTGACACGGAGGCTGGTACTGACCTTAGCGTTACGGGCAGGTATGAGATTAGAGGAAGCATTAGCTTGGTGGCTCTTCTGAAATGGTAAAATAAAGCAGAGATATAAAGAATTGAAATGTGACAGTCTCACAGTAAAAAGCACAGGCAGGAAAATAGAAGGCAAAGTCCTGAAAAAAAGCAGCCGATATAAGGGGATGCTTAAGAGAACCTTGGCCTAAGGGCGCACCTGACGTCACCCAAGGGACGCTGATTCTCTGCAATGCGCTACCTTCCCTGCATGCAGCCTGCCTTTAACTCCAGCACTTTCACAAAAGCTTTGCAATCATGCGTAAGAAAGGCAGTGCCCCTCTCGTCCATCTGATCACATACACAGCTGACTTCTACTTATATATAATTCAGATCTTTCATTCTCAATTTCCATCATCCTATTATGCTTTCTCAAATTTACACAAAATAGTTCATGATTTATTTACCATATATTCCCTTGATATTTTATTATATGGTATTATTCTTCTAGAACTCTACTTATATTCATCACTCCTTTGTTAAAGTGTGAAACATTTTATTATTTAAAAATGGAATTCTGATTAAAAAAAGATATTTAGGTCTCAGAGCACCTGTGTGTCAGTGCCTGCTCTAAATCCACTGGCACTCTTAATTAGGTTTCCCTTCTGGGTGGTTACTACAAACTGGAATGGATGGAAAACAAATGGGGAGAACATTGCTGCCCTGCAGGAGCTTATGACCTCCCCCACGTGATGATTGCATATTGTGGGTTATTTACTGTATTTCTGGATGGTTAACTACAATATAATAGATCATGAAAAGACCTTTTTTCCAGTTGAAAATGGAAAGAAGAGAGAAACCACTGAAGTAATAAAGTCTATAGAATTGTGTTGTGTATTGTTGGAAATGTTCCTTCTGCCTCAGGATATGAGGACTCTTAAATCTGAACATCAATAACAAACACGTGGAAAAAAGGATGTGCTGATACTTTGTATCTGAAAGGAAAGCAACTTTCCTCTTAATTTGAGCAATACTAAAAAAGAAGGTGTCAATTTTTTATCCTCTTCTAATAATTTCTCCCCATTAAAATTTTTGTCACCCTAGATTCTTTATGGAAAGGTTTCCTTCTGTAATATATATTTTAAAAATTGGTGAAGCTACATATCCAAAAGGGGTGGAAATTAAGGGTGTTGATAACAGGAAGAGAGCTGATTTACTGTTTTCAGGACAAATATTCATGGAATTGTCATTAGTAAGCTTTTTAAAATACATATTCTGCAAATGTACTACTCACACCACATCCTCTTTCCTCAAACTTCCCAACTCTTTACACCTTCTCTCTTAGCTAGTGAGTGCCTCTCATTAGTCACAGAGCAAATTGAAGCCAATGGAAGCCTTCTTTCCACTATGCAGTCAACAAGCATAAGCGGGTACCTCCATCTGCCATAGTGCCTCCAGAACAAGGCGGGTGGAGCGTGCAGCATTCCTCATCCTCTCAAAGGAATATCACTCCACTTGTAATCTGTATTCCATTACCTATTGTCTTCCCAATATTCCCTCTCTGTGCTGCATCAGCAATAGCTTTCTTTTCTATTGGATCATTACTATCAGCTCAAAAATATGATCTAGTATCTCTATCAGAAATTCACCAGCAGAAATAACAAAAATGACTAAATTACTTCCTTAATATCCCATAACTTTCCAGTTACCTACCTGTTTTTCTTTTTAGTAAAACTACCCTAAAAAGTCTTTTCTTTCTCACTCCCCTTTCACTCTTCATTCTATTCTAATCTGTCTTGTGCCACCATCGCTCAATTAAAAGTGCTCTGGTCTGTGTCACCAAATCCAGGTAGACAAATTCAATGGATAATTCTACAATTACATTTTATCTGACCTCTCATCAACATTTGGCTTAGTTGACTCCTTTCTTGCTCACACACCCTCTTCTCTCAACTTCCATGACATCACAGTCCCCAAGTTTTGGTCCTATCTCTTTGTTGTCTCCTCTGCTTTGACCCAACTTCCCATTGTCAGGAGGTCCTGAGGGTTTAGTCACTTTTCTCTTTTTTATCGCACTCTCCACTAGGTAATTTTACTCAGTCCAGTGGTTGATGATGCCTTCCAAATAGTTATCTCTAGAGCAGACAGATATTCTGAGCCCAAGAGCTGCATATTCTAACTGTACAGTGATGCCTACACTTCACAGGGTTTTCAAACCTAATTCTTTCTAAAATGGATTGTTGATTCCATCCTTCCTCCCACAGTCATTCCTCTCCTAGTCTTCTCCAGTTCAGTAAGTGGCACCACATCCAATTGCTCAAGCTAGTAATATGACTCATTCCTAAACTCTTTATTTCTTTCAACTCTCCTTTGGCATGTAGTCTATGTAAGTCCTATTAGTTCTACTACCAAAATATATGTAGAATAAACACAGTCTTTCTGCATGCCCTGCCTTTATCCTCAAACACCATCATCACTATGTTCTACCACAAGAGCATATTAACTATTCTCCTTACTACCATTCTTACAACGTTCTTTCTACAATATGTTCTTCATACTGTAGTTGAAATTACTTCTTCAAAAAATATAACTTGGATCATGGCACCACCCACCTTAAAGCCTTTTAATGATTTTCCATTGCACTCAGAATAAAATCCCCAGTTCTTATCATGCACGCAAAGCTCTGAATGGCCTGGCTCCTCCAATAACATCTTGGGCCACTCTCCCCCTTGATTACTAGGCTCCAGCCATACTTGCCTCCTTTCAGGTCCTTGCAGACTCCAAGCTCTATTTCACTTCTTCATCAGCTCTTTTTACATAGCCGACCCTAAACTCAGTTTAGATGTACCACCTCCGAAAGCCTTTCTTGACAGCCTTTTATAAATTAGTCCCTCCCATCTAATCTTCCTACACCCATTCGCAGGACCTCTATCAAGGCACCCTGCTTCTTTTCTTTGTGGGATTTATCGCATTTATTTAAATTTTCTTTCTGGCATATTGTCTAGCCTACCACTAAATGTAATGTCCTTGGGGGCAGGGACTATATCTGTATTGTTCATCACATTATTATCCATGTCATTCGTTTTGAGCCTTGATTGTCTCAGAATACATCGTCATCAATATCTGTTAACTAAATGAAAGTATTCACACTTCTTTGAAGTGGTTAATATTTTGATCATATAGAAGAGGAAAATTATATATGAATTAAAACTTTCTGTTTTCAATGCCCGACTTTGCTTTCACTTTCTTACTGTCCCATGTGTCGAGTGAAATGAATGATAATGGTACCAGGAAACTAAGCAAACATTTGAAAGAGGGACTGTGGAGGGAATTATAAGAAGTCAAGCAGAAATGAGAAAAAAGATTCTGAATCAACATAGTGTTCCCAAATGAAATAAAAGAGAATTATTTTATAATGGAGTCATTTGATCTGTTTTTGGCAACCTAGAATTAAGACATTAATGGTCTTTGGAGTTTACTCAGCTTGTAAATGGTCTGTGGATATTAGTGATAGCAAAGCTAGAGTGCCTGGCCTTATGAGCTCAATAAAAAAGCAAATGAAATCAGGAAAAGGATAGGAATGGACAATGGCAAGTCTAGGGATAGGAAGTTTGACAAAGAAAAGAAGAAATATATAGAAAGTAGAAGAAATGAAGAAGTAAGAGAGAAACTCAAGAGTTCCAGAATTCATTGTCTCCTGATTCAACTAAATTCCTTTATGGGCTTCAAAATTACTTTATTTACCAAATCATTACTGTGTGAGAGGCGCAGCAAGCTCTTATGATCCCTCCTCCGCTTCTTTGTTCTGACTCTTCTCCACTTGCATGCTTCTCTCTTCCTACCTAATTGTTGCCATTATTTAGCATTCGACCTGACGTTTTTCCACTCCAGGATACATCCTGTGACATCTCTCTCCACTGGAATTGCTCACCTGTTTAAATGATTATTGCACTTATATTCTGAACCACTTACTGGTCCCTTAATTACATAGTGCGGTGCTCCAATTTTTCATAGGTATTTATTCTGTCTCCTTAACCAGATTATTAGCTCTTTATGGAGAAAGATTGTGATGTAACTTCTTGATAATTCCCTTAGCATCCAGTGCAGAATTTACCAAAGATACTCACTAAATATTTTTGGAGAAAGGAAAGAAGAAAAAAAGCATAATCCATTAAACAGTTCTAATATTCAGACAATTTTATATTCAGTGGGCATTTGGAACTTGTATAAAAGATGATGAAGAGAACTGAGAATAACTAATTGGGAACAAGTACTAAAGCAAGAATAGAATCAAGGTATTCATAATTCCAGCTGAAACAGGAACGCAAAGATTCAAAGAGAGCTTTCCAAGTGAAATAAAAACTTCTAGGTTTTTAATACAAGAATATATTTCATTAAGGACAGCATGGATTTTACATGAAAAATCAAATTTGGGTGGACAGAGCTAATTCATTTCCATGATTATTTTTCTCTATATGAATTTTGGAAAAGTAAGTACTTCAGTGAATTATATTTAGTTTTACTTCTAGATATGTGAGTCTGAGCCCAGTTAAAGAAAACACATTTGTCACAAATATGACTCTCAGCCCTGTGCGTCCTCTGGAAGCATGTATTATTTTAAAGCACAAGAGAACTGACAAAGCAACGCCTAGAGTATTTCTATAAATGGCACAATGGGGTGGTGTGCTGAAGTGGAACATCTTGGTACCCTCAAATGATTCCTTAAAGGCACCATTTTTAAGGAATTTAAGCTCCTATTTATCTGTAAGCCATGCCCTCTATCAGGGAAATGGGGTTTACATTTTTTGACCAGGTTTCAAGTAAAATCAATTTTCAAACTACCTAAAGAAAATACATAGAAGTAAATAAAATCTGTTACCTTAAAGTGACACACTGTGGTATTTAGTAAGAAGCATCAATCTTATTACAAATCTAGGATATTGAGACAACAATAGGCATCTCAAACTTTAGGTGCTAAATAAATCAAAGACCAGCAGAGATTTTTCCAGATCAAGGTACTTCTTCCATATAATATGCTCCTGACATTATGAAGATTGTGTCCTTCAGATGATTGTGATTTGGTTGTGCTCTTAGGAATAAAGTTGAGAAACAGTGTGGTACGCAGAATTAAAAAAGTGGAGGAAAAGTGAAAAAAAAAAAAAGAGGCACTAAATTTCTGGTAACCTGGTAAGTACTGAGTGGGAATAAAGGGAAAATATTTCGAAATATTATTCTGCTATCATTCATCCTATTTTATCAACAAATTATATAGATAACAAACATGAGAACATCAGATTTTTAGCTATAGTAAGCAAAATATGTCAAAAAGGAACGTTATTTCAAGCTGACATTATGTGAGTAGCACTCTATTTGAAAGCCATGACTATTGGGCAGGTATGCAAGTTTCTTCTTTAGGTAACATATGATCATTTGTTTGTTCAATCTTTGATGAAAAACTTGAACTTGTTTTAGAAGAGTTTATTGACAGCAATGTTGAAGGAATTTAAAGTGCACTACAGATACATTCTTGAAACTTACTTCACAAGAGGAGCCAGTGTACCCTGCTGGACATTGACAAACCTCCACAGCCGCGGCAACGCTTCCATCAGTAGGATAGGGGACCGCGGATTCAAGGGCAACAGAGCCCAACCTGGGGCAGAGGAAAAAAGAGATGGTAAGTAAGTAAACAAGCTCTTAGGTATTATATACCTCAAGGAATAGTATAGTAACAATGATGTAAATATAAGCAAACTATCTGTGTTAAGAAAGAAGGTTGGGGGGCCAGCTCCATGACATAGTGGTTAAGATCAGTGCTCTCTGCTTTGGCAGCTGGGGTTCATGGGTTTGGATCCTGGGTGTGGACCTATGCCACTTGTCAGCCATGCTGTGGTGGTGACCCACATTAAAAAAAATGGAGGAAGGTTGGCAGAGATGTTAGCTCAGGGCTAATCTTCCTCAAGCAAAAAAAAAAAAAAAAAGAAAACCAAAGGAAAAAAGGAAAGAAAGAAGGATAATGAATATCCATAACTTGAAGCTCTGGTCATTCATTATATTAGGCAAAGTCTGAACGGTTAAAAGTGCTCACCACCACTACCACCATCCAATGCTGGAAAGAAATGAGAAGATTCTCGCTCATTTCATGGTTTTTGGCTGTGTGTTTTGGTTTCCTTTTTTTAGAGATAGAGAGTTTAAAATCATACAGTGTAAAGGAGATTTAAAACAGAAAACATTTATATGACTGTTTGACTTACTTTAAAATTTAAACTAGAAAAGCAGAAGGAGACAATGTTAATATTCAGTCCAAGCTTTTAAATTGAAAGAAAAGATGAAAGCCAAAAAGAAAAGAAAAGAAAAGATGAATGCTATTTTGGTTTCTTTTTTCTCAGAATTAAATCTGCACATTGGTAGGTAAAACTGAAACCTTCAAATGTTCAATTAAATTAGAATTTATTTTCTTAAATTGTCTTGGGCCTAAATTCAATTCATTGTTCTCTGTATCTATGGGCTTCATTTTATTGGTACTTCTGTACAAACTGGTGATTTTAGCAGAGTGATTTGGTCTCCCTCCTTATTTTGGGGGAAAGCTGGTTTGGCCAAATTGAAAAATGCTGTTACATAAATGGTATATATGTATATTATAGAGAGTGTGTGTGTATTTCCTTTATCAAATTAGGCAAACAATATGCATTCACAATTTAAATAGATGTTATTGGTGTCTTACTGGCTTTTCCCCATTTTTTAATAAAAGAAATTTTAAAAGCTCCATTGTTATGAACACAAACTCAGGAGTCAGATAGATTAGGATTCATATTCTGACTCTGACATTCACCAGTCCTGTAGCTTGGGAGAAATTACCTAATCTCTCTAGGCTTCAATATTGTCATCTAGGTAATGGAGATAAATTAACAGTCCACACATCACGAGCTTAATTAAAGGATTAAACAAAATAATGAATATAAAGTTCTTGATATAATGCATAACACATGCAGGTGATTATTAAATGCTAGGTATTTTATTAACATATTCTCATTGACAGTTGAAACAGGATAAAAATGACTACATGAATAGTACAAGAAATACTATCTATATGCCCAAAACTAGTTCTTTGTCATTTTAATGCATAAAATAAATTTTAATTAAACTCTAAGAGCATAAAATTAAATGATTACTGTTGATTCATAATGATAATTATTGTTTTTAAAAATGATTGATAGAGATCTATAACACGTAATATGCCATCCTTAACCATGAGAAAGATGCAACCGACTGGCGAATGCATTTTTGGTTGCTTTATCAAAAGGGGCGGTAGACTTTTATTAACTGGTGATTCCCAATTAGCAAAGAGTTTGCCAGATTTCAGAATCCCTGCTGTAATGAAGGCAGAGAACAAAGCTAATGGGCTCATTAAATGTGTCTTCGAAAGTGACAACCTTTAACCAAGTTGTAAGTTTTTCAGCAACAAGTTTCTAAAATCTTTATTGTTTTTACCCCCACTTCACTAATCCTAGAAATTTGCTAGGACCTTGGAATATGTATGAGTTCACACATGATCAAGAAGTGGGAAAAAAATCAACTTGAAATCTCAGAAAATGCGCAATTTGATGGCTTCGTCTTAGATGCTGAGTGCTAGCTGGCACCCTCTAAAGACAAACGGATTATCTTTAGCTACAGATTAACTGATCCAACACTACTTGAATGCTTGCTTCTCTAGGGGCACAGCTTGGACAACCTGGCAGAAGGTCCTAAACTGGTAAGAGTCAAAAATCACTGTTTTATAGTGTTCAGGTTACACAGAGATTTTTAGAAAATCTCTAGTCATTTTCTTTCCCACCAAATAAACTTGTACAAAATGTGTCACTGGCAGTTCTTTCTTCATCTTTTTTTTTTTTTAATCAAGGTGAAATACATGTAACATACAACTAACCACTCTAAAGCATAATTTAGTACATTCACAACATTGTGCAACCACCACCTCGATCTAGTTCCAAACATTTCCACTAGCCCAAAAGAAAACCCTGAACCTATTAAGCAGTCACTTCCGATTCTCCCTTCCCCCAGCCCCCGATAACCACAAATCGGCTTTCTGTCGCCACGCATTTATGTATTCTGAATGTTTCATACAAATGGAATCATATAATACATAACGTTTTGTGTCTGGCTTCTCTCTGTTACCATAATATTTTCAAGGTTCATCCATGTTATAGCATATATCAGTATTCCATTCCTTTCTATGGCAGAGTAATAGTCCATTGTATGAATATACCACATTTTGTTTACCCGTTCATCTGTTAATGAATGTTTGGCTGTTTCCACTTTTTGGCTATTGTAAATAGTACTACTATGAACATTCGTGTACAAGTATGTTTTGAGTACCTGTTTTTAGTTCTTTTGGGTATAGACCCAGGAGTCGAATTTCTGGATCTGGCAATTCTTAAGACAATATAGGGTTTGGAATTACTAAACTAAGCATAGTACTTGCCTATGTTGACATGAGCTTATGAGCTACCTCTTGAGAACAAAGACCCTGTCCTGTCATCTATATACTTAACCTAATCATATCAATACATGTTCAATATATTTTTTGGATGGATGGATGAATGGATAGATGGTCAGTGGATAAATGGATAGATGGATGGATGAATGTATGAGCACAAGACTAAGTATATACTTACATAAGTGAATAAATGAATGTATAGAATAAATGAATGAAATGTAGCCATGTAACAAACAATGACTAACATTCTCCATGACAAATGATACATTAAATCTTAGTAGCCACATTTCAGATGAATAAAATCAGATAAGAAGAAGACAAATTACTTGTTTGATCTGACAAAGAAAATAAAGAAAAATTTTGGAGTTAGGACTTGAGGCCAGAGGTCAGAACTCATCTGAATGTATTGTGACATCTAATTGCCTGCAATTAATGGGCTGTCACATGATGAACTTATATTTCTGATCACTTTCATTTCAGAATTAGATGATTTCATGATCGCTGTATTAGTTGATTAGCACACAAAAAGACTGTCACAATTTACTAAAGAGCAGACTGGTCAATTGTATATAGATATACTCCCAGGATTTTCCATATAAAATTGATAAACAAAATGTAACAAAAGAGTATTGGAATGTTTCAAAATAGAAAATGAGTAATTGACTACTTTAAGGAACAATTTAAAATAGAACAAAACAAAAACAAAAATATTTTCAATGAACTGCCAAATTTCATTCGTCTTTTGAACAACAGATGTTCCTCTCCTTAATCTATGTAACCATTTTGAGCTATGAGAAATTTCAACATTCAAACATCTTTCCCAGCAATATTCCACATTAGCATTCACTGAGCAGTCCCAGTGTTCATTAGGTTCTGCTATTTGTTAAATGGGATTTTAATGCGTTTAACAGTTTTAAGTGTTACTCGTGAAGAAGGCTGCGGTTTATTTTTTTTTCCCTTCAATATGGTGGTTTTCTTTTCTTGATACCAGGCTACATTCATTTAAATATATAATGCCGGCAGTAATAAAGTAGTAAAGTTTGGAGATGCATGAACTATCAGACTTGTGCACTAAGTCAAATGCTTCAGCTGGTTATTTCTCCTTATTATTACAACTTGGAACTACAGATGAGATGATGGATGAAGAGAAAAGACATAATTATGTAAGCCAATATTGAAAATATTGGAATCATATTAGAAACATTGTCCTTGGACTGACTTAAAGATTATTCTTAATAATTTTGTTTTACTATATTTCCCACCAAATAGGTTATACTTTACTAAAAAATAATAATAAATATATAAAATAAATTATTCTTTGAAACAAGATCTTTGATCTTAAAACTCTTTTATGTAACTATTTTTTCCTATCCACCTTTTTTTATATTGAAGACCCCCATTTAATTCTACTTAAACAAATGTTACTTTGTGTTAGCCACCACACATACATACTCTATTGCTGTTCAGGTGCTTTGTTCTATTTTGTTTTTATCAAAACATAAAATAATGACTCAGAACTTCCTTTAGCCTCTGTCTTTGCAAGTTCCACAAAGTACTATGCAATTAGAGGAGTCCAATAATTTTCACTCCATTCCTAAAGAGGCAACAGAATCATTCATTGGCCCAGTCCGTGGCTGCGTAGGCCATCTGGGAAAGAGCTAGATATTTTCTCTTAAATGTTTTCAATCCCACATCAAATAAGGGAAATAACTGACAGAATCTGATACTATTACAGCCATTCATCAAAAATATATTAAATACTAATATGAGAAATCATCTCTTCCTGCTTAGTCCCACGAGCGTGCGCTGTACACTATTCTTGTTCTGTATATTGTACTATCATAAGTGTGTGTCTGCCTTTCATACTGGACTATGCCTTCTTTGAATTCAATGATCATATGTCCACCTTTGTATCCTCCTTGCTCAGCCTAGAACTACCATATTATAAAAATTACTGTGTACTGAGTGTCTACTATATTCTATGCTCTAAATGGGGGCTTGAAAGACATCTCATTTAAGTATCAATGAACCCAACGTAGGAATCATGTTTTTGTCTACATTTACAAATGAAGAAACTGAGGCTCAGAGAAGTAAAGTATCTTGTTCATACAATAGCAAATGGTGCAGCATAAATTCATACTTAAGTGTGACTCCGAAACCAACGATCATCTTGTCACTCTACATTGCCTCCTAACACAGGCTAGATGGCATGTCAGGTGTTGTAAATACATCATTTTCTCAATTAGCTTTGAATCTTGAAAGTTAGATACTGTTCCTGTCATTTCACAGAAGAGGAGACTGAGTCTTAGAAAGAGCACAGGCAAGGCACTCAGTAAATGTTGGCAGACTGAATGAGCCCAGTATTCACAGAATAGATTTGGGAGGTAGTCAGAGACAACAGGGAGAAAACACATGTGGGTTTAAATCCTGGCTGAATCTTTTACCAACAGTCTGATGCCTAGCAAGTTGCATGGATCTTTTCAAGTCTTAGACTCCTCATCAGTATAATTTCTTCAAAATGTGATTACCTGTACAATTAATTTCAAAAAGTAGAAGTATACTATTAACACTATTTCTATAATCATCAAAGACTCCTTTGTAAGGATTTTTATAGATTATGTATTATATAAATTCTGTGTAATATTTTTGATACCAAAATACCTTTCAGAATTTACCCTAAAAGTCATGTGAAAACATCTTGTCTTGAAAAGATTCCATATTTATTTTCTAGCAATAGAGACACATGGTGTGTTATCACAATAAATTCACGATGGGCTCAGTCACACCGTGTTAACAGACAACTCCAAATTCTCAGTGGCTTAACAGAAAACAAAGTTTGCTCATGTCAAATCCTCCACAGGTCTGGGTGATGGTTCAGGGCAGCTGACCTCCATGTTGCTGTCAATATTTCAGGCTGTTTTGATCTTCTGGTAGCTGAATAAGCTCCAGAGAGTCTCATACTAGCAATTCAGTGCTTCCTGGGGTACGGGAAAAAATGCCTCACTTCAGCTCACATTTCATTGGCCAAACCAAGTCATTTGACTATATCTACCCTCAAAGATTCGAGAAATGAAATATTCCAAAAGGAGGAGATTGGAAATTGAACGAACTGTTCAAACGTCTACTATAGAGGGAAAAGAAAATGTATTTTTTGTAAATGTCTTATATCTAATAGGTGTTTAAGAGAAGCCGAAGAGGCTCCTTGCTTGAGTTAAACATCAAGGATGCTATTAAATCTAAGATCTGGAGAATGTAAAGAGGGAAGATGTGCAGTTAGGTTGATTTCTCCTACATTCTTAAAAGAAGGATGAAAGTTTCCTATTTTTATCTTCATCTTATCAATGGTGACCATGAGAAGAAAATCAATTAGTGTAATTTTATTTCATGGGCCTCTCAGCATTCTGGAAAAGAATGACAGCAAAATGTCACAATTTTAGAAATATCAGTACATGCTTTATTCTGGATGCCTCCAAGTATTAATGGTACTTGGAGAAAACGTTATTCCGTTCAATGATGCAGGCCAGATAGAAATGCTTCAGATTTGTATGTCGATTGGCCATTAACAAAGTGCTTCTGAGCCCTCCAATTCCATTCTCACAGTGAGAACTTCAACTTCAACTTCTGAAGTTGGCAAACAATTGTCCCCCTCTTTATTTTACAAATGAGGTGACTGACATCCCAAGAGGTCAAAGCTATACTTATGTTTACAGCTATTGAATAGCTGAGTTGAAAACAAAAGTCAAAATGCTGACCTGCAGCCCAGTTCTTCCACTGTTCAGTTCCACTGAGCCACAGAACTGGGGGAACCTAAGCCCATTTGCTGAGAGAACGATCATGGAAGTAAATCCTCCTTAAATCAATTGAAACGTGAATTTTTGTTGACATAGCTTCAATTGACTTGTGCTTGCACACAAACTGTATACCAAGTCGGAAGTCTACCATGCAAGGCAAGTTGAAATCAATTCAAGCGTTGTTTTACAAATATGACTTTACCCACTAGTAGATCAGAGATAAAATATGACAAGCTCGCCGACTCAGGATTCATGCTGACTTTCAGCCCACCTAAAGTGGGCAGGAATTTCAAATCTGACATTGGCTTTTACTTCTTGCACCACAGTGCCTTAGGTCATGTAGGCTGCAGAAAGCAGCCACAGACTTGGGTGAGCTCCCGTGTCAGTTCACATAGCCAGGCTCCATGAACATATTGCTCAAGTACGGGAAAACTTCAGAAAGCTTCAAATGAGACCGATGATTTTAAGATGGGTAGACACTGAAATTATCTGACATAAATCAGGGGGAAATGCCTTTGGATTAACTAATCTGAGAAGCAATGATGACAAAAATAAATAAGCCCCCTAGCCACTTTTTGTCAATTTGGTTGTCATTCATTTTGAAAGCCAGAGGACTCATCTCTTTGTACTGTGTAAACATCATGACAATCTCTATTTACGAAATGGGGAAAAAGATAATAAATTCCTAAGTGCTGCTTCTCATCTTCATGGTGTTTTAACCCAGCTTCCAGCAGAACTGCCTATGCAAAAGAGGTACATTGTGCGGCAATGGTTCTGTTATGAATCTGCAGTTTCCTCCTTTGGGAGATGGTAATGATGATTACACTTAACTGAAACACTACAAGTGAAAGACAAACTAGGCAGCACAAGCAAATGATGGAGGCGGAGGAGCATTAGCAACAACAACAAAAAATCTTCTTATATATAAACCAGTATTGGAGACATCGCTTTGATAATGGGTATGCCAACTTGTCAGTTTTAGGTCACACTTGATTATCTAACTCAATCTGATTTACAAGGAAGTTGCCATAATATCTTGTGTTATTTATTATTAGAGCAAAAAAGGAGAAGGGAAGAGAGCTCATTCAGACACAGACGAAGTTGAAATTTTGTCAAGCAAACATCATTATTTTAAAAATAGGGGCCTCCCAGGTGGCGCAGTGGCAAGCAGTAATTGCGCACATTCTGCTTCGGCGCCCCGGGGTTCGCCAGTTAGGATCCTGGATGCGGACATGGCACTGTTTGGCACGCCATGCTGTGTCAGGATCCCACATATAAAGTAGAGGAAGATGGGCATGGATGTTAGCTCAGGGCTAATCTTCCTCAGCAAAAAGAAAAAAACAAGGAAAACAGCAGCCTACTGTCAGCCAGATCCGGGCATGTGTGGTTCAAGCCAGTGACTTCTCTTTTTTAAGGAAAATACTAGAGAACAAAAAGACACCAATCTTTGAAAGTGTTCTACATAATGAACACCTTATATAATTATCATATATAACATTCAAAACAATCCTGAAAAGTAGACACTATTATCTCCGCTTTACACTTGAAGAAATCACGTTTCCATGAGGACCAGTCACTTGTCAAAGGTGGCACATAGACTCAGCATAGAGCCACTGACCTCCCAGTCAGGTGGGCTCCAGAGCTCATTCTCTCTGCTTTACACCATGCAGCCATTATGGTTGTACAGAGTTTTGTAAAGAGACTGGTGGCTATTTAAATGAAGGTGCTTATATTTCTTATTATAAACTATATACTAGTAAGTCAGAAACTAGTTAATAAATTAATGGAAGAAAATATTTTCCAAGCCACTATGAGAACATGAGTAACCCTGGAATTGTATCTCTTTAGTTTCCCATGATCCGAGTCATCATAAAGGAAACTTTATTTTCCAGTATAGCACTTCTCAGCATTGGGATTATTTTTATTGCATGTTCTGCCAGAATTGCAAAGGAATCAATAGTAAAAAAAAGGGCTAAGACAAATTCTTTTTGGGTATTTAAAATTTTAAAGCTTTAATAGAAACACTTTTCAGAAAATCAACACTCCATTCCTGTCTACTATTTGAAGACAGCAAGCCCTAGGGATGTTCAAAGTCACTCTAGCACACACGCATGTTTGCCCCAAGGTAGATGTGGAAACACCAGGAGATGCAGTTCTTGAGTTTACCTGAAGATGGCATCCACCCCAAGGCTGTACGTGATTTGTACGAGGACTCGCTTTAAACTCGCCAGCACTGTCATAAACTCTTTTCTACTGACAGGGGAACTAGTGCCATGTATGGTAAAGAATTCTTCTTTAAGTGACAATGCATGAATATGTTCTTCAGATGGTTGCAGGTACACCTCATCTTGGGCTGTGCTGATTCTGAAGTCTTTTCCCTAAAGGGAAAAAGAATGTATAAAAGGGTAAAACTGTGAAAAAAAAAGAAAGGTATAAAAGGGTAAAAAAGTATTTGTATTTAGATTCTCCACTTTCTGGTTTTTAAATTCAGGTTGGCTTTCCCCATCATTGAGCATATTTCTAGTATGTATGAAAGGCGGAGAAGGCAATTTAAATATTAGCCTTAACCAAATGCATTACAAAGTATAAGCTTCTTGATGACGCATTACCTTGCTTCCTTGTTAACAAGAATAACAGATTACTGACAACTCATACATGTTTGTGATTACAAATACTTTGATTTTAACAAGTGCATAAAAATTGTATATTTCAAATTTATTATGTTATAGTAAATGTGGGTTGTACAGGAAAATGTGGAAGAAAACTTAGAACAGTGTGTTAAGCTATCAGTTTAAAGGGGAAAAAAACAAAAACTAAGCAGGAACAGACCCTGCAGTCTAAGGTTCACAATGAGATAATAGCATTATAATAAGGAGCATATGCACTGACCTATGACATTTAGGTTATCCTTCTCATCTTAGTTCATTCATATTAATAATATATAACTTCTCAAAATTTTACATATAGAGAACCCCTTTCATCTCAAAGGAATTCCAAGATATTTTTCTAGTTTCATGACACACACACACACATAGATGCAATGATAGATATCATCCAGACTTCTTCATTTGATACTGGAAATACTCCTTTTGGGGGAAGAATTTTGTCATTGATTCACATGGGTGAAAGGTTGAAGACAAAGAACAACAGGGCCCGGTGCTAAATCAACATGGACCCATTTGGACTCATAAACGTGCCTGCAAGTGTGTGCCTTTGAGTATGTGTGAGTGTTGCAGGGAGGGCGTGCATCCTGTGAAAGGAGAGGTAAGAGAAAAAGTGGGAGTGCCTCTGAGATAACCAGGTTTGCAGCATTTTGGAATCAGCTATGGCCTTCTGAATCCTGAAAGCAGTTTCTTCTATATATATATTTCTCATCTAAATTAGGAGTTTTGAAGTCAAGATTTAACTACACCTGAATAAGCAAGTTTCCTTTTTCATTTACTTCTACCTAATATAAACAAAGAAGTAGACAATAAAATCTACTGGGAAGCAAGGAGAGATGGAAAAAATACAACTATGTAAAGCAGCATTTGCCTAAACACTTTCAACATACTTATATTCTTGGGAACATGGTCATTATGTTTTTAATTTAAATTCCAAGTCTGGACTAAAGGTATCCTTTATCATTGGAACTAAATGAATATACTCAGTCTAGTAGACACGTCTCCGAGCGAAACAAAGTACTGGCATAAAAAAATTCCCAAGATATGATATTTTTCTGTAGAAGCATGTAAATTAATGGCAAGCCAACCAGGTAAGAAATAACCTCCAATAACATAAGAGTGTAAAATGGTTGAACGTAAATGACCCCCTCCGTACTCTACCTCTAAGATAATCATAAGCTGGAGCACACGTTCTGAATCTTCCTCCTCTTCTTCGAGGTCATATGATATGGTAAATGTCAATTGTCCTCCAGCTGCTGTGAGCTACAAGAGAGGAGATGTGTAATCATTACAGGGCCGGAGATGGGCTATTAAATCACATTTTACTTATTATTTTAAAATCATTTTATTGTTCCAGAGGGCAGGACTTGGAAGAAGCAGAAATCACGAGAGTGCCAAGTAAGAATGATCGACATTTCTTTAGGAGTAACCTTTCTATGAACCTTACCCATCAACAGCGAGCCCGACACAAATATAAATTCAAGTATTATTTTCCCCAGTATTGCAAGCTTGCTGAAATAGGTTAGGGTCCATGAAACCAAACACAGCCCCTCCTGTCATTTTCCTAGTCTGTAGCTTGAGCTTTACAATTCCCAGAGAAGGATCTTCGACAAAATTGGGAGATTTCTACCCATCCCTGAGGGTCACTCACTTTCTATGAGTCTGAATGCTTTCAACAAAGACATCACTCCATTTGACAAGCACTTTACATAGACCATAAGTTAAGCTGGGAAATGTTGGTCAAAGAAAAATTAAAAAGTAGCAGCAAATTTTATTATAGTAAAACCCAATCAAAACTCACAAAGAAAACACACTTTCCCATGTGTAATCAAATATGCTTAGTTTGAATGAACGTTATTATCCCTTTTCATTAAACAAACTTCTTTCCTTCCAATATGCATACCAAGCCCCCTACAATGTATGCTTGAGGTTTACATCTTCTGACATTGACAGTAACCTTGTAGAAAGGGAAAAAAATAGGAAGGCAAGATCATTTATAGGACAGGAATCAACACTGGAGGTTGAGTGACAGATTCAATGCAAATACCGCAGTCCTTTTTTAAAAATTCCACTCCAGCATTGTAAATAAAGACATTCTGAAAACAAAGCTGATGATTTGTATTCTGCTGTTTCCTCCATGCTGACAAGCAGAGCCCCAGCTTCGCAGCCCGTGGCTCTCTGGCCCCTCATGGCAGACCTTGACCACAAAGCAATTCCCAGGGATGCGCTGGATGGAGCAGGAGGAGCCCGGATTCCTCTCTAAGTTGCTCCATGGGGAATGGCACATAGCTCGCTATGGCTGATTAAACAGGATTTTAAAATTGCAGCTCTGCAATGTCTTCGAAGAGCTCATTACATGGAGTTCTACAAGGAACTAAAATTCAGAAAACTTTTATTCCCCAGCTCCACTGAGAAATAGCTCTACTCTGATGTCTTTATATATATAAAATAATAAATATCTGCCTGGACTATAACACTTGGCATTATTGTGAGTAATGAGGGGTGAATCTATGTAAAAGGGTTTTGGTTCTAAGATAAGCATCCAAAATTTCACATAGCGTGCCTGTTCAAAATCAGCCAGACGTCTTCTCAATGAGAGTAGTCTAGAAAGTCAACAGAAAAGAATGCTTTATATATTTCAGAGAGAAATGAACTATTTACAATTTTCTAAAGTAATAAAAATCTTTAGTAGGAGGCAGGGATTGATTTTTTGAAGGACATTGGGACACGATAATATAATGTTGCAAAACTTTTGAGTTTCCAAATGTATTTCTATTATTTAAAATTTGGTTTACATATGATTATTTCTCTGGAATATGTTTCCCTTTTAAAAAAACCTAAAATTAATTCTTAATTTCTTAAATTAATTTAAGAGATTACCATATATATCCAAATATAAGGAACTTAGAATTAAAGGTAATTCCCATTTGGGCAATCAAAAGAGCCAAAATGTGTGTAATTTGAATATTCAAGTTTTTATGACTTTAGATTAAATAGAAAATGTTTTGTTACAACATTTGATTTGTTAATGTAGTTTCCATACCTACTTATAATAGTTATAAAGTCATCTAGTATGTAAAATAATATCATATGGGAGAGGAATGAGGGTAAAAATGGAGAAAACGGGGACAAATAAGCACATAGAAAAAGAGAGGGACCTCATGCAGGTCAATGATAATATACAACATGAACTAAGGAGTAGAATTAATTCAACTTATCCTCCCGAGGGCTTATAAAAATAATAGTAATAATAATGAAAAATTGCTTTTTCACTCACATTTCATAAAACATTTTTTTTTCCAAACTCTTTCACGCATCTTTGATACCCATGCTTTGGGATTATTAGAAACAGTTTTTGAATCATCTAACAACTTTCATGAGTGAATCCATTTTACTTCCACTTAAGTTATGTGAAAAACAGGCAATTTTAAAAAGATGCATGATCCTGTTACCAGATGTTTTTTCCCCGAAGCCGTAAGAACCCATTTCCATAATATTAGAATCATTGTCTTTTTAATTCACCCTAAGGTGCATATTTATGATCACCTCTATGTAATTACTTAGTCGAATGTTTATTTAAGTAATTTTTTAAAAGATTGCTTAAGATATCATCCCACAATTTAGAGGTGGTACCCCTAGGAATAATTACTTAGTCTCTGTTAAATTCCTTTGCCTCTATTTTTCCTTCAACTCCACAAAGTAATCTCTTTATAAGCAATTCAACCAAGCATTTCCTGGTGTTGTTTCCAGCTAATGCATCTTCCCCAAATGGTACATACCATTGTATAAGAGTCTTTGTATTGAGCCAATTATAAAACAAGATGTTATTTTCTGAGGGAGATTATTTTTTGGGGGAAAAGGTTTGAGAATATTCAGAGTATAAAGAGTCCTTTCCTCCAGCTTTGGATGAAGAATTCTCTGCCTCTTCTCCATCTATTTACTGCCCCAGATTCCAAATGCTGCCTTTATTTGGCTCCTCCACATCCTTGCTTCCCCACTCTCCTATAATCCCTTCAATATCCCAATCTTCACTCTCTCCATCAAAGGAAATGTGCACAGGGCTGCCAATCATCAATTGACTGTATTGTTTCCTCTAGCTATTATCTTTGTTATTTATTAGTTTTACTGTCATACTCTGAGATATGGGGTACTACATTCATTTTCTTTATTCCTATCCATCTACCCTTTCTTATTTTATGTCCTGCAGCCTGTCTTCCACCCTTAGTATTCTGTTAAAAGTGTTTCTTGAAAGGTCATTTGTCAACTCTGTCTAGCAACCACAAATGGACCTTCTCTTCAATTTTATTCTTAATCTTTAGGTGACATGTAGTAGTTCTCAAGATTCTTGACTCCTTTGTCTTCTGCTGCACTAAGTGTTCCTGATACTCCTTCCCCTGCCCTGCTCGTACTTCTGTCCCATTTATAGATACATATTTCTCTCTTATTCTGTACTCAGTGTGTGGATGTCTCCAAGTCTCTCACTCTGTTTTGGTTATCCTTTCTTATTGACTTTCCTTTCCTCTCTCATGGACTGAACTATGTTTATAGTCGGTTCCTCAATCTATATCTTTCATTCTGTGCTGTGTCCCTGTGCTAGTTTGCTCATGCTGCCATAACAAAGGACCAGAGACTACGTGGCTTAGACAACAGAAATACAAGATCAAGGTGTTGGCAGGGTTGGTTTCTTCTGAGATCTATCTTCTTGACTCGTAGATGCAGTCTTTGCCCTGTGTTCTCACACAGTCTTCCTTCTGCGAGTGTCTGTGCCCTAATCACTTCTTATAAGGACACCAGTCATATTGGATTAGGGTCCACCTTAATCACCTCATTTTAACTTAATTACCTCTAAAAGTCCTTTCTCTAGATACAGTCACATTCTGAGATTCTGGGGGTAAGGACTTCACCATATGAATTTTGGAGGGATACAATTCAGCCTACAAGATCCAGTACTGAATGATTGTTCAATAATGTCTCACAATTCAACATACCCTAAGTTAATCTCCTCCTCTGGGTCTTCCCAGGAAACAAACTTGGTTATTTTCCCAACTGCCATGATCAGGTCAAGTCAATTGCTTTGTTTCTCTATTTTAAATTGGAAACAGTAAGTGCGACATAACATTGTTTTCTCTTTGTTATTTATATCAGATTAGTGCCTCAGTCCTATTCTCTTGAAATGCTTCTTGTCTAATTTTCTATTCCCATTGGCACATCCCCCTTACTATATCCTCATCAAGCCCTTGAATTCAATTCTCTGACTTCAGTCTTCTTGTTGGGGAGTTTTATCAACTATTGCTTCTGTTGTTGCACTACCCTAAAGAAGAATCTCCAGTGGCCCTGGGATCTATAATATTCTGTGCAGTGTCAGTACTCTCTAGGATCTATGTAGCCCCTCGTTTACAAACACTGTGCAAAGGTGCCCCAGGGCACTGCAGTGAACTCACAGAGGCACTGTGGATACTGTAAAAGTTTGAAGGAAATACAATACCGTATATCTTTTGGACACCACACAAACAACTAGCTTGAGGTAGTTCACACCTGTAATGATAGATAATACTATATTCCTTTAAAGGATGTTCTCAAAATTTTGAGCTATGCTTTTGTTTACTTGCACTTTCAACCATGTCATATCTTTGTTAAGCAAAGTTTTTGGTGGATGCTGTGATAAAAACCAAGTATTGCACAAAAATCAATATGAAACAGGAAATAAAGGTAGCAGTGTCTCATCTGACTATAGGTTTGAGAAGTTGTGTATTACCCAGCAGGCACACAGATCCTACGTAAGTAATTGTGAATATTTATAAAGAAAAGAAATTATTATACCGTCTGAATTTATGTGCATTATCTTTTTAAATGATGGCTAAGTTGTTAGAACATAAATATTTATGAACTTGTTTGGCCCTAACTATCGTGGAACATTTCAGTTGGTCTAGGAGGCACTGAGCAAAAAAAATACGGAGACACTAAGAGCATGAGGAATTGACAAAGTTTGGGAACTTCTGATCTAACCTCTTTTTATATCTATCCATTCTGCTACTTAAGTTTGATTAAACTAATTTTCCTGCTGAAACTATCATTTTTTACAGCTTTACGACCATTCAAGTGCTGATTTTCTTTCTTTGCCTGACTGATGTCATAAGACTGACATAATAATGACACTGGTCATAAGACCAAAGAACAAAGTTTTTCAGTGATATTCCCAAAGTCTACTGAGGAGTCAGTGGCAACCAAAATACATAAGAGAGCCAAAGGATTCTAGAACAGGTAGAGCTCTGTATAAACCAATGCATTCATTAACATTGAATAATTCTAACAGTACATCACATGACACTGGTAAGTATGTGTACTGCGCATAACTTTAATTTTCCACAAGTTTGAACTTTGTAGACTCAATTTATTAAATTTACCTTTGAGACTTTCAAAGTAGTCCATTTGGAGGAGAACATTGATTACTGTAATTTTACAGAGCACTGCCTGTACAGCCAATAGAACATTTCATTTTCTCCTGCTATTTAGGAATAAACTGTCATCATTCTATTGGCTAGAAAAAATAATGGCTTTCCACAGGCAGAAATAAATGCAATTCCAGTTTGCTTTGAGACAATTCTTATATTCATTGGATGGATTAGACTATACTTACCAGAGATGAAAGTTGTATCCCTTTTCAATACAAAGAGACAGCGAATTTAATGAGAATGGTTCATTCCATAAAAGTCCCCAATGACCTAGCCTTTCACCTTTCTCCATATCTATTAAGTGAAATTCTCTTCGGAGAGATTGAGATATCAAATTGAGAAGGCACTATAAGTAAAAGGACCAGCACCCATCCATTCCTGGAGATACGCAGTGCAAAGCCCTTCTCTCTCCAGATTCTCAAATTCACCCCATTAAGAAAAGAGCAACACAAGTAGTTGTTTCCCCTGAGTACCTGTTTTAATTCTACCTTCAGGGGAAAGAAACAGCTTGTTTGCAAGTAACATTATAGTTACTATGCAATACATAACCTAATGTCACGCATAATAGTGTAGTGTGTGTGCAGCACATTGAATTAAAGATTTAATGAGGCAGGAAAGCCTTCCCTCATGAGCAGAAAAGGCTAAAGGTAATTCATAAAACTAAGCTTTACAAAAGTATTTAGTATTCACCTATTTGTGTTCTAGCCTCTCTCTTTTCTTCCCCCAATCTCAAGAAATATGAATTGAAATTTGAAGGATGGGTGATCTATGGAGGACAATATATCTGGAAGGAAATTCTTCTCATAAAAATAAGCCCAGAATATTTGGTTCTCTCGTGTCAGAACATCATCACTCTTTCTCCACTAAATGGTGTGTAAAACCTAATATTTGCTTTTGCTTACCAGAGCAAATATTTCAAGAGGGATATACTAAAATCAAATGAGGTAAAGGCTCTGTAATATTGAGCAGGATAAATGAAACATATCTGTCAATTTCAATTTAATATTACAAACAGGGCAAGTGATTCATCTTTCTAGATTCTGAAGCCCCTGAGCCTTAAACTCTGAAAAGTTATCCCTCCCACATAAATGTTTATTAATGCATCTATTCATGGGGCTCTCTTTTAACATAGACAGGGTATTCCACTTCTGGTTTTGTTATGCTTTTCCGTACATTTATAACATTGGCATAAGAGCATGTTTCTCTCCTTTCAAAGCTTGATAATTATTAGAATATGATAGATGCAAGGGAATGTTGAATTAGAAAACAGGCAGAATTTATAGGGAGGTCTGAAAGTTATATCACCTTTAATACATAGAAAATGGACTAGGAGTTGTGGTGTCAAACAGAGACAATACAGTCTAGAAGTGTTGGTTTGGAAGGCAAGAGACCACATTATGTAGTCCAGGGGATACAAAGAAGAAACCCTTGAGGGACTCTACTGCTTGCCTCTCTTCATTCCTCCCTTCCTTTGTTCTCTCTGCCTTCCTCTCCTGCCTTCTTTCCTTCCTTTCACTCAATCCTTTTCCTCTTCCCCCTCCTTCTCCTCCTCTTCCTCTTCCTCCACCTCCTTCATCACCGTCTCTTCCTCCTCCTCTATATCTTCCTCCTCCTTCTTCTTCTTTTTCTTCTTGGTAGCCATAGCGCAGTTTTGATAGTATTTATTTTACATTAACAACAATGTCCTTTTCACACATGCAGTTATCAGAACTAGTTTGAGGAAAGGCCTGACTTTGGGATTTCTTCCTTTTTGGACTTGGCCACTTCCAACTTGATAAGATAATTTTACATTCCTTTGTATTTTGTATCACGTAAATTTCATAAGTATACAAAGTAGTGATGAAAATTACGAAAGCAACAGGGCCATGGACAGAGTCGAGTGGCAGCTCAACAGAGATGCTCCCTCAGTGTAACTAAAGGACCAACCAGCATCCTTTTAACCTGGTCCTCCAACTGCTTATGGAACTACTCAACCTTATTTATTCTTCCAACTTGCACCATGACATTCCAGATTCTTACAACCTACCTCCTAGCCAATATTGATATACAATGTTTCTTATTGATAATGCCAACAGATATTCATTACAGTGCTTTGATTGGCAGAAGGAAAACAAAATTGTGATAGACCTATCTAGAGGAATTCAGAAGTCAATATAACTTTTCCGTATGAATTTTTGTTAAGTTAATTGTTTATTAACTTGAATGCCAACCTATCTTCAGCATAAGCTATCTGCCTCCTGTGTAACAAAGTAGGGCCCAATTATGCTTTCCCTATACGCAGTCATGGTTCAAAGCAAATGGAATTATAAGGGTTTGATGAGCTAAGAATGTTTTTGGTTGCAACTGAAAACCAGACAATTCTATCTTCTCATATAACAAGAAGGTAGACAGAGGTAGATAAAATTTTAAAATAAAATAAATGGATTGGGGTTTTTTTGTCTTTTCTATTTCACATATTTTCTACAAACCCTTAGATCCATTTGGGGGTCTAATTAAAAATTGGGGATCTAACTTAAAAATATAAACACCTCATAAATAGATTTGCTAAGAAGATGATAAAGTACTTAGAAATATAACATGCCATACAATAAATTAATATTTAATGTTTCCTCCAAGTTTTTTGACTTAGAGAACTACATGCTACTTTGGGACATGCACTAATCAAGTTGAAATTAAGTTGAAATAGGACAATCTCAACAGATGGGCGTAAACGGTAGGAGCCAAGTTCTCTAAACTGCTTTTTGTTATCAGGCCCAGGCCTCAAACTGGGATCTTTGCAACAGCTGTTTGTCTTCTGTTTATGTTGTGTTTGGATGGAATGTTCCATTAGTACTCTTGCTGTAGGTTGGATTAATTTATGTCTAAATATTAAGTACAAAAAAATACAGGCAATACATAATTAAACATTGATATAATCAAATAAACCACAAATTATGCTTTTGTATATACATAAGCTTCTTATTGACTAGGGATTAAAAAAATTTTAAATTCTCTGTCAAGAAAACAAAAAACTGCATGCCAATGATGTACAGCATTGATGCTGATTAAAGTAACAGGGCATATTTTAATCCAAGTTCCATTAAGTTAAAGAGAAACAGATTTACTATTTTCACATAAATGACAAATGAAGAAAAACAAAATATATAATCCTTGTGGGAAATACATGAGAATTTTGTAAAAAGGGATATCAGTTTTGCTATTTTCTGTCTGAATGAGAACTTTGGTTAACCTTTCTCTTACTGCTTGAGTATTTTGTCTTATAAAGATATTCATTACTTTCAATAGTATACGGCTAATATATAGCCCTCCCCCAACTTATTGCAAAAGTAGGAACAAGAGTGTAATAAGTAGAGTTCTCATCTTGCCCATAGGCAATTCTCAATGTTTATACCATCAGCAATGCTAAATACAGCTGGAAGGACTGTATATTTAAATGAGCTCAACTAATTTCAGGTTACATGATTTAAATAGAGGTTATTTTGAAATAGCAGTCAACTTATTTCCCACAAAAGCAGAAGTCATAACATCAGTCTTGGAATACTATTTTGATTTGATGTTAAATTGATCTATCACTATTCGCTTTTCTCTCTTCCCTCATCCGTGGATTCTGCAGGTGATTCTTTATTATAGCAGTAGAAGTTGGTTGTGAGTTTTAGAAGAAAAGATTCCCAGAGGTGCAATGGAAACTAAGTCACACCCCAGAGGAGAACCAACAAGCTAATAAAACACATTCAAATGTCTTCTTCCAGAATAAACAGACACTAAAGAGTTGTGCTAGTTATCTGACATGTCCATTAATATAGGAATCAGATATAAATCAGGTAAAAGATCAAGCTTATTTCTGAGTATTTTCTAGACTTGGTTTTGGATTCTGGTTACGCTTTTAAATGTTTTATGACCCTTGGGAAAGTTATTTATGCTTTCAGAGTCTCAGTTAATTTCCACTAAAATGAGCTGAATTACACCTACCTCAGAAGTTTGTTCTGAGGATGAAACAAGAAAATATACCTAAAATTCCTCACCTGGTACCTAGTACATAGCATATATTCAATAAATGTTGTAAGTCATACTGTTTTAATAAAGATAGTTTTCAAATTAAAATACCATAAATACTTCATACTAAAAACCTAATTGTAATGAGATTTATTTCATGATTCTAAATCTTTAAAATCTTGAGGTTTCTGGACGAGATCACAGTGATGGCAGGATTCAGATCTTATTCATGTTTTAATGTTTCCCCAGGGTACTTTGCATAAGCATTTTACTGATAGTACATGCTGTACAAATATATGCTGAATCTTAATCAAATCTAACACTATATCTCATTTCAATGTGTTATAGATAGAGAAGGTATAAAAAACTGGGACAAATTTGTACTACCCCTATAAGACACCTTGCAGTTGTTATTAAAACAGCCCTTCACTGGTTTCTCTATTCTTATCAGTCCTAAAAACAGACCAAAGGAGATGTCTATTTGAGCTTTTTCGTGATTGGAGCTTTCTGTAGGAACTTACTGTACTGCTGACTGGCAAGCCACAAATGCATTTGTTTGAAAATAAGGAACCTTTAACGTTTGGGAAGTTTGATCTACAGTTGAAAGGAAAAAAAGCAATATTTAAGTCATTTAGACATTTACACACATAAAGCAACTATATGTCTTACTTTTTGCCAGCTTCTCTATACTAGGATAATACTGGAAATTCCAGCACCCACTGATATGTATTTTATAAGTCATAAATACATTTCCAATATGTTCTGATATATTGGCCAACAACATACTCTCTATATGAAGACAGCAGCTAGCATACAGATTAAAGGAAGCAATGATCCAAGTGCAATCAGAGCTAGTCAGAGCGCGTTCTCGAACCTGCCATTTAAGAGAGTGGTTGACAAATTAGAGCTCATCCAAAGAGGTGCCACCAGGATGCTGATGGCTCTAAAAGCTGAGCAAGGGGTTTGGAAAGATATTGGGAATATTTAACCTTAAAAAGAGAAGACGTAGGGAAACACAATTGTTTTCTTCAAACGTTTGAATGTCTACCATGTATAATAGGGAGAAAACTGGCTCTATTTGTAGCACAGAAATAGAACCTATATAAGGAAGTGGGAGGGAGGGCCTACTTTTTGATCCTGTGTAAGAATTAACTTCTCGTAACTAGAATTATTGAAAATGGAATGAACTACCTCATAGGATATCTGTATTCCTGAGGATAATAATTAGAGGTCCATGTGTCTGGCATGATGCAGAAGCAATGCCTATATCTGCTGAGAGGCTGGACCAGATCTGACATCACTGGGCAACTTGCAATTTCACCATGCTAAGTTTTACAGCTAATTGATTAATAGTTGGCTAATTAAATAGTAGGGTAGCCCTTTTCAATTTCTATCATAAAGCACCAGTTAGTAATTAGCTTTACATACACCTGCTGTATGATTTTAGAGATAAGGTATTTACAGGACAGAGCAACACATTTGACTGAGAGAAACGTATTTGTGTAGACGGTATCAGAGAGACGGAATAGCACAGCAGAAGAGAGTGCAACTTGCAGAGTTAGAGTTCTAGGGGGCAAACAGCCAGCTCTGCCACTTATTAGCTGTGTGTGACTAGAGTATTACTTCATCTCTCTTTGTCTCAAGTCTTCATCTGGAAAATGGAGAGGATACAACAGTAAAGACCTCACAGGGTTGTTGTTAGAATTCAATTGAATAGTCTAGAATAGTGCTTGACAGTTTATAAATGTTTAATAAAGGCTAGCTGGTATCATTATTCTTGTTATTGCTGCCACTGTGTAAAGCAACCTCCAAAATTGGGTAACTGTCCAGAGCAAGATTCTCTGACTACCATATCATCGTGACAAATCAGTAAAATCTGTTTTTTCTTAAGTTTAAAAACTACGTCTGGCTTTTTTTTTTAGCAAGATGCAGATAAGATAAAAAATATGGTAGGTCTAAAAAATTAAGGGGAACCAATTACTGAGCCATATATCAAGCTAACATTTGCATGGAACTTTGGAATTTCAAGAGCACTTTTCACATCATTTTATTTAATCCTCCAAATCTTGTTGTATAAGTTTATTAACGTTATCATTATTATTCCAGTGTATAGAGGAGGAAATTGAGGCTCTATGAGGTTAAATTGTTCAAGGTCACTGTTAGTTGAGATGTATCCTTAATGTTTGCTTTTTTAAATACCCCCTCCCAAGACTCTTTCTCACACACTCACACATACTCACACACAAACACACACACATTCAAATACTCTCGGTGTCTATAATAAAAGATCACGTGCTTCAGAATATGATTGACCCACTCTCTAATCTTAGTCCATATATTTACTGTGTGACTTTGGGCAAATTAATTTAATTCTGAAGTATAAGTTGTGTTATGATTACAAGAGAATGAAAATACCTACCTTGCAAGGTTTTTATAAGGAATTCATAAGAGGAACCTAGTAAAACCTATTCTCCATTTTCTATACTAGGCATTTATTTAAACATTATCTCATTTCGTCTCCTAACTATTCTGCAAATTCAGTAAATTTAAAGTAGGTTTGTTAATTTAAGTCTCAGTGCTTGTGTAGAAAACACTACTGTTTCTTAAACATGAAGATATACTATCTTCATTAATAAAAAGAAGCAAGCAAAGTAAAACTTTGCTAAATACCATTTTTCACTCACTGGATTGGCGAAGTTCCGAAAGTTTGATAACCTATTGTATTGGTGCAGGGTTTAGGGAAACAAGCACCTTCACGCATTGGTTAGACTATGGATAAAATCTACAGGAACAATTTGCCAATATCTATTTAAACTACAAACACATATATACATGGCAATTCTAGCTCTAGAAATTTATCCAAGGCTATACTTGCACATACGGGATATAGTTAGGCACATGATTATTCATTGAACAATGTAGTGGGAAAACTGAAAACAGACTACGTCCACCAGTAGTGATTGCTAATAGACATATTAACAAAGATAACGATGGAGATCCCAAACACTCAGCAATGTGCCTTTACATACATTAACCCATTTGCTCCTTAAAACAATACTCACAAAACCTTATGAAAGAGGCATACTATTATTATTGTTACATTTATTTTACAGATGAGAGAACTGAAGCATTGAGTGATGACATAACTTGTTTAAGGTTACAAAGTTGGTAGGTGGTAAAACCAGGATTTGAATCCTCACGCTTTAGTGCTAGAGTCAATGTTTAACCTCCATGAGGACTCGTGAACAAATCTGAGTACCTTCATTCAATGAAACACAATTAACCTACATACATATATATATATATATATATATATATATATATATATTCTATTTAAACAGAAATGTAGAATCAGGGAAAATAAGAGTTAACCCCCAAATACATGGTAGTTACTACTTCGATATTATTTATTCTTAAATTAATTTTATCAAACAAAATTACTCTAATGGAAAGAATCATCATTGCTATTTGGAATATCTGAGTGAAGTGGGATTGAAGCACATGAAAAATGTCCCTGGTAACCAATCAGAAAGGGCATTTTATAAAGAATGCTTTAAAATGTATTTCCCGAGGTTTCTGGAAGGGCAATGCTAAGAAAACACAAAGAAAAGGGTGTCAGGAGAAGTGAGCGTCAGCCAGCCCTGCTCAAACTGGATGTGTAATCTTAAAAATATTTGTTTCTTAAGAACAAAACCAAAACTAAAGTATAGAATATGGAATTGAAAAGAGCTGACATGATGCTGAGTCGAGAATTTCATGGAAGTATGACTGAACAAATATTTATCTCAGCAAGCTTTAAAATCATCATCTCTACTGTGTAAATTTCAATAATTTTCCTGCTTACTTTACCATGTTATTTTGAGATTCATATGAAGTAATATTTATTAACACATTTTGGAGACTACACATATGTATACTTTTATTATTTGATACCTTTAGTTCTAAAATTCCCCAACAACAGAAACTGACGCCTATCAGATCGTACAAATTCAATGGAATCTTCAAGACCTCTTGCTTCACCAGGGAAACTCTCTAAGACGCAGAAATGATTGCAGCCAAGCAAATACGTTACACAGTATTTTAGATTCACCTTCACTTCATTCCTTGTATTTTCAGTAGGCAAATCATTAAAATAAAATAGCCTCCCCAGAATCTACAAATTTCATCACACATACATTAAAAGTATGTGAGACTACGGTCTCCCCAAGTCAAAAACAAAAACCAGAAAACAAAAAAACCAAAAAACCCCAGAAGTCAAGGAGAAACAATGGCCAAAATTTCTTGTGAAATATATGAGAGAGTTTGTGATTTTTCTCCTAAGCTCCCCAATTCCCATCAACTGTAGGTCCCCTTTTATAACAAAGGAGTACAAACAGTGTTCTTTACTATTTTCTAAGAAAACAGAGTTCCTGCCATGCAAAGGCAGACAGACCCTCAGGACACCCGAAACTTCCAGCGAAGAGTTCAAAGAGGGGCCTCAAAGCAGTCCTATCAATCACAACATGAAACACACACTTTCTCACACTCTTGCGGGATGCAAATATTTATGCAGCTTTGGACGCTTATTTTCCTCATGCACATTCCCCTCGGCATAGCAGTTGCACACTTTTTGGAGGGGGACAAACTTTATGCATTCTGTGAACTTTGACCCATTGCACTGGACTTTGTAGTACATACTGTATTTTACAGGCTATTTCTAAAGACTTGAAAATTTCTGTTGTCTCTCTTTTTCTTTGCTATCATAACTGAACATCCCTCCCACACAGACCAGCTGTTTCTCTATTTAAAAGAGGGAAAGTAATTTAACATCATAAATACCAAATCACATCTCAAGGTCAGATTCAAAAGCTTTTATGTCTCATTAGTTTTCAGGCTCCTCATCAGTTTTTCTCATGGAGCTCCCATTTAGAGCTTGGGATGTGGGAAAGCCTGGGAGCTGGGTATCAGTTTAAACAGAAGGCTATCTCCAATTACCAATGACTAAAATAAAATATTTCCAAAAATGTGCAGTATCTTGTATACTTTGTAAACGGCAAGGGCAAAACTTCATAAGCTTTTTGGTCCATTTAATAGGAGCTTCTCTTCCCAGTGAGGGAGAAGGAAGACATCTCTTGAGTTAATCCATGCCCTAACTGCTGAGACATAAAAATATTGACCTTCATCTCTCCAAAGTTAAATCATTTAGGTCACTCAAATTCTTGGAATTGATAGATTTAATTTTGAAATATAAAATATTTCTTAAAAATTCACAAAAAGTGGACGGTAAAGAAAACCTACATCACCACCAGCTCTTTAGTAGTCATTTATTCAATGACAAATAAGCAGTCGTTTGATAACATCAACAACCTTCCGTCATTTTAGAGTCTACAGCAGTATTTCTGAAAATAATCATGGATGGAGAAGTTGACTTAGAATCTTAGTAATTTAATTTGTTTTCTCACTTATCAGAGGACATTAGATTTTTTTTTTTTTTTTTTTTAGCCACAAAGCACTTATTTCATCATTAAGAAAACCTGGGGGAGCCGGCCCGGTGGCCCAGCAGTTAAGCTCGCATGCATGTTCCACTTCAGCGGCCCCAGGTTTGCCGTTCGGATCCCAGGTGTGGACCTATATACTGCTTGTCAACCCATGCTGCGGCAGGTGTCCCATGTATAAAGTAGAGAAAGATGGGCACAGATGTTAGCTCAGGGCCTGTCTTCCTCAGCAAAAAAGAGGAGGATTGGCAGCAGATGTTAGCTCAGGGCTAATCTGCCTCAAAAAAAAAAAAAAAAAAAAACCGAAAAGAAAGAAAACCTGGGGCCAGAGGCCAAATCACAAACACTGGCAAAGATCCTGGGTCTTGGCTTTCAGTGCCATGTCTCCACGTGTGTTCATAGATACTATTTGCTTACGACAATATCTTTCCTGTTCTATTTTATTTTGTTCTAATGATTTTAAAATATGATTGGTTTTATAATGGTTTAAAATCCCAGTAAATGTCACTGGGGTCCTTGTCCCCAGTTTTGAATCTGGGCGAGTTTGTGACTGCTGTGACCAATGCAATATTGTGTGCAACTTCTGAGGTAAAATCATAAAACACCACTAAACCTTTTTCTTGTTTTCTGGGTACGTATTCTATTGAAGCCATGAGCTTTCGTGAGGGAGTCCAGATGCCTGTGACCACCATGCTTTGAGGAAGACCAAGCTATACATATTGTTCATGTGTGGGATGTCTGCTCGTCCATCTCAGGTGAGTCTAGCGTTTCGGTTATGGCATTTCAGGAACTAGATATGTACATGACGAAGCCTCCAGCTGGTCAATTCAACCACAACCATTCAAGTCTATCTGGCTGAGACCTAAGATATCCTGGAGCAAAGACTAGCCATCCCTGCGATGTCCTGTCCAAATCCCTTACCTGAAAAGTCTGTGTGCATATTAAAATAGTTGTTTTACACTACTAATTTTCAGGTGGTTTGTCACTCAGTAATAAATAACTGGAAAACTCTTAGATCTCAGTGTTCTCCCATATGGGTTACATACTCTGGCTAGTTTGAAATAAGTTCAGTTACCACCAGTCCAAAGCTATGTTGTTCTATAGCTTTGTTTTTCTTAAATGGTCTTTCTTTGGAGCTAACATTGTTCCATTTTTTCATATACTATTTTTATGAGAACAGAGTACTGTAGAGCGGCTTTATGCTCTTGCTTTTTTTGGACAAATATCTTTTTAAATTTCATTCATTCGTTCAGTAAACATTTATCGAAAATGTAATCCATGTTTTAAAAATGGATAGATTTCAAAGACAAAAAGAGATGAACAGAGTAAAATAATTGCTCTCTGGGAGGGTCGAGTGATGAGAGAGAGCAAACGAGAGAGAGAGGTGCTGGTCATTAGTCATAAAGAACGTGATAAGTATTCTGTGTCATTTTTTTTCTAGATTCTTGAGTTGACACCTTGATTTATTTCTCCTCCTTTTCCTCTTCCTCCTTTTCTTCTTTTATGATGAAAGCAGTCAGGACTTCAGATTTCCTCCTGAAGACTGCTTTTGCCTCATCTCAGAGTTTCTGCCTTATGATACTTTGTTTTCTAAATTATATATAGTTCTAACTTTAACTTCTTCCTGCCAAACACTCATTTTATAGCATGTTCTTAAGATTTTAAGCGGTCTGCTTGTTTATTATCTTTAATTTGTACTTGACCACACCATGGTCAGAGAATGAAACCAAAAATTCTGTAGTGTTAGAATTTTTGAAAGATGTGTGTGGACGTGAGTGTGTATGTGTGGTTTGTCATGGGCCTAACTTTTAAAATATTCCATTGGTATAGGCCTTGTTTGTGAATATAAAATGAACAGAGTTCTTTTAAGTATTATTTTTCATTGTTTTACTCTTCAGTAAGACTTATTTGCTAAATGTTTACATCCTCTTTCTTAACCTTTCACAAGATCGATTCGTGTACTAAAAGACTACCACTACTACAGTTGTTTGCTTGCATTTCAATAAAAAACAACCAAGAAATATGCAGTGAGTACTCTTCAAACACAAGAAGAAATTCATGATATACTGTCACAATTTTACATTATAACAAAGAAAGACTGGTGAAAACTAATGGCGTGAATAGTTTCATAGCTATTAGAGAAAACTAGGAGCACTTCTTTTTTCTTTTTTTAGATTGGCATCTGAGCTAACATTTGTTGCTAATCCTTCTTTTTTTCTTTTTTCCTTCTCCCCAAAGGCCCCCAGTACATAGTTGTGTAGTCTAGTTGTGAGTGCTTCTGGTTGTGCCGTGTGGGATGCCGTCTCAACGTGGCCTGATGAGCGGGGCCATGTCCACGCCCAGGACTCGAACCAGCAAAATCCCTGGGCTCCTGAAGTGGAGCACATGAACTTGACCACTCGACCACGGGGCCGGCCCCAGGATCATTCCTAATTAGCAACTAATTCTAAGAAAATATACTAATGAGAAAAGTTTGCCACTCTGTATAATCATGAAATTTAATTATTTAAAATAAGAAATTAAGAATCAAATCACTAAACGATATAAAACAAAGAATTTGACTATTTCTAAAAAAGTGGTCAAATCTGACAATATACTTTACCTTCATTAAAAAGTTCAAAGATAAGAAAGAAAAGAACATCCAGGCAAAGTATCTTTTATGCAAGATATTTTGCATAATACATTTTTAACAAATTAATGCCATAATAGACAGTTTTAGAGTTACATTATATTTAGCTAATGAGAACTGAAGAAATGTTAATGTGTATCATAATCATCAGGTAAGCACATTCATCATTTTATTAACTTTTTCTAATATCTTATTTTATACATCTGACATTCAAGAAAATTTGATCATTTTTCTGGACCAAATAAAATTCTCAACAATTTTAGTTATTAGGTAATTCGATAAGCATATTTTTACATATGGCTTAGTGTTAAGTTTGGCCCTATTCAAAGCAAGCGTAAGTCCAAGGATATAGCAAAGGGAATCATGTATTTGTATTTTAATGCAATTTACAAAAATGTAGATCTCCTTTTTATACGAAGGTAGTAAGATAGAAAAGCCTGGTCGCTTTGTCATTGGTTGGAAAAGGTGACGTGAAACAGTTAGCTCTGTTGGAAAGGTGCTGACCACACACAGCAAGTGAGGGGAGAAAGCAAGAGCATCAAGGGACTTTGAGTGATCTTGATAAAGCTCACTGGCCCCTCATCCTGACTTGATAAAAGCAAAATGAAACAATCCAAAACCATGAATACTCTAGCAGCATAACAATTGGGAAGAAGCCATTCTTTTTGTCCACAAATACTACACATTCAAATACTTAATGTTTATTTTGTTTCAGTTCTGTTCATTCTATGCTTCCCAGTCTCTGGAATTTTCTTGCTTGTCATTCATGTCAATGCCAGCATTCAACAGGGAATGTAAAACACACTCAGATGAGTCAATAAGTTCTTGTATAGGTTAGAGTTATGAAATTATATTCTTAACATTTCAGAGATATGTTTAAGATGTTCCTTCTAGCTCTTTAAAATCATACCTCTATGTCTAACACAAACTAGAATAAGATATGATTAATTCAATTTATTGCATTTCATTCACTCCAATACAGAGACCAGAATTTGTGGTAGGTTACTGAGATAAACGTGGTTGAGTCTATTGACAAATTTTTCTTTCCTTTATATAATTTCATCAATACCCAGAGTCAATGATCAGTTTTATGCCTCTCAGCATATGACCTAGTTGACTTACTATTTGAATATTTAAAATACCACCCTCGTAATCGAATTTTCTAAATAGCATAAAAGTACATACACAATTGACAATGTGCATATTAACTTCCGCTTCACATCGATATGGCTTAATTAAAAAATGCAGTTTTGATTTTGCAACTGTTCATAAAATGCACCTCCCCCAGATAAACACTTTGTTGCTTTTAATAAAAGTTACTTATTCAATTTAAACTAGATTCAAGTTAATGGGTTTCTTACCACAAAAAATAGCTCCAATATAACACATGTATGGAGAAGAAATACCATTATTAAATTCTTTTTTCAACTTACCTCCTATTTGTGTTACACTTTGAACATCCTGACTCTGTGATATAAGCGAAAAACACAAAAGTCAGCAAAACCAGGTGCCCTCTGAGGGCTTCCACATGATAGCTAACGGCTAACGTGGTAGAATTATTACGATGAATGATTTACATTTTGGGTTTTCATCTACATTTGTGGCTTTATATGACATCATTTAAAATGCCTGAATATTTGGACATTAATTACTTGAAGCTCTTCTAAGTGTAAATATAGTCTGTGTACATAACACATACATTTTCAGGCCTCACAAACCTGTGGATGGAAACGAAGGCTCACTGACACTGGTGTCCAATAAGGATACTCCTTAGGCCCTGTTATGTCGCCAAAGCAGATCTGTTCAAGCCCCTTATCCTTACTCAGCTGTCAGTGCCCACAGCGGGAACCCAGCTTCAGGCAAAGCTGCCCTCAACTCTCAGGGTATTAAACCTGCTCCGGCAGATGTGAGGGAAAACAGCCCTTTCCTCTACCCTGTGTCACAATTTGTCTCACGTTTTTCACAAAAATATCTCCTCACTTCCAAACCTCCACCTTTTTCCCTGCTGAAGTGAGGCTTTAAACCAGCTTGTCAAGGTCCTCCAAGAAAGGGAAGGGTAACAAGAGCAAATAGCATGGCATCTTCTCCACTGATTTTTTTTTTATCCCATTAGTTCCCCTGGTTGTGAACAAAATAACTCCCACCCACTTCTGCCCAATGATACAAGAGTGCGTATACACTGCGTTAGTTTCTATTGCTGTCATAACAAAGCGACCAGCTAGAAGCAATGCAAAATTATCTTACAGTTCAGCAGGTGAGAATGACAACAAGGTTCTCACTGGGCTAAAATGGCTAAAACGATGGTGTCAGCAGGGCTGTATCAGTTTCTTGAGGCTCTAGGGGAGAATCTATTTCCTTGTTCATTCAGATTGTTGAACAAGGTTCCCATTTCCTTACAGGCTGTCAGCCAATGCCCATTCTCAGCTTCTAGAGGTCATCCACATACCTTGGCTCGTGGGTCCCTCAATCTGCAGAGTTAGCAAGGATGGATAGCAAGCTTTCATGCTTCGAATCTCTCCTTCTTCTTCCTCCAGTGTAACACCAGTCAACCCTCTTTCTACCTTCCTCTTCCATTTCTAAGGTCTCATGTGGTTAGACTGGGTGCACTGGGATAATCTAGGATAACCTCCCCATCTCAAGGTCCTTAAACTTAATCACATTTGCAAAGTCCTTTTTGCCATGTAAAGTACCATATTTACAGGTTCTGGGGATTAGGATGTGGACACATTTGGTGGGGAGGTATAAAGAAAGAGAAAGGAACTTGCATATACAGATTTTGTTCTAAGATACAGGGTGGCTGCACAGTTTTAAGGGGGCAATAGGAGTTAGCAGATTAAATCACAACACCCAGAACAGGAAGGCATACAGTGAAAATTCTGACAGATTTCTAACAACAGGACTATAGCCCCAGCAGACACAGCTATAATAAGAGCATATACTTTCTCTATGTACCCAATGTCATTTTGTTGAGTTTTAAGCAGGAAGAAGCTGAAATCTCCTTGGAATATAAATCATGTCAAAAGTAAGAGTTAAACTCCAAAATAAATTCAGTAAAACTTAAAGTGACTTTTCTAAGCCTGGCACACATAGACAAAAATTAGGACCATATTGTACATATGCTGTATGATGATAATATTCTGCCAAATAAGAAAATGTCTTCTTTAAATAGACAGCTATATTTTCCAGGTTACTGAGCTGAAAGGAAAGAACATTGTATAATCCAGTTCCAATCAAGGGGACCTTAGTGACTTGTGTTATTTCTATATCATTTTTAGCAATGTATTTGGAACTCCATAGATATGGTGTTGATATGGTAATGGTAGCTCCATAGAGGGAGAGGACATCCATTCATTTATAAGTAAATGTCACTAATATCTAATGACATGCCACTTCAGAAGCTGAAAATTTTCTTTAAGCAGTTGAATCACTTTAAGATGCACTAAACAATATTTTGGAGAGCATATGTTCCACTGGCTTGCTTTATATTAAAAACAAAATCTAAGCTCTCAATTTTAATCATCAGTGTGAAAAGAAAGAGGAAGGAGGTGCATGAGCAGTCGAAGGAACTAAAAGGACAAAGGAATAGTGATTATGCCTGGAAAAGAAGGTGTGCTCTACAGTGCTGCCTCAGCAGCCGGGAACTGTTTAATGTCAACACATACGGATGAAAAGTGAACAACCATACTACAGTACTGCAAAACTTTCCTCCGTTCTCCAAGTAATAAACACATTTTTATACTATTTGCTATGTAATAGGGATAACAGGCATAACGATGATACATCCTTCAGAGCACTGGGTGAAGATCAAACCAGACAATGCAGGTAAACTATTAGCACTTTGCCAGGTACACATGTAAACACTAAATACAATCCAGATATATATATGAATACGCAGAACATTTCAGTTATTACGATTATTCCTATATCTAAGAAATAAGAAATCTATTTAAATAATTGGTAAAAACTCCTGTGTGTTTACTAATGTATAATTTCAAAATGTTAACCTATGTTTTCCTTGTTGGCATATTTTGTACTGGGTGTAACAAATAGATGACTGGATTGGTTTTTGTGTTTGCATAAGTATTTTAATGTTATATAAACCAGCCGTGCTTTTTGGAGCATTTAGAATAAAATCCATCTCAAGGAAGAAGGACAAGCAATGAAGTTAAAAAACTGTCAAAAATTACATATTGTTCTTTTAATTTGTAGTGAAGTGCTACTGACATTCAGTGTCTGGGAGCCAAAGATACTAAATATTTTCTAATGCCTTATAGAGTCCCATAAAACAAAGACTTGTCTTGCCTAAAATACCAAGAACATTTTAGAAAGAGGGAAAAATGGGAAATTGTTATGGCCTCAGGCTTTTCCACCACTGTCTTGAATCCCATGGTCAATAATTTTAACCCCTCCTTTGTAAATGATCTCAACTCCCTTGCCCATCTCTAGTTTCATCGTACTCCAGTGGCCAAACCACACCCTAGTTAAATCCCACTCTTTACCTTTGCGCCTGCAACTGTTGAGCAGAACATATCTGAAGAAACACACCACCTTACTGACTGACCTCCCTTCAAATTCATTATTTTGACTTCATTAACTTTATTCTGCCTTTGTTCCTTTCAATCTGTTCTCAACATAATAGTCATATTGACCCTCTTAAAACATATGTCCGATCGTTACACTTTTGTACTCAAAGTACTTCAGTGGCTTCCCACTTGAGAAAAATGTAAAGACTACAATGACCCGAAGGCCTACAATACTTCCGTCTCCCCATCTCCTTTTGCTCTCCCTTTCGAGCACCCTTTTCTGAGTGTTTTTGAACAAACCAGGAATATTCATGTCTAAGGACATTTCCAATTTCTTTCCTCTTGTCCAAGATATCCACATAGTTTGCTCCTATATCATCTTCAGGTCTTTGACTAAATATTCCACCTAAAATTACAGCACCATCCACCTATCATCAATCTTCCTATTCTTTCCCATGCTGCATTTTTCTCCTTAGCATTTATAACCATCTAACATACTATATTTTACGTACTTACCTAATTAATTTTCTCTGTTTTAACTATAATATAAGCTCCAGGAGGACAAGGTTTTTGTTGTGTTCACTGCTTAAAGACTAGAGTTACTGCCAAATAGCAGGTGTCAGTTAATACATGTAGGATGAATAAAGACATAAATTGTCATCAAATGTCCCTCTTAAAATGACTTTTGAAATGGTTACTCCCTTAAGTGTCTATCTTGAGCACTAAAGACTATATAATGGAATAATTAAGAGCAGTAGAAGAATCCTAGATAATCACCAGGAGAAGGAGAGCCACAGTTGGAAAGGTGTTAATTGTGCATGAAAGGTAAACTTCATCCATTTCATAGATTTTTCTTAGGGCTGGATTTACTGCATTACATAGTTACCCAGAACAGGGGTCTATAGACTTTTGGTTTTACAATTTTATCTATAAAAATGCTTTTTTAGGGCCTATATGTATACACACACACACACACACACACACACATATATAGAGTATATAATACATCCATACATATATATTTATTTATACATCTCATCTCATATATTTACATATACATACACTTCTTTATATATATTTATATGTTATATTTATGTGCTATGATAATAATATATTATATATTTATTTAAAAACAAAGATAAAGGCTTAAAAGTATGAGAAATAAAATAAACACTATTTTTAAATATTCAATTTAATTATTGATATGAAACTCCTCTTTACTCAACAATATAATACTATCTTTTTTAGAAAGAGCAAGGTAATTAAATATGCTTTTCTATTTTTGAAAGTTTTGTCTTGCTAATTAGTGATATTACCAAGCATTGAGATTTGAAGATTTGTTTCTGGGTTCAGTTTATTTTAATATTTATTATTAACGGATTTCACAGCTTAAAAGAGAAACCACACATACACAAAATACATAGGTCCCATGATAAGAATTACATCATTGGCTAAGCATACTAAATTATGATACACATTTTCAAGCCTCTCCACCAATTATCTTAGGTTCTGGTTGAAATCTGGCTAATAAATTTCCTTATAATAATTGGTCGTACTTGAAAATTACTTGGAAAATGTGGCATTTTAATGTATTTAACAAAAAAGTTCCAAGCCCACTGAAACTTTCCGTTCAGAAGACTTTAAAAATAGGTTAGATAATTCTGTTTTCTAGTTTCAAAGTGCAGAAAAGAGTTTTTGTGGTTGGTAGACTAATATTAATTTGAGCCACAAAATGATAGAAGCTTTCTGAACAATTGCTTTCAAAATTGTTTCTGTATAATAAAAGTTGCTTTTGAAAGACAATTAATTTGTCACTCATTGACCAAGTTTCTGTCAGGCTTGATGTTGTCATTATTTTACTTTATTTTGTGACTGGGGAAAAGCTCTTATTTAAAGGAATATTAAGTAATTGTATTTCTTGTACCTGCATTTGTCGTAACTATCTTCACTGTAGCTTTTTGAAAGGATGTATTAAACCCATGTATTTATTTGGTGAGTCTTCATTTAGTTAAAAACTAGGTTATATAATTCATAAATCAACCTCACTGAGCAAAACTAAAGTACAATATTTCATAATATGTCAAAATTAATGAGCAAGTGAGGTTACCGCTATAAATCTGCCGACCTTGTAAATGCAAAGTTTTCCCTCTGAACATCTTCACAGCACGGTGCCCCACAGAGTGAGTGGGCTAGTGTCAATCCACATAGTGACATTAAACACTGAAAAAACCCTGGATTCTTTCTTAGTTTTTAGATTAAATAAAATACACCTAGAGAAGTCCTATTCTTCTTCCCACACACACTCCTATGGATCACATACTTTCTGGCTTCTTGAACACTACTGACCTACGGTGACATTTTTACCCATATATTTTGAAATACGTGTTTTAGGGGATTATCAGGGTATTTTAACGCAAACTTGTGAAAACCAACAAATTATCAGAAATTCTTGAAGGGATAATTGGCAAGTCTCTACTATACACAAGTACATTTCTCACTATACCACCATTAAGGTATATATGTTTGAGGCCTTACATAGAAATACTTAGCAATAAAAGATAACTGCTGTTTGGGGCTGGCCCCGTGGCCGAGTGGTTAAGTTTGTGCGCTTCGCTGCAGGCGGCCCAGTGTTTCGTTGGTTTGAATCCTGGGCGTGGACATGGCACTGCTCATCAAACCACGCTGAGGCAGCGTCCCACATGCCACAACTAGAAGGACCCACAACAAAGAATATACAACTATGTACCAGGGGGCTTTGGGGAGAAAAAGGAAAAAAAATCTTTAAAAAAAAAGATAACTGCTCTTTAATAAAAATGATTATAGTTTTAAATATATACCTAAATTTATGCATATACAAGTGAAAATATTATGTTTCTATATTATTTTATTCAACATAAAATACAGAAAATGAGTGCTAAGATGTTTTAAAAGTATAAATTCATCTTTTCTCCAAGTTAGATGCTTCTATATTTGAATGAATATAATTCTCTCATTTATTTTACCTGTGACTAGATAACAATTTTATAATGGCCAAGATCTCTTCATTACAATCAATTTTCAGAAAGTACAGAATTGTAATAGGCATTTAATAAATGTTACCAAAAAAACGAGAAACTCATTATTTTAACTTGAAGCCTATTGCCATTTTATATTGTGGAGGTAGTTCACATTTAATCACACTTTTTCCCCTAGAATTTTAACAACTAAATATATTTTAGCTAGTTTCAAGGAAGGCTTTATAATTTGCACCAGTATATTGAATGTATAGCAAACATTTTAAGTTCGGAAATTTATAATTCAATTGAATACAATAAACCCGGTTGAATAGCTGTTATCTCTACGGTAGCACGGAGAATGAGTCACCACAAAATGAATAAAAAATACTGTTCTTCCCACCAGCAAGTTGGAAGTCGAGAGGAGGAGAAATACTATGCATAAATGAATCTTTTTCACGATAAAGTAAGACATTTCAATTGGAATATCATTATTATATTACTGATAATATATGTATACTTGTGTTTTTGATACATTAAGAGTAAATTGTCATGCCACCTGTGATACGAGCAAGGCTGTTCTTAATGTCATTTGCAATAATGAATCAGGGGATATTATCTGTCTTAATCTAGTTTATATTCTACATTTCAGTGCTTTAAGCCTTGACTCATTACTTGTAGTTTCTGCAATTATACTAAAATATGTCATGACCCTTATGACAATGAAAATTTGGTGTTTCTGATATTTGAAAAAAGAAAACCAAACTATGAATTCTGGTCATGTGAGCTAAGAGCTTCTGGCTTTGGGACGGTTCTAGTTGGCCTACAAGTGACAACTATCTTCTCCTTTGTACACCACTAAGAGGCAAAGAGAGAAAGACACTTCTTGACTCCACTAGGTTGACATGGAGTCTTCTGGGACATAAACTACTGGCTACTGGACCAAGTTTATTTTTCTCCTGGGACTTTGAAAAGCATTTTGAGAAACTTCACAAGATCCATTTGTATCTGAGCTTGAGAACCACCTCTTCAAGTTGTAGAGCCTGAATTGCCCTAAGCCCATAGAGAGGAAGCCGCCTTCGGCCACAAATGACAGTCTAAAATAGATTACATCCCGAGGTTTCTCAGAAACTCTGACATTTGTTTAAATTTGCCTTCATTTTCCTCTATGAAAAATATTCAAAAGGGTCTTTTAACAATCTTGTTTCAAAGAAGGAAACATGTCATGTTTTAATATGAATTGAGTATTTTAAAAGAGGAAAAGTTCAAATTTACTTACATCTTGGTAACAGATGATCTCCATGGAAAACACTGTGGGAACATTTCCAGTAGAAAGATTCTTGAGCTAAAGTAATGTGTAGCTCTCTATATGATTACGGTGGTCTTACAGAAGGTAGCCTGTTGACACTCATTTCTCTAATTTAAAGGGAAGGCTGAATTCAAATGCAAGAAGAGTAGATAATCACCAGAAAGATTTCTAAGATTGACCAAATGATTTGGTACTCATGTGCATTCACACAATTAACATAATTATAAACTTAATAGACATGAACTGATTATAGAAACCAGATTTGGGGACTTGTATATGAAAAGAAGTAACTTATGGGTTTAAGATTCTAAAAATGTATATTTTGTATTCAAAACACACGCTTTGTATTTACCTGTGTTTTAAGGACATATTTATGCAGCTTACTTTCCTGCTGCAAATCTAATTTCAAAACAAAGTCCTTAACACATATTTAGGCATAATATGTGTTTCTGATAATTACAATCTCTTCCAAGTATTCTCAATAACTTTAAAGTATTTTCTAATTGTGCAATATGGAATATTAAGAACTGCACTTTATATTAGTGCTTTTCATCATTTATTGTCAGTATTCACTGTATTAACAAAATAAAATCATAATTTCCATTAACAATGAAAATGGATCATATATCCCTCCATGATTCAACACAGACTAGCATTTATCATGATAAATATCTCCAGTTGTAATGTAGATTATTACATAATCCCAAGAAAATGTCTTTTGTATTTCAATGATTAATAATACCTACTTGCAACATAGCACTGTTTGTTACATATTCTAGAAACGTAAAAGTCTACTTATTGCCAAACTAGCTCAAGGCTATTCAGATTACCATGTGTCTCCATCCTCCTTCCAAGGAGCATCATTTTAATCATAGGGATTACTTAACATTTATATTATGTGCCAGAATATGCTCGAGGCAGCCCTAATGTATGAAAGACATATTTTGCCCTCAAGGATATTCTTTCCTCAAACTGACATGAAAACAAAAGAGAACAGTTTTCATAAAATATAAACAATAAAGTTTCCATCTCCACAACGGTGCTTATTCCATAGAATATAGCTGCAGGTTACTGTAGCTGTATAACCCAGAGACTCTGTTCCCTAGTTGCTTCATGGTTATCCATCATTGGTAAAAAAAAAAAAAAAAAAAGAATTTGCTCTCTGATTTATGATTTCTATCATTTATTGAGCTCATTTTTTGCCCTGCACAGTAGGTCAGAGCCAACCATTATTGCCCTTCTTCATACCAAATCAGTAGGCAGCAAATTGTTTATGGTCACTGATTCTATTTTTCTCTAGGTACCTTTTAAAAACCAAAGGGGAAAAAGTGACAAAACCTCTTCCTCCAGAGTCAGTTAGTCGACTGAAATCTGTCATATAATTCTGGATACTGAATCAAGTCGTTTTTCCCCTGCAAATATCAAGGGAAAACAACGGAGCAAATAATTATGCAGTTCCTATTACATACCAGACGTTTTATGTATTATTAAATGAAATCATCACAATAATTCTATGAAGTAGCATTTATAATCTCTATTTTATAGCTAAAGTGACAAAGGATATGAGGTAGAAATTTCTCTAAGATCTCACAGCTAGTTAACGTTAGGCTTAAAAACAAAATCAGGTCTACTTGACTCCATCACTTTTGGTATCATACCACACAGCCTTCAGAAATATACAGGGGCTGGCATCCTAGAACCCTCCAGAAATGCATTATTGTGGCATAGAGTGGAAAAGCAGTATCTCTAGTTAACTTCTACTAAAAGAATAAAGACCGACTTTCCGGATATGGGGGAGTGGTCCAAGTCAGAAGCTTTGATACTGAGTTAGATTTGCAGCTAAATGCTGTACATAACCCATTATGAATCCATTGGGAAGCAAAAACTCTGATCTGAATAATCTCTTGAGGCTCTCTTTAGCCTTTTAAATGATAAGTCTTACAAGGATTTCGTATGCAACATTTTACCCAGAACCTTGAGATACATAGGTTACAGTTCTCAGAGGAAGCTGAGAATTTTCAAGATACTCATTATAGGTAGAGCAATATAGTCAATTTCTTAGTCCTTTGATCCCATCTATCGAAAGAAGTAAATGGCACAAAACTCAATTATTTTCCTATAAATTTGTAATGAAAATTTGAATTTGAAATTAAAAACAATATCATTTACATCTGCACCTAAAAAATGAAATGCTTAGGGACAGATCTAACAAAATACGTCAAGATCTATACAAAGAAAAGTACAAAATTTTGATGAAAGAAATCAAAGAAGAATTAAACAAATGGAAAGATATTCTGTGGTCATGAATAGGAATATTCAGTATTGTTATGATGTCAGTTATTCCCAATTTTCAATGCAATCTCAATCAATATCCCAGCATGTTATTTTGTGGATATATACACACTGATTGTAAAGTTTATATGAACAGTCAAAGACCCAGAATAGCCTGTATAATATTGAAAGCAAACAAAGTTGGAGGGCTGACATTATCCAACTTCAAGATCTTACAAAGCTACATCAATCGAGACGGTGTGGTACTGATGAAAGAACAGATAAATAGATCGATGGAACAGAATAGAGAGCCCAGAAATAGACCCAAACAAATATACTCATTTGATTTTTGACAAAGGAGCAAAGGCAATTCAGTTGCGAAAGGATAGTGTTTTCAACAAATGGTGCTGGTACTGGACATCCACAGGCAAAAAGAAAAGAAAAGAATCTAGACACAGACCTTACACTCTTCACAAAAATTAACTCATAATGGTTGATGGATCTCCAAATGGATCATATAAAACGCAAAACTATAAAACTCCTGTAAGATAACACAGGAGAAAACCTAGATGAGCTTAGGTTTGGCAATGACTTTTCAGATACAACCAACGGCATAATCTATGAAAGAAAAATGCTAATTTTGATTTTACTAATATTAAAAACAATCTTTTTTACAAGAGACACTGTTGAGAGAATGAGAAGACAAGCTACACTTTGGGAAAAAATGGTGGCAACAGATGTATCTGATAGAGAACTTGTATACAAAATATACTAAGAACTCTTAAATCTTAGCAATAAGAAAGTCAACAACCTGAACAGACACCTCACCAAAGGTTACACACACTGCAAATAAGCATGTGAAAAGATGTTCAACATCATACATCATTAGGGAATTACAAATGAGATAGCACTACACAGCTATTAGAATGTCTAAAGTTCAAAACACTGACAACGCTAAATACCAGTGATGATGTAGAGCAATGGGAACTCTCACTCATCGTTGTTAGGAATGCAAAATGGCACAGCCACATTAAAAGAACACTGGTAGCTTCTTACAAAACTAAATATTCTCTTCCAACACAACCTAAAGGAGCTGAATGCTTAAATCCACACAAAAGTCTTTCTCTGCACAAATACCTACATAGAAGTGTTTATAACAGCTGTATTCTTTATTGCCAAAACTTGGAAGAAATCAAGATGTCCTTTAGTAGGTTAACACATAAATAAATTGTGGTACATCCAGAAAATGGAATATTACTCAGCACTAAAGAGAAATGTGCTCTCAAGCCATGAAAAGACATTGAGGAACTTTAAATGCATATTACTAAGTGAAAGAAACCACTCTGAAATGGCTACATACAGTATGATTCCAACTACATGACATTCCTGGAATGGCAAAACTATGGAGACAGTAAAGAAGAAAATGGTCTATCTCATCTTTGTCACTTCTTCTAAAAAATTTAGATTATGAAAGTAATATGTTTATTGGAAAATATGTGCTGCCAAAGCAATTTCATGTCTGCTCAGGGGATGCAGAGGGATAGAAAGACAGCCAGGCCTTGGACATCATAATAAACATTTGAAATGCTTTAAAATGTGTATACTTCTCTCACAGAGAATATTTTGGAATCCAGCAGACTAAACAGCACTAAGTCAAACATTTAAATTAAAAGCCACAGCTGACCAAATATTATTGTAGCTGTTTATTTTATTATCTTGAAAGGCAGCTTCTTCCTAAGGGAAAGCAATTCAAACTTAATTAACAAACTTCTTTAATTTGATGGCATGAACTCTAAATTGATGTTTGAAAACAAGTGTCTTGATTTTGACTTACCTTGACCATAAAGTAAATAGCCTACTCTTTTTCACATTTGCATAGGAAAAAATGGAAAGAGATCTCCAGGGAAGTCAGGAGGTCATAAATCTAACGTCAGCCTGGTCTCGGGAGAAGCTGTACATATATATTGGGCCAAGTGACTTCGTTTCTCAGAGTCTCAGTTTCCATGTTCCGTTCCACTATTCTCAACATGCAAGATAAATAAAATCGTCCTGGTTTAAGAGTGAAAGGGATTCCCTATCTGCTCCGTCCTACCTTCTGCCCCAGCACAGGAGGACCACATAGAACACAGTGTGAAAACCATTTAAGAGAACACTGCTCCAGTTCTTTCCAGTTCTGAAATTCTTTGTTTCTATGTAAACATCCAAAACATCTTAACTTCCTCCTGACCCACAAAGAACAAGACTTTTACACAAACAATGCTGTACAGGCTCACAAAATTTGAGAACTAGAAAAGAATTTGGCAAACCATTATGAGGACATCCGTCTGGCTCTGAATGGACGTGGCCTTAAATGATCTCAATATTATTTTAAAAAATATTTAGAAAATCCAGACAGGCACTTCTGAAGAAATTCCAACCAAGTACTTTCTCTAAGATTTCAAACTTTTTTATTTAGGAGAATTGTACCTATGTTTCCTCTATGAAAATAGAAATAATCACTAGTCACCCAGAGTATTCATTTATTCACTCAACTAGGAATTTTTGAGCTCCTACACTGCCCGGAGCAATCTGCTAGGTCCTAGAGGAACAAACGGGAACAGAATTGAGCTGCATCCAGGAACTGACAGTGAGGAAGGAATGTTTCTGCAAACTGGGTGTAGGTCTCAGGGGAAAAGTGCAGAAAAGGCCTAACTCAGTGGGTGCTGGGAGAAGGGGTGGTCAGAAAAGTCTTTTACTAAAGGCAACGCTTGAACTACATTTTGAGGCATGAATAGAAGTTAGTCACTCAGGAAAATGGTAGAAGGGAATCTCAGACAAAAGCAAACTGCGAGATAGGAGAGTACTAGAGGGCATGGGATGTGCATGGGCGTTTTAGTGGCTGTGCCACAGGATTCCTTCCTGAGCTCCAAGTCCCAAATGGTCTCAGAGATTTCATTGTATCCTTAAGACAGGGGGATTTTAAACAGCGGACTGAGGCGATCATGTTAGAGTTTTATAAAGATCTCCCTCCTTCAGGTATGTGAATAAAGTATTAGATTTGGGAAGCTGGAGGTAGAAAGAAAGTTAGATGGCTTTTTCTGTACTCTAGGTAAGAAGTGATTGGGCTGCACACTGACTGTTCAGTGTCTTGAATCATTTTAGTTGCTTTGCTCTGACACATCCTGAATGTTCTGTGGCTGGGCTTATGTATCATCAATGCATCTGGCTATGGACAATAGCACAGCTGAGAAGCATTTTTTTCTTTTCAATTGGTGTCTTGTAGTCACTTTACTATACTTTGTTGAGTTATTATTTCATTGTTAGCAGTCAATTGATTATATGATTCTACTCAGTGTTAGAATCATAAAATTTTAAATCTGTAGTAGACTTTCTAATTCATCTGGTCTGCTTCATACCAGATTTCTGCAAAACTTAGATTTCTTTTGGGGAAACCACAGATGAGGCCATGGGAATATAATGCAGTAAGAGCTCCTGGCCCCGTCATCTGCCATAACCAGAACCAGACCTGCCAATCATTGTAATCAGTACCATTCCTGTCTCCCGCTGGAGCCAGCAATGGCCCTGTCATCCACTTGAACCATTTTTCTTGCTTTTGCACGTTCTAATTTAGATTTTGTTTGAAAAATAGGTTCTGTTGCTAAGAAATTATAACACCACCAAAACCCCAACTTCAGCAATGAAGAATTGACCCCCAATGAAGTTAAGGGTCTTGCCTGTGTTTATGCTTGGCTAGTGGGCAGCAGAGCTCAAATGGCAAAACTATTAACACATATCCAGAAAGAACAGGAACCTCTTCTAGAATCTGAATGCGTCACTAACCCTCATGTATTATTCTGGTCCCACCAAGTGTCCTCATTGCAGATATTAACGGCAGTGCATTTTAGACTTCCTATTAAAAAAGAAAACAGCTGCTTTCTAAGATTCACTTTCTGCCAATGTGAACATGTATATTTGTGTGTTGTGCGCATGTTCCTGTTTGTAATGCGTTTGATAAATAGCTTTGGATTTACTTATTTTGTGGTGGCTAAGAAAGGGTTATTTTGGGGTTCCCTTGTACAGGCCAAACTATTGGGTAAGAAAGTCAAACTCTGAATTCAGTCTCAGGCATGCTGTAGGATTTTTTGTTTAGCCTTGGGAATTTTAGGTCTCAAAAATCATCTACAGATACTTAATCAGTAATTTTTCAAAGTAACAATAGAGTGGCCCTGAAAATTTTACGGATAAAGCATCCCTTAGGGAGGTCGTTAAAAATGTAGATTTCCACACATTTCTCCCAGATCTTCTGACTGAGTGAATCCAGGGTAGAGGTCAGTGATCTCTATTTTCAATAAAGACCCCAGATGACTCTGATATGGAGGGACCCGAGCACCACTCTTGAGAGACTGTGTAGCTACAACTAGAGTTTAAAAGAAAGAGTTTAACGGTTTTGCTGAACTCCTTAACATGGCTTTTCTCTTTTAAGTAAAATATTGTACTGCACAAGTCAGGGACATGGAGTGGAACCTTGTCCCTGCTAAGCCTTGTGGGGTCGAGCTGTCCTGAGGTTCAATCTCAGCATAGTTCATGCGTTCCTCAGCCTAAATATCTTTCACCAAGCACAAGGTTCTCATGTTTGGCACAACAGAAAATCACTTCTTCTTCTTCTTTTGTTTTTTTTTTGTTGAGGAAGATTAGCCCTGAACTAACATCGGTGCCAATCTTACTCTGGTTTTTGTATGTGTGACACCTCCACAGCATGGCTGTTGAGTGGAATAGGTCTCCACCTGGGATCCAAAGCCCTGAACCTGGGCCGCCAAAGGGGAGCACACAGAACTTTAACCACTTGGCCACAGGGTCAGCCTCAGAAAATCATTTCTTGTTTCAAACACTTATTCCATCCACCATCCTCCAAATGTCTGCAAGATAGTGAGAAACATTAAACCACTCTCTTGTTTCCTGTGTGAAGTTTCAAAAGTCTCCGATCAACAGCAGAATTATGATTGGGTATTAACATACTCAAATTTTATCTCTACACTTGTTTTGAAAGAAAAAGCAAAAGGAAGCATTTTGACTTTTGTAGAAAACCATCACACCTTAATTTGGAACTATTTGATCCAAGAAGAACAAAGCCCACTCAATTGTTTTTTCCTCCTGTGACGATGGGGGAAAATAAGCTTAAGGAAGGAAATGGGCTTGAGGAGCTTCAATGGCCTGCGAAGCTTTCAGCTGTGTGTTCTCTCCAGTTCCAATTCATTATAAAGGACTTATTTCCAGAACCCTGAGGCTGACGATCACTTCAAACCCAGCCCGAGAGGAAAACTGGAGAAAAGGCATTTACTCCAAGACCAGACCACCTCTTGATGGATTTGGACTAAAAAAAAAGAAGTACCAATAGACAGTTACTTTCTAAATCAAAATTCCCTAAAAATTAAAGGTATATGAACGGATTCTTCTTATCTTTTCCTGCTCTATTTCTCTCTTGCTCTATTTCTTTATTTTTCTCTACTTTTTTCTTTTCTTTTTTCTTTCTTTCTTGCGTGTGTGTGTATGTAACCTTTCTAAAATTTTGATTGAATAATGTCTGACCTCAAATTAGGCCCACTTAGAGTTAAAAATAACGAATACTTATTATTTATCAGGCACTGTCTTGAGTGTTGTCTATGTGCTAATTCATTTAATTCTCAAAATAACTCTGTGAAGTGGGTATCAATATTATCTCTCCTTTACACATAAGAAAAAAGCGGCACAGAAAAGCTAAGTAACTGTACTATGATCACACAGCGATTGTCTGTAAGAACTAAAGCCAACACAATTCCCTGTTCCTGTGTTAAATTATCCTGGGAACAAGCATCATTTCCAACCCCCATTTTAAAATATTCTGTGAACATGCTCCAAGAAAACCTGGTTCTTGGACTGTGACCCATCTAAACCAGCCTGCTTATAGACTAACTGCATGCTGCTCAACACTCGTTTCAAGACTCTTGCCTTGCCCTTGTGACAAATGCAAGGCTATTACATCATAAACTCTGCCCAATCGCCTGCAATGCAAGATCCCCCTCGAAATCACCCAACCTTTCCCCTAAAACCCAGGACTATCCTCCCCTGCTCTTTACCTTCTGATACACTGTGAAGACTCTGTCAAGGTGGCCAGTGTTCCCCTTACTGCAGGAACTTCATAAACTTAGGTTTGCTTGTGAATAGGTTTTTTTCAAGAATTTATTTGGGAAGTAAGCAGCTTATATCTGTCTAATACTCATGAAGAATTAGAAGATTGTATTTTGTTATAAAAACAATAAATAACACTTTGTCCTCAAACAAAAAATATCACTATAGCAGAATAAAGGAAATTGATATCAAACTTCAGTAACTACGTAAAGAATTTTTTACATTTCCTTAAAATAAAAAACCAAAACCTAACCTATTTACACTTGTGTGATTCTTCTTTTTTAAAGATTGGCACCTGAACTAACACGTTCCCAATCTTTTTTTCTTCTTCTTCTTCTTCTCCCCAAAGCCCCCCAGGACATGGTTGTATTGTATGTATGTATGTATGTATGTATGTATGTATATTGTATGTATGCATGCATGTATGTATGTGTGTATGTATATTGTAGTTGTAAGTGCCTCTGGTTGTGCTATGTGGGACGCCGCCTCAGCGTGGCCCAATGAGTAGTGCCACGTCCCTGCCTGGGATCCGAACCAGCGAAACCCTGGCCCAAGGAAGCGGAGCACGCAAACTCAACCACTCAGCCATGGGACCGTGTGATTCTTAAACCAACAATCTTTACAAAAGTTCTCTACAAATAAAAAGGAGTCTGTGAGTGATTTCCCCAACCCACATCAAATATCGACTGTGAAATTTAATAGGATTAAATTAGTTAATTGAAAATACACACTTGTCTGTATATTACTAACATTTTCAATATAAGAAAACACTTTTATTCTGAAATTTTGCTCAATCAGGAAACCAATAAGAATAAGAAATGCAAATATTGAAAACAGCAAATAAAAACCAAAAAAAAAAATCAAAACCCAAAACCTAGTTATCTCAGAATGACGTAGCCAGAAAGGAGTTCTTCCTAACAAAGGAAATGTCATATGGTAAATATTTCAGGTGTGAACACAATGCATAAGGAGCTCCCATTTCTTTGGAAATATCTGTAAATATATTCATCTGAGTAAAACAATCATCTGTGTCTAGTCAGGCATGCTCTCTGCTCCTGTGGCTGTCACCGCTGTCGATGTGAAGTTGAAAGGTAATGGCCGGATGATTCAAGGAAACTGCTGAAGTGTGTACTCAGGCTTCCTTTGGAGAGATGGGTTCATTTATCATCATAATAAGCTATTACTATCGAGAGGTCACAACTCATTGAAGAGACAGTCAGTCTAATTGGCTCAACTCCGTCAGCTTTCGACGCGCCTCAAGGAGATAAGCACTCTTTTGCCGGTAATTTTCAATCACCCAACAAACTACCTGTTTAATAATTCATCATTTCAGATTGGGGTCTTATCACATAGCTCCTTTTTCCATGTGGCAAATATTGGATTTTAACTACTTGGAATCTCAGACCCAGGTAAGAGAGGGAGAGCTTCAGAAAAAGGTAGGAGAGAGAGCACCTGCTTTGACTCGACGACTACTGTTGGAAGCGATGTGAAGACCTTAGGAATGAAAGTGTAAGCTTTACGCTTCCCCAGCAGGCCCTGCAGACAAAAACAATTCTTCCTGAACTATCTGGAAAGATAAGAGTGCTACTTGAATCCTTGTGATTAATTGAGCAAGCCACCCAATTTTTAGTTTATAGGATTGGGGCACTTAATACTTATTAAGTGTTCATATCAAAGTAATAATTTTTATAACAAACTCTAGAGTAGAAAAGTAATAGTTGATAACAGATTAAAATAAAAAATAAAGGCAGTTCTAGTTAAAATATCTTCTTTTATTTTGAGGAAGATTAGCCCTGAGCTAACATCCATTACCAATTCTCCTCTTTTTGCTGAAGAAGATTGGCCTAGAGCTAACATCTGTGCCCATCTTCCTCTAAGTATATGTGGGACGCCTGCCACAGCATGGTTTGATAAGCAGTGTGTAGGTCCACGCCTGTGATCTGAGCCGGCAAACCCTGGGCCGCCAAAGCAGAGTGCGTGAACTTAACTGCTCCACCACCGGACTGGCCCCTAAAATACCCTATTTTACAACCTTAGCAATATTCTATTCTTGAGTGGGGCAGCAGATAGCCTCTAATGCAAATTCCCCTCAATTCAAATGCTAGCTGTGACTCTAAATAGCTACGTAACCTTATAATTACAAATATATATCCTTTTTTTGCCACTATTTTTTACATAAATGGTAGTGCTATATACACTATTCTGCTTCCAGGTTTAATTACTTAGCCATATACCTTGGATCATTCCATATTAGTATACAAAGAAGTTCTTTCCTTATTTATTTATAGTTTTATAGTGTTTGATTGCGTGTACATCCACAAACTCATTTAGTCAGTCTCTCAATGATAGACATTTTTGTGGTTATCACAAACATTTATGAATGAATAACTTTGCATTCCACATGTTTATATATACCTGTAGGATAAACTCCCAGAAAATAAATAGGTAAGCATATGTGCATTGGCAACTCTGGTGAAGATTTCTAAATTGGTTTTCTTGGACTGCATCAATAAATATCCCCACTACTAACATATAAGAATCTTTCTCTCTTTAAAGTCTCAGTAATTGTGCACTATCCATTTTGTTGTCTTTCCTAAGATAGACGGCAAAAGATTTCTCAGTGTCGTTGCCATATCATGAGTCAGACTGAACAGAGTTTCACACACTTAAGAGCCATTCGTATTTCCTTTTCTGTGAACTGTTCATTCCTACCTGTTGCCCATTTTTCTGTTGGTTTGTTGGTCTTTCTCTTATCAATTTCTAGAACTCTTTTAGATATTAGAGAGATTAGCTTCTTGTTTGCTATAAATTATAGCAAAAAGGAAAATTATGGAATTTTTTAAAAAGTTGACATTTTCTTATTTGTATTAGTTCACTAGGGCTGCCATAACAGGTACCACGAACTGAGCGTCTTCAGCAACAGAAATTCATTATTTTACAGTTCTAGAGGCTACAAGTCCAAAATCAGGGTATTGACAGGGTTGGTTCCTTCTGAGGGCTGTGAGGAAAGGATCTATTTTGGTCCCTCTCCCTGACTCGTAGATGGCTGTCTTCATGCTCACGTGGCGTTCTCCCTGTATGAGTGTCTGCCTCCAAATTTTCCCTTTTTATAAGGACACCAGTTGTATTGGGTTGGGGTCTACATTAACGAGCTCATTTTAACTAGCTACATTATAGCTGCTGAGTATTGATTATGTTTATTATGCTTATAAAATTTACTTCTCTAATCAGTTACTGATGGATAGAAATCTCAAATCCCCTTAAACACTAAGTCTTCAGTGAAGCAGGAATAGTGAGATCCTTATCACATTATATGCTTGGAAAGACATGAAGCGATGCTCGTTAGCTCTATTTTGGAGTCTTCAAGATAAAATGCAAAACACTCTGCAGGTCTCTCAAAAAGCTAGCTAACTGATTTAATTTTTTCACGTTGCTACAAAGCTGCTGTTTAAGTCAAACAATCTACTTACTTGGCTAAAACTAACTCTCTGTAATTGTCCAATTTTATTTTTAATGATATCCTGTCCTTACCACCACCAGATGCTATGTCTGATAGCAATAAATAGGCAGGGGACAAAGTGTTCTTTAACAAATGTCTTTTATTGATATAAAGATTACCTCTGATATAAATCACTGCAGCAAACAACCACAGAAACTCACAAAGCAATTGACATTTATCGAACAGTTTCTGTATGTTAAGGGCATTTTGAGGGCTTTGCACATTTCTGAGGGGGTGCTGGAACTCTCATTCTGCAGATAATGAAAGTAAGACTCAACTAAATTATGGGATGTGTCCAAGATCCCAAAACTAACAAGGCAGAGATCCAGCATTTGAATCAGATCTGTGAAAGGCGTTAAGGACCAAAACACTAAAAATAACTGACCACAGCCTCCCCTTGCAAAAATAATAGTTTTCAACTATTCTCATGAAAATGAAGAAAGAAAGAAAACAATGTACTAGTTTGCTGGTCCACGATCAAGGTGTCAGCAGGATTGGTCTCTTCTGGAGGCTGTGAGGGAAGGATCTGTTCCCGGTCTCTCTCCTTGGCTTGTAGATAGCCGTCTTTTCCCTGTGTCTTCACACCATTGTCCCTCTATACATATCTGTGTCCCGGCCTTCCCTCTCACCTTGCTTTTCTCCCACTACTAACAATTAAACTACAAGAAACCAAAAACTCAGTATATGAAGAACACTCTGGCCATGATAGGTTCAGAAATGGCATCATACTGCCCCACTGAACTACAACAGTTGGTGGGTCAGATCTACTGGAAGTGGCAGAGGCAGGAATATTGGGGGTTTGTCCCACGAGGACTCGGGCTAGCGTGTCAGAACCAGCACTCCATTGGTCCCCTATGCTTCTCCACTGAGCTGCACATGGAACATGGGTGTAAAGTGTTATTGAAAAGGATATAGGAAAATCGTAATGTTTTACGCTAAGATTTGATGGAAACGCTTTCAAATTGATGCTGGTTTTGCTTTCTTGAGTTTTGAGATAAGGAAGGTAGCTTGCAGAAGGAAGGCTTTTTGATGTTCTTGTTATGGCACAGTCTTCCTTTTTACAATTTTTAAAAAAATTTTATACAAAGAGTGCCTGAAATTCTATTTTAAGTTTGTGTATTTTGTTATTCATTCAAAAACCATTGTGTTAAGCCATAGGGTTAAGGAGATGACGAGCTTGAGGTCTTCTGTTAGGTGGCAACCAGTGGAGAAAGCAGTGTTATCTACCCTTTTTGATACTCAATTTATTTTTTTGGGGACAAATTTCCATCTGCTATCATATTTCTTTTACTGGAAGAAATTTCTACATTTCTTCTAGTGCAGATGTGTTGGTGAAAATGTATCTCAGTCTGTATTTCTCTGAAAAAATTCTTCGTTTTCTCTTTACTTTTCAAAGATATTTTGACCTGGTAAACAATTCTAGACTGATAGTTTTTGTTTGTTTGTTGTTGCTGTTTCTTTTCTCTCTCATACTTTAAAATATCTCTGTACTGTATTCTAGCTTGTATCGTGTCTGACAAGAACCTTCTATCTTTCTTATCTTTGTTCTTCTATACATAATGTGCCATTTTTTTCTTCAGCTGATCTTAAGATAGCTCTTTATCTCTATCATTGCTTTTTTTTTTTTTAAATAATTTGATTCTGATGTACCTTGGCATGATTTTCTTGTTATTTTTGGGTCTGTTTCCACTGTCTGATTTTCCTCCTGGTTATGGTTCATGTGTCCCTACATGTGTACATGCCCGATAATTTTTGATTTGATGCCAGACATGATGAATCTTACATTGTTGGGTGCTGGATTGTGTTGTAATTAATCGATTAGTATTGGACTTTGTTTTGGCAAGCAGTTAATTTACTTGGAATAAGTTCGCTTCTTATAAGGTTTGCTTTTAAGATTTGTTGGGAGGACTCCAGAGCAGCCTGTAGTCTGGGGCTAATTTTGCCCCTCTCCTAAGACAACACTCTCTGAGTACTTTATCTGATGTCCTCTCCATCATGAAGATGGTCCAGTTCGGGTGGTGGGAAAACGAACTATTACCAGCTCTGTGTTAGCTCCAGGAATTTTCGCTTAGTACTTTTTGGTATTTATTCCATCAGCCTCAGGTAGATTTCTCCCATTCAACTCAATACTCAGCCAGGCTGGAAGTTTCCTTTTACACGTTGACAGATATCTGGATCCCTCACTCTGTCTCTGTCTCTCTCCAGATCCCTTTTCTCTAATATTCTGTCCCACATATTCTAGCTTCGTTGGCCTCCCTGAGCTCCAGTCTCTGTCTTTTAGACCATGCTGTTTGAGTTTTCCCTCAGTGCACTTCTTGGAAACTGCACCCAGGGAAAAATCTGGGGCAATGGTAAGCCTCCCCTCACTTATTTCCCTTTTCTCAGGGATCACAGTCTTACACTACCTGTTTGTCCAGTTTCAACTAGAATTTATTTTTTGTATAATGTGCAGTAGACATGCAGTGATTTTTTTTTTCTCTTTAGATAATCAGTGGTACTAGAACCATTTATTACATGGTCTGTCCTATCGTCATTGATAAAAATCAATGATCCATATATGCATGTCATATTTCCCTGCTACTTTTTCAGTTCCATTGATCTTTTTATCTATTTTCACATCAATGGCACTTTGTCTTAATTATGATATCTTTTTAAAATAAGTGCTAAGTCTTTATATCAGATGTTTTGATTAAAACCCCATCTCCAGCTTTCCTTGAGGATTTCCTTTGCTCATTGTTGGCCCTTTGCTTTTCCACATAGGTTTAATCCTTGGTACTTTAATATTTATTGCTATTATAAAACGCTTCTTTTTAAAGTGTTTTTTATAACTGATTTTTGCTGATGTCAAGAAATACAGTTGACTTTTATACAATAATCAGGTCCCTTCTTGATTCACTTATTAATAATTTATCTTTTAAGTTCAAAAAGCAGATAATCATATCACTGACAAATGACAGTTTTATTTCTTCCCTTCTGATTTCTCTTTTATTTCTTATCTTACTGCCCTGTCCAGATCTTCCAGTACAACGTTAAATAAAAGCGTTCATGGTGAAGGTTTTTTCATGTTTGTGATCTGAAAGAATTCATCCAACATTTCATATTAAATATTGCTATTCATTTTTGTGTAGATACTCTTCATCATAAAGAAGTACCTTTCCAATCCTACTTTGCAAATCTTTTAAAACATCATGAATCATTATTTAATTTTACCTATTTATTTTTCTACATCTATTGAGATAATTGCTTTTTTCTCTCTCATTTAATCAGTCAATATGACCAATCACTTAAACTGATTTTCTGATATTAAATCAACTTGAACTCCTATGATAAAAGTAAGTTGGGCGATTTAGTTTTACCATTTTTATGCATTATGGATTCAGATTGTCCATGCTCTGTTTAGGATGTCTGAACCTACTTTCACAAAGTCACATAAAATTACTTGTGGGATAATCCCCATTATTCTTTCTCTAGAAAGTTTGTGTACAACTGAATTTTTTTTAGGTTTGAATAATATTGAACTCACCTGTAAACAAATTAGACCTGGTGTCATCTTTATGGGAAGATTTTTTTGACTACTGAGTCAATTGCTTTAATGTTCATATGACTTTTCAGTTTTTTTTCCCCTGAGTCAGTTTTATTAATTTTCATTATTCTAGAAATTTACTTGTTTTTATAAGTAACTAAATTTATTGTGTATAAAGTTTTCATGATTTTTCTTACCTTTTTATTTTCTAAAGTAATTTTAGTAACGTCCCTATTTACACTTCTAAAATTGTTTGTGTGGAAATTTACCCACTTTTCTTTCTATTAATCTTGCAAGAGCTTTGTAATCCTTTTAAAAATAAGTTTTTGGATTTGTGGCCTCTCCATTGATATTGTTTTCTATTCCATTAATTTTCATTTATGTAAATTTCTATCTTTATTGTTTCCTTTCTTACACTTTCTTTTGGATAAGCTGCTCAAGCATGTCTATCCAGAAGCTAAATGCCTTACAAGAACTAATAAAAATAGTTGAATGAAAAGTGATTAATTGGAAAGGACGAGACACATCTGGACTCCAGTCTTAGCTCTATCTCTTTCTAGTTGGGATATACTAGTTTATTAGCTGATGATCTTGGTCATGTATCTTAACAGAGATAAAAACAGAAATTCACCAGTAAGTTGAATATTTTAGTTAGCATGCTTTGTGCAAAATCTGTATAACCATTACCTTACTTGATGTGACCAGTAAATTCTATCAGCATAGCTCTAGATCATGTTAGTTTTCTTGGCAATCATATTGCAAAGTGGAGTCACTGAAATTACTGTTAAGTAAACTCCTATATTTTTCTCATAAAATTGTGCTTAAACTGAACGTTCCCCTATTTAGTACTTGTTCAGTTGTTCAATTGTTAAAAACTGAACTTTGTCCCTATTGTATTTCATTATAAGGCACTGTAAACAGAACAATGCACATGAATATTAAAATCACCTTTTATATAATCATTTACAATATTAGAATCAGTGTTTTATAAATTTAATTAGGAAAAATATCAAGATAATATAATGACAAGGATAGATAAGATTAAGAGATTTTCCTGTTTGACCTGGAGTTGGGCTAACACTCTCTAGTAGACATTACCATAACTATGGGCGGTAAATGAGTTCTTGGCTTGTTTTGCTTTTTAATAAATACATTTCCTCTTTTACTCCTAATAATTCAGTCAGTTTATGCTAGGCTACTAATTTATTTTTTTTGGTACTACTCCATTATCAAATCATTCGTGATGGGATCTGATTTATGGAATAAAAATTCAATCACAGCTGATTTATCCTATTTACTTTTATGGCCATGCCATTCTCCACATATAAATACCTTCTTAATTATTCCATTTAATCCAAGACTTAAATCCGAGGAAGTTAAGGATGGGGGAGAGGGTTGGACTTTACTTTTGAATAATCTTGAGGCATGTGGAGCAAGGAAGTCATAAAGACAAATTACGTTGCTAAAAGAAGAGTGGATCATGCTTGTTAGTGAGTTTTTAAATTTTTTTAACCAAGATTGAAATCATCTTTCAACTCTCATTAAATCTCACTAAAGAGTCATTTCTGAGCAACCTAATCAAAACTATTTTTTGTTGTTCTTAAGTGTGTAGCATTAATCATAAAGTATTTGTTAAGCTCCTTTTATGTAAAGAGAACTACCCTGTCCTGTAAATCTCAGTCATCAATCTCCTTCAAATCCCCAGCTTTAACTTGGGATCTGACAGGCAGAATTGAAAGTCAAGCAAGCACAACAAAGAAGTACCAGAGATTGCTTTTAGAAGCCAGATGCTATTTTTTCAGCAGACTCATAATGTGCATCTTAAACTAGGCTATAGGTATTCTTGGCAACTATATGAAACAATTTAAAAGATTCTCTAAACTAGAAACAGAAAAAGGCAGCATAATGTTGCAGCAAGTAAACGTTATTTTTTAAAGAACAAATCACATAAGATTAATTTAACAGTGCTCAGACAGAATTTCAGACCTTAATGGTAGTGCAGGAATTGTGGACAGGCCAAGCCAGATTCTCAGGGAACTCCACAGACGCGAACAGAATTGCTTTTGGAAGCTGCAGTGACTATTCCAGACCACTAGGGTAACCTTAAGTAAATGACTATTTCAATGTTCCAGTAGCACTTGGTTTAGGAAAGCAGTAAATTATTCCAACTCTGAAATATGCAAACTGTTTCTGTTTCTGAATAGCTGTAGTCTGTAGCAAAGCAGCAGGATTCTTTGTCCCCAGTTCCTTCCTAGATCCAGGCTTAAACAAACGTCCCAAAGCCAAACATTAACATTTGCCAAGCAATTTGAAAATGAAATGCTGTTTAGCAAGCCCTGTGGGTGCCTGAGTTAATGCTCTTTGACTGTCTAGAAGGGGTGGGGTGGGGGGGAGGATTAACATTTGATTGTGTTAATTGTGCTAAATCTTCAGTCACAAATGAGAAAAAAACATTTTCAAGATTGCTGTTGAGGAACTAACTCCTAGTTGACATGGTGGAAATTTTTTAAATGGGCAGTATAAAAATGCACTGTTTTTCTGGGCCTCGCTTACCATCCACATACACACTTAGATTCACTTAGGTATTCCTCATTACTCCAGAGAGGCACTGTAGTCAATAAAAATGTTTCTTCGGATACAAAGTACTCCTTTGCTAAATTGGCTAGCGCTCTTGAGTTTGATTAGGATCAGGAGGACCTCTATGTTAGCAAAGCGTATTCCACGTGACAGCAGTTTTATTGTTTGGGGTTAGGTTCCTAAAAAGAGAAGGAAGAGCTTGTGGTATCTTCATTATCATGTAATATGCAGAGCACGTCTCCCTTCTGTTATAAGTAGCCTTATAAACAAGTGATTTGGAAAATGTTTGAAAATGAGTTATATAAATATTTAGGAAAAGCTAATAGCATCTCATAAATATTTTTTTAACTTATGAATTGACACTAAAAAAGCAGAGGAAAGATTACGTACCCACAGCCTCATGGATCTAAATGAAATTCAGTATCTAAGCAGATGCACCAGTTTCTTGATAGACTATTTCTGTCAGATTCTGGCAAAGGCTCTGATTCGAACAGCAATTACTGGTAAAGAATTTAGCCTCAACTATTTAGAAAAGTGGCTTTATTGAATTTATAAACAAGGCCCTGCAATTTTCCATTTCCTTAGCGAGAGAGTAAATCAACCAAGCTAAGCATATCATCACGACTATAATTTACGTGATGTGACATGACAGTTAAGATGTACAGTGGTAATTTGTGAGAGTTTCAGTATTATTGTAGTATCAAAAATTTATATGGTTCAGTTATTAAGGCAAATTGTTTCATTCATACTGAGATATCTGACAGGAAACCACCAAGGGTTTCCACATTGCATTAAAAAATGTCTTCCATATTCAAACAATTTGCACACCCTGTTACCATTGTTTTGTTCACTGAATGGGAATTGAAACACGGGCAAGCACAGCTTTTTGATGTGAAAAGGATCTGGGGGGGAATATGAAGTGGCTGGTTGTGGGTGGTTATAAGAAACCGTTCAGCCAGGATAAGGGAAGTTATCTTTGGGAACCAAGACTATGAAGAGGATATCCAAATTCTTTCCTCTGATGTTATTTAATATCCCATTTGCTTGTTTTCCTTCTGTCAGTTTGATTTTCAGCCAACAGAAAGAAAAAGCATATGACCACAGAAGAAATGATGGAAAATATGGTAAAGAATATTCTATTATAAGCTACCCTTAAATAAATTTCACCATCATAAGAAAAATAACAACTCCAAAACTAACCCAGTTTTGACCCCTGCTCTTCTCTGAACCCCTCAGAGCAGTAGAAAAAAGAAAAAAGACAGTTTATGTATGTATTTTTTTTTCTTGGCAGTATTAAGCTATAGGCATTCAAGTCTTATGTGCTATTTTATTCTTATTGGGAATATAAGAGGTTCCTAAATTGAATAGGATAGAATGACTTCTTGTTGCAAGGGGCCTTGCAAATAAAAGTTTAATTAGATTTTTATTACAGCTGTATAATTTTATGGAACATACACTCTCTCTTTTAAAATTCATATTCATTGAAAATGTGTTTTATTCATTTACACATTTTTCATAATAGCCTTTAGAAGACTGTTAAAAAATAAGAAACTGGCCATGAATTAGTTTTTCAATCAGCTAAAACCACCAGTTGCCATTCACTGAGTAGCATACGAATTCCTAAATTTTTCTATCTCAATCCTCACACGCCACGCAAGAGAACCACTAACTATAAAAATATTTTTATTTGTTTAATCAATGAAGATTTCTTCAAAAGTAATAACACATTCTTATAGGTGGAAAGTAGGCTTAAATAGTATCAATTTGCTAAGGGATTTTTCTGTGACCGTCACAGTTTCTGCTGTGCTTAGATAATTTATCAGCTGACAAGGTATTAATTTTCACAGAACAAGCAAGTTATTTTAGATTTAGAAGTTTTTTAGATTTAGAATCACTATACCAAATTTTCTTTCCAACAAATTATTAGGCAAAGTCAAATAAAATAAAATGATAAAAGTCAAGGCACCCATCTAGGCAGAGTTAATCCAAAACGGGGGGTAAAAAGCGCCTGCATTTCCGAGGCTGCTCCATTTGTTTATCTGTGTGTGTTTTTATGTGTGTGTGAGTGGGCTTTAAAATAAACATGTGCTTTCAATCTGGCACTTCTTTTAGGGTAACTTGCTTTCTGAGCTCCAGGAAATACGTTGTTTACATAAGCTTCCACGGCAAGCATTAAGTTAGGTATGTAATAAATTTCATTTCCAATTAACATTCACACAAGGTAGAAAAGTAGCTCTCTTGAATATCAGTTTTGAAGTGAAATAGAAATGGATGAAGAAAACTTCAGTAAGTATCTCATCGTAGACAGCTCTAGAAAAACAGCCGTTTCAAGTAAACACAGCAAAGTTTCTTCCACTATCTACAATTTGTTTTTCGAAAATATCCTAAAGGCTCCATTAATTTATTTGTTCATTCAAAAAGTTTACATAGAACACTAACTATGTATAGTTGTCTGCTATGGGATGCCATGGCCATGGGGCCTGGGAGAAATATCCAACTCCATCTGATTTAGTTGGTTCTGGCAATCCAATACAGTATATATTTGATCTTGTCTTTCTCTAAAGAAATACTAAATAAAATCCATTCTCTTTATTCATCACCTAAAGCAAAGTAGCAAGAAGCAAACGCCACATGGACTTACTTTATTTCCCAGGTAGGGAGCTGGGGCGCTCCAGTAGTAGCTTTGGGGCAGGGCACGGCGGGCCTCCGAGCTGCTGATGCTGATCTGCTGAGGTGGATGTAAGTCACCCTGCCGGGGAGCCACTCGAATGTGGCCGGAGATGTCAGTCAGATACCAGCCACTCATGTCTTGTATCTGGAAGAAAACACACAATCATCATCACTGAGGAAAAAAAAAATCCATCAGTCTCTTTTGTCTTCCATATTCCTGTAGCGTCCATTTTTTGGAAATAAAAAAAAAATGATAAATATTTAGAAAAATATGTTGTGAATATCATTAAATTTGTCATATGTACTCATTATAGGTGCTCATTGTTGTTTTTTTCTTGATGTTTCTAGGAGTTTGGATGGCAATATGTAATAATCTGTTTTTATTGATCCAATACTTTTGAAAAAAATTGTGATTCCAAATACCTCTTTCTCAAAAATATAAATTCATTCAAAATTACACAATGTGTATAATGTTATATAGGTTATCTTATAGTTGGACTTTGAATTTCATATTTTTCACTCCACCAGTAATTTCATTTTGTTCATGGAAAAGATTATTTCAGAAGGTGTTATACATGTATTTGTAAAGCAGAGGAAGAAAAGAAGTGAGATATGCAAGTGCCTGAAAGGTGGATTTTCATTCAGTATTTCCTCCTTTCCCATTTATTTTAATTTCAACTGTGAGGCTTAAGGACATTTAAGTCCACAAGCCTGTTGCTGTGACCACAGCTCACAATACTGTACCTACTCCTGCCCATGAGGTCAGAAGTGCTATAGGGACTCATAGCATAGATCCTTGGCCCGGAAAAGAAAGGAAACTCGAAGGAGGAACTAGAGAACGCATGATGATTTGCTTTTCCATCTTATATTCCAGCCAGGGGCAGGTAGACAGCTACAATTCTAATTTAAACTGTCCTACCTGGTCAGGACAAAATACTGGATACTAGTTTTGCAGCTACCAGGAGCCCACTAGCTGTGTGTGAGCTGTTTGGTGATGTGGGAGCGGGGAACAGAATGGTAACGGTGATGATACATAGAGGAAATATTTTTAAAAATTTCTTCATGTAGAGATCACTTGATTCCTCATCTCCCAAAGCTGTGGAATTGCTGGGACTGCCCTGCTCAAAAGAGAAAGACAAGCCAGGTAAAAACTTATTGGCTAGCTAGACAATAAGATATATATTACTTCCTTCTTGTCCCTTTCCAACATCACCTTCAGGCCATCTAAGACAGCACAGTGAGATTCAGAGGAAGATCTTTCCAGAAGACTTTCTGAAATGAAAATATCAGTGGACCTAGTTTCTGAAAACCAAGGTTGAGTGCCACCTCTGCTCTCTGCTAACCATGAAACTTTGATCTATTAATGGAGCAGTCTGGGGGGGCGGGGGGAGTCTACAAACAAGAGGAGGAAGTTAGACTAGATGTCCATTTGCTGCTGGTTCTATGCAATCTGCTCTGAAAACAACACAATTGATAAAGTATGTATAGATTCAAATTTAGACACAACAGTACAATCAGAAATTACACATAACCTTTCAGATCACTTAAGAGCAATGTAGGCAGAGAAAAATATTTGATAATTGTGTTAAAGATTAGTTAGCTGATTAAAGTTGAAAGGAAGGGGTGTTGGGAAGATTGTTTATTGAAACAGAGATCTTTGTAAACACAAGTCTGATCACATCAGTCTCCTACTAAAATCCTTCAGTGACTTTTCAAGTATAAGAATCCAATTCTTGAGCACACTCAAGGCTATATGGTGTAGTTTTCCACGTCCCCTCTAGGCTTCTCTTTCTCCAGCCCATTTCCTGCCACTCTGCATTCTTAAGTGCTACCACCCAGGCTATTTGAAATTCCCTGAAGTTCCCATTTTCCTCTCAGAGGTCTTCCAGGAGGAGACAGACCCCTGTCTGAAGAGCTGGAAAGGCATCAGGAGGGTGGTGGGCAGTGGAAGTGGGAAGGAAAAATGTTAATATTAGCGGAAGAAAAGCCCAATAACTACTAAAGGTAAGAATTTGAAACTTTTCAAATCACTTAAGAAGGAAGATGTTTAAATGTAGTGTCCCCTTTTAACAATGAAAGGGTCTATGCAACATCAAATAGTTCCTAAAGGCTGGTGGGTAATATGTACTATGTATATAGATAATAAAGAAGTCTTTCTCAACTTACATACCAATAACATTGGCAAATGGAATACAGAATTCTCCACATCATCAGCTGATGCTTTCTCTGTTGAATCGTCTGCCCTTGTGGCTAAAACAATATTAATTCCATTACTGCTTCACATACTAATCTTGGACCCTGAAAAGGCTAGTGTTTACTTATTCCAGGAGGATCCAGTGTACACATTGTTGCCAACAAAACTTTAAAGGCTTGGATCAGAGATACACAAATAGCATTTGAAAGAAAATTCCATCATTTCTTTGTGATAACTTGAAGTAGAAGCTCACTACAAGAAAAAAAATCTCCTTAAATTTCTTACAAAAGAATAACAATAGCAAGCAGGCCCATGGAGCGGCACACAGAATTAAAAGGCTGTCGCTTACATTGCCATACGTCCAGTAGGAGCTCTGACATCGGTTTGAAACCCCCGAACAGAAACACTCGTCACAACCTTTATGATTATCCTCTTGCAAATTGAAGAAGCCGGATTTGCAGCGACTACAGTCTCCTCCTTCAACGTTCTCCTATAAATAGAGAGGTGAATTAGCAACAGAGATGCCCTTCAAAGTATGGAATCATCTCTACTTCTGTTTAAGGAAAATATGAAGTGTATTTTATTCACTTTACCTCTCAAACATATTTAAAGTAGAATGATGTTTTTAAAAATCTGCTCAAAAGCTCCTTATTAAGCTATATTCTTTTTAACCACATAGATGGGAAAGAATATTAGACACTACTGTACTAAAGGTTACAAGTTTGATCTTCATGTATGTCAAGGGCATAGAGTACACGTCATGATGATAAATACAGCAGTAAGTTAGACTGACTAAAATGGGGTCAGATTGGGTCACCATCCTCTGTTGTTGAACTACTTCCTCCTAGAACACATGATATGTGGTAAAATTAAAGGCATTAAACTAATATGTGGCTGTATAATGGAACGTGGCTATCACACAGATGGTAAAATACTTTTCATATTACACATTAAAAATACACACAGCTGAGGCAAGCATAAGAAGCAGACAGGTGGAGAAACTGGGGCAGACAGCCACAGTATTTTCCTGATGAGACTAAGTAGAACAGGAAGAAAGTTTGCCCTGGTTCATTTTCAGTGCTTCCTCTCACACATTGGTATAACCAGCTAATCATATGGTGACACTATGGGAAAAAATAATTCTTGTTCAGTGACTGCTCTCTAGGCTGATTTCATTAACCTAGTCTCAATATACTGAAAAATTATTTATTTATAGGCGGGGCTATAATGTGGACTCAGGTCAGGGAAAGCAGACTACATGACAAAAAAGTGGGGAGGGTGTAATCTCTCAATGTAAAGAATGGTCAATCTTGACTAATAACTTCTAAATGAAGGCTCCCTGCTTCCCAGGAAACAGATTCTCAATATCCCTACACCTGCATTTGCTCCACATTTTTCCTCTTCCTTGAATTCCCCTATTACCTCAATTCTGAAGCTTTCCTTTTCCTTAGAGAACTAACTTCTCTCCCAACTATATTCCCATAGCACTTTCTACACTACTCTATTATAACCACAAAAAAAGCCATCGCTGTATCTTCTAGGACTGTTCTCTCCAGCTATATAACCTATTCAGAGGTGGAAACCCTGTTTTAGTTCTCTTTATAGGACCAGAAAATGGCAGGGTTCCTGGGACAACATTGAGCACTCACCTAAGACAATTTTATTAAGTTTAAATGATCTCTTGGTGGCCCTGTTTTTCAGGCATAGTGAAGTGCTATGCACCTGGTAGATGTTTAATCAAAATATTTTGAGTAAACCAAGATTGGCAGAAGATGGGGATGATAAGATCTGAGAATATAAGAGGAAAAATAGAAGAGAGAGCACCATGAAAAAATAGAGAAATTTATAAGAATAAACAAATAAAGAGGTTCTCCTTGTATCTAAGAAAACAATTTACTTAAAGTTAACTTTTGACTCCATTTCTATGACTCACTCACAACTTCACCTCTATGTTGGTGGGAGCCTAAACAAAGGAGTGTCCTTAGGCGCATTTCACGTGTGAAACTTTAGCCTCCTGATAGGTACGCAAATTGAATGATTGCCACTGACATTCTTGCTAGTTTTTATTTCTAAGGTAGTTTCTGGATATTTCAAGATGATAAATAACAGCAAAGCTAGTCAAACTAATTTCAGACCTATGGTGACACATAAATTCCTAAAGCCCTGAAGTTGAGAGTGTCTTCAGAGGAGTATAGAGGCAGAAAAGATGAAACATACCTATAATTATAATTTAGCTTATCCACTGAGGACACAGCACAGCTGTTGTGGACTCTGTGTTCTTCTGCGCTTGGTCTAATCTACTTCTCATTTACTCTAATGAATCCTTATAGTACCACTTTTTTGAGATTCAGGCTAAGTTCAACAATTAGACATTTTTAGACATTAGTTACATTTTCCTTAGCTCCATTTTAGCCTGGTAGTATGACCCTGAAAAAATTATGATTAAATAATTGCAATACTCAATTTAATTTAATAATCTGAAGCAACACATTAGGGTAGAAATTCTCAGGAGTATAAAAATCCGTGGGTCAAGGTCCCTGTCTTTAAAAGCCAACATCTAGAGTTGGGTAAAAAGATACATTAACAATCAACCATAATGCATAGTGGAATACGCTAAGTGCATCTCAGAAATAAGTTAAATTATGGGAACACAGAGGAGGAGGGACTGATTCCTGCTATGAAGGCTTGGGGAGACTTTCTGACCAGAGAGGACTTTGACCTAAATCATGAAGAATTGTTTAAAAATTCGACCTGTTAGATGAGATAGAATGAGAGGGTGATGTTAGCAGAGATCCTGGGAACAAGAAATAACGCAAAGGGTAGAAAGTTCATCCGTTACTTATTCTTTCAAAACAAATGCATCGAATACTTCCTCTGTGCTAGGCACTTCACTTGCTACTTGGGTTCCAGGGTCCCTGCTCTCAGATAATGAACCTGTAAGTTTACCCTAAGAGATATGGATCTTTCCCTTTAAGAACTGGTAAGTCATTAAAGGTTATTCAGCAGGGGAAAAGTCAACAGAACTATACTTGAGGCACTTAAGTTGGCCGTAGCTGGTAAAATATCTATGAAATGTGAGACACTGGAACAAAGAAATCTTTCATTACTCTAGGCTGCAGTAAAGGGTAACTCAACAGGCTTGCAGTCTCCAAGCCTGCACATTCTGAATTGTAAAGACTGTCCCTTGACCAGCTCTTTGGAGATAATCTACAAGCCCTTGGAATATCCTGCCTGATAAGATTGTCTTTGTATATCTGGGGCCAGGGGTCACTCCAGATATTTTATGCTACCAATGTGATTTATGTGATTATGGTCTAGTTTTGTTAACGTGGGGCTTTGGGCCACGATGTATCAGTGTCGCCTCTGGGGGTACTGGAGACTGAGTGGTTAAGGTCAGTCATAGGGTTCTCCATATCTCCATGACTGACCCCCAGTAAAAACCCTGGACTCAAGACTTTGGTGAGCTTCCCTGGTTGGCAATACGTCATACATGTTGTTACACATTGTTGCTGGGAGAATTAAGTGGTATCGGCATGATTCTACTGGGAGAGGATAAGTGGAAGCTTGCACTTGGTCTCTCCTGGACTCTTCCTTGTGCACCTTTTGTCATTGCTAATTTTAATCTGTATCCTTTCACTAGAATAAACCACAAACATGAGTATAACAGCTCTACTGGGTCCGTGAGTCCTTCCAGTAAATCAGTGAAAATGAGGGTAGTCTTAGGGACATCCAACACACTATGGGAATGATGATAGGATGTCTACACCTATACAAACAGGTTAGCCAAGTGATAGTTCTGCTTTGTTTATTGTCACAAATCTTTGAGTCAAAATATTTTAGACTCTGTTATAGGTTCTCAAGCTTATCCTATTCTATCTCCCTGGGCCCAATTCACTTCGACCCTCTTCACAAATAATTTTCAACTCTTACAATGTTTGCATAGACCTTACATAAGATTGCACATCATGTCAGCTTAACACCACAACTTTAAGTTTCAAGACTCCTACTTCTTTACTCCCGAGTCTATACCATTCTTTTTCTTTAGTGCATGGTAGCTCCTAATCAGATTGAGCTGGATTCATTCAGTTGAAAAGTGCTTGGTTCTGATTTTCCTCAGGCTCTACCACAGACAAAGATTAAGCCACAACTAAATAGTAAATATGGTGGCTATAGAACCTACTTATACATCTTCCTTATGGCCTAGTTATAGGACCTTTTGAGGCTGGCAAGAAGATAAAGGATTAGGAAGAAAATATTTTTAGCTTGCTAGACTCAGCTTTCTGGACAAGTCTCAACATGGAGAGAATTAGTTATATCATGTTCTACTTCCTTTTCCAACCTCCCTTGAGAAAATACATATTTAAGTACATATCTGAGTAATTTCTTGCTTAAGGATTGTATTTCCAAAGTTTTATTTAAAAAATATTAGTTTTAAAACAGTGATTACTAGAGAATTTTTCAGTTTGACATTTAATATATTTTAGATATTTTAGCATGGCAAAATTCAAACAGAGTAGCATAGTGTTCCAGGACTTTTATAGCACCTCAAAGACATAAAAGTTCCCCACCTTCTAGAAGTTTGCTAATATACATGATCTTGGCAGCTTGGATCTCAGTTCTTTTTATGGGTTCCCAAGTGCATAACTGGTTTTTCAAAATTTCTCTGTGACTCAACCACTGTCATCCACGAAGCAGCCCTTCAATGTATTCCTGTTTCATTCTTGGAAGATCCTCTTGCTATGAATGGTCCAGTACTTAATTTTTTTGATTCTCAGCTTGAGAGTGAACCCTCTAAAGCAGAGGAATTTGTGGAAGTACTTTGAGAAATTTAATATTCTTTGCTATCAATATCAAATTATTAATAAATGTTCTTACATTATCTCACTGTTCCTTTATTCTCTACTATTATTTATTCATCAATTCATAGCTGAGATATTACATACAAGGCATTATACAAGATGCCAGAGGGAATATAAAAATGCCCTCAAGAGGATTGTTATCAAAGGAAGTAAGAGAGTGAACACATAAGTATAATTCAAGGTAGAAGTCACTGCCCCAAGATGGGTGCTGAGTACATGCTGTGGGTCTAACACCGAACTTATCACCAGTCCTCCATCCCCATGAAGAAAATACAAGACAGAAAAGCCAAAGGTCTGAGAGAAAAAGATGTATATCAGGTTTTCCTGATAGGATTAAAACAGGTTACTGTGGCACTGTCTTCTCCAATTGAAATGTTTTTAGATGTAAGAATGCCTACTAAGAGTTATTTATTAAAATAAATGCAAACAGTAAAACCAACATTTTGTTCTTTTCTTGACATTTGTATTATGAAGGTCTTCGAATGCAGAGATCAAACCTTATACTTTCTCACCATCCAACTCAATTTCTAAAGCACAGATGTGAATATAATTGATCCTAAATATCTAACAATGATGGCGAAAATTTGCAATTTCCAGCCTAAATGCTATTTTAGTCATTATGAGATTTCTCTCTCCTTTAGCTATTATTTCTATCACATTTTGGTACTGATAAACTTTAAAAAGAGTTTTTAACCTGTAATTTAATAATTTTTTAGAAATTATAACCATTTGTCTAAACAAAGTGAGGTCTAATCTATTCTCTCTCTCAGTATGTAGATTGAGCAGCTCTTGTCAATCCAGTAAATTCATTTTAACATTTTACTTATTTAAAGTCCGTTATTGATTCTTTCTAACTTACAAATTTAAGGGTCATTTTCACACCTAAGCCTATGAAATAGGTAATGTGCGGAATGCTCTAGACTTCCACTCTAGAGATTAATATTCTTTTATATCACTATATTTTCTTAAAACCAAATAATATACTTTGTTCCTAAAACATTATTCTAATTGGTTGTATTAACAAAAATTAAATAGCAACTAATCGTCAATTATCTCTCCATTGTAAATTATTAATCCATATACTATTTCTATTCTCTTACATATTATGATAATACAAGTGTCATTTCACTTTAGATCAGTGGTTCTCAATCTATTTTTCCTTATCATGCTCCTAAGGAGCCTCTTCAGTCATTTTTTTCATAATCATCCCCACCATAAATTCAATATAATAGATATACTGTATGTACAGATGCATTGTGTGGATGTTTGCCTTATACATAAAATGAATATGATATATTTGTCCCTCAAGAACAAATTTTCATCCCCTTAGGGAGGAACGTATTTCCGTTGAACACATTTAGCTGAGTATCTAATTAGCTATGTCGTGGCCTCTTCTGCAAAGAAACTTTTAATGGCTGCCGTTTATTTTTCTTTGGTATTCTTTTCCCCTAAAAACAAAGTTGAATTAGAAAGATCTTACTAGTGTCTTTTTTTCTTGACGTCAGACACCGTTGAGTCGACATCAATTTCCTTTTTGCTATAGTTTCCTCAGTACAGTTTTTCTCTGGAGAAATAGAGCCACAGCAACTTCCCTGTATTCTCTCTCATGAAGCCACTCCTGATAAATTAGGTACAACGTCAGGAGGACGTGTTTAACTGTGACTGTTAGTCAACCGGGAATTCTATTGACGAAGTTACCAGGGATATCTCCAGTGACATTTAAGTTATTTTTTCTGATAATTGCTTCAGAAATTTCACAGTCATGTTTGTTTTTTGGGGTGTTTGTAGTCAAGTACTGATTTTCCTCTCTTACAGCCTTCAATCTAATGCATCCTAGCATTAAAAGAAGTTACCAAACGAAGGATGATTAGCTAATTAGCAGTATTTGTTGAGCATACTGTTCCAAGGCTAAAAATTAAATAGTTGGTGGGTTAGAAAGACAGAGAAGGAAATAAAAGAAAATTAGTTCTCACTTTTCATAAGCTTAGCTTTCAATATTAAAAAATTCATTAACATAATATTTTTGAACTGTAGCTGTTGCAGTAGACAAATTCCTGCCCACACTTTTTATGCTAAAAATTGTCCATCTGTAATTTAGACTCGAGATCAAATACATAAGATGAATGTGTTTTGTAGAAATGCCCAAAGGTCAAGCCTAACAAGCTAATGAGGTGATCATTCCTGTACATAAGTGGAATAGAGGAGGAAAATCCAAAACCAATAAAAATGTTAGCACACGCCATAAAGATCCTATCGGGGAAAAGGGTGGAAACGTATCTCTACTAGTAAAACAGCAATATAGATAAACAAAAAAAAGTAATCCATCAGGGATTTATGATTATACTTTACATTTGCACAAGGCTTCAAGCTTATAATTACACCTATTGAGAGTTAGGCAAGAAAGATTTAATATCATCACTTTACAAATTAAGAAATGCGAATCAGACAGTTTAAGCAACTGTCAAAGCTTCACAATTTTTAGTTTTCTTCCTTCATTCTTTTTCATGTATGAGTCATATATTATCTTCTTATTGTTCAATGCTGAAGAAAACATATAGGATCCATGTCATCACTGAGGTGAGATAGACATTAAACAGGATTATAAATTGTGAAAAGATCATAAAAGAAAAGAAAAAGGTGTTAACAAGTTTATCATGGCAGGAGAATGATTTATATTGGGGGATTCAGGAGAGCTTTGCTGAGAAAGTGGAGCTGTGCCTTGAAAAATGCCTAGCTCAGCAAAGAGAGAGGGCCAGAGGTGAGGTTTTCCCAGGAGTCTGAATAGAATCTGTAAAATTCCAGAGTTAGAAAGAGCTTGGTGACTCAAGGAATTTAAGCAAGGCTGGAAGATAGTGCCTGAAGCTCAAGAACATTCTGGAGCGTTAAGCCAAGGTCAGATCACATAATCTTGTGGGCCAATAAAGACTTAATGCAAAGGGAAATAAAAAACCCAAAGCAAAACAAGACGAAAACACAGAATTTGATTTCTGGTCTTTTACTTTGCTATTCATCTTTCTATTTTCAGACTTCATTAAAAATAAAAGCACTCGTTCCTACCTAGATCAACGTCAATTTATATTATTGATCAGAGCTTGCAATCCAACTGACTTTGAATGGTTAACATGACACCCAATTTCAAGAGCCAATTTCTAGTATGTGAAACTTAAAATATATACCAAGAGTCAGAATAGAATTTACATTCGATTGACTTGTCATACATTTGTAATTGGCTTGCCTCTTACAATTCACAAGAAGATAAAGATTCGCAATAACAAAAAAATTAGTAAATATTTTTGTGTCTTGAGCTAGTATTGCTTTCATATTTTAAAATATAATGAGGATGATGTTCATTAATATCATTGTCTAGACAAGGATATAACAGAAAATCTTTTGGGTAAAGATGATAGTAGTTGATATTGTATTAAGAATGTTAGTTACCTCTTTTTAAATCAGGAAATTGTTCCTTCAATTAAAGAAATTTTAAATTTGGAATTATTTTAAAGCACCATAAAAGTACATATAATATGACAACTGTCTATTACTCACAACCTAGAGGTAAAAAACGTTAACATTTTTTCTTGTGTGTTTCAGATATATTTTTAAAGGAATAATACTTAGGCACACCTGGATCTCACTTCACTTCCATTCTCGTCCCTTCCCTCTTTCTCGAGAGTTAACTACTATTCTGAAACTAGTACACATATCAGTATATTCAAAATTTTAAAATTTATGTATGTGTATCCACACAATATAAAATTGTTTCATGTTTCATAACTTTACATAAATGATAATATTATGGCATTTGTTTTCTTCACTTTGCTTGAAGTTTCTGAAATTTATCAATGTTTATACACGTGGGCCTATTCCACTCACTTGAACTATTTCTTGTATCAGACTACGGGAATATACTACACTTTATTTTTCTTACTGATTTATGAATATTTAGATTTTTTAATTTTCATTATAACAAGTAAGTCTACATTGAACACCTTTCATATACTTCTTTCTATATCTTGTACGAGTTTCTTTAGGGTAAATGTCTAGATGTGGGGTTGCTGACTATCAGGGTTCCAACATCTGAATGACACTGAATGATGCCATGTTGCCCTCCTAAGATTGTGGGGCTAATTCAATCTAATAACAGCAGTGGAAAACATTTCCATTTCTCCAGATTTTCCCAGCAACTGGTTTTATCAGCTATCTCTTCATTTAAAATTTTATTTTATGTTCAATAATCTTCTAAAAAATTATCTCCACTTTAAAATATTTATTTCTGGATATCAGAGTTTTTGTTGTTATTCTAAATATTTTCATTACATTTTCTAATCAGTTATCACTGGTATAGAAATGCTATTGCTTTTTATAGACTGAGTCTTATATTCTGTAATCTGGTAGAACTCCAGCTTCAATATTCTTCTTACCGAGTGTATACTTCATTGAACAGCTCTTTCAGTGAAGTTGGGCTGTGAGTGATAGACATAATAATCTAATATTTGTCTCTAGTTTTAATATTTTTCTCTCTGTCTTGACTGGTGGACAGATTTTCTACTACGAGCCCTGGTGGTGGATATCTTTTATATATTCTTCAAACTGAGGATGTATAATTTTCTTTAATTCTTCATAAGTCTTTTCTCCTTCATTATTCCTTGAATATTGTTTCTCCCCAGCTTCATCTAATCTCCTCTTTGGCTACTCCTGCTAAATTTATGTTGACCTTTATCATTCTATCAGCCATCTCATTCTATCAGCTGCTTCGCATCTCCTATTTTTATTTCTTTACCTCCCTATGTCAATTTACAGGTAATGGCCTCAGATCTGTATTTCTGATTCTCTATCCAGCAGTTTCTAATCTTTTGTTCAACCCATTCACTGAATTTTAAATTTTAACAGCTATATATATTTTTTGATTGTATAATTAAGTTACATTGACTTCTTTTCCAAACACTTATTTTTTTATTTTAATATAGGGCTCTATTTTGTATTTTTTCCTACTTTTCTTTTTTATTCTTTTATGTTCTAATCATATTTTTATGATTATACATTTTCTACATCTTTTTATTTCTATGAATGGTATAATAAAATGATTAACATATTTTTATGTTTACGCAATATCTTTCAGACTATCCCATTCTTTCTAGTTCTTAGTGTACAAATATTCTGATTTTTGAGGCTTCTGATTTCCTTTTGTAGCTACTTTCCTTTTGTACATGTACCGTTTTATGGTGAACTCATTGTCAGTTGAGGCTGTACTTTCTTTCCTTTGGGAATACTATTTGCCTGACTCGAAGAATTCTAGAACATAAAGGGAGAAAAAACTGACCCCCTTCCCACGTGGCACACAGGTTTGGGGGTTTGATTCCTCACAGCACACCAGTTTTCCCTCATCTAGGGCCCCAAGGGAAAGAGGAAATTTTCTAGCTGCCACTCCCAGCTTGCAGGTAGAATTTTCTACTGCCTGTTCCACTATCAGGGAGCATTTCTACAGTTTGTGCTTAAGTGAATTCCGTTCCAATTTCCTCTGTGAGTATAAATCCTAGTGTCAAGTCCTAGAGAGGCCATTACAACTCCAAACTTTAACCTCTGTCTCAGGACTAAGAACAACCTTCCACCCCCAACCCCATGACCTTAGTTGCTCAGTTTCGCTTGAGCTTAAACTTGAATTAGAGTTCCCTCTTTGGTCTGACATCAAGGAATTTTCCTTTCTTTCCTGAATTAACACAATTATAAATTTATCTGCTCTGTTTTATCCAGTATACTTATATTTGAAATGGTAGAAATGGGAAAGGTGGCGCCCACTTTTCTCAGTACGGCATTTTAGCAGGACGTCAGTCACTTAGAATTTACAGTAGAAATAAATTTAGGCCCAAGACTTCATGACAAAGTGCTTCCTTAAAAGGACTACATACTTCAGTAAGTAAGATATTTCTTTCTAATGAAAGTTATGAAAAACTGTTCTATGTTATAGTGTAAGGGAATAAATGTGCAAATGCTTCCTTGTTAATATGCATTGTAGAGATGAACTCTTATACAGATATCATTTTATTTCAATTTAAGTCTCAAGTATCTTAGCTTCTCAGTATAATTTTGCTTGTTAAATAGCTTTTTGATCCACGTTGTTTTCAGTAATCAACTGATGCACCTATGTCACATCACGTTTTTGTGAAGCATAATGAGCTATCACATTTCTCTCTACCTTAGGAAATGTCTTTTCAGTATTTAAATTGCATGCATATTTTGTTGGAACACTGGGTATTTATTATTCTTATAAACAGGAGGCTATAGGTACATAATCACAGTACATTACATGCACATATATTGTGATATAATTCATTAGCTGTATGCATATAATTCGTCATTTTTTATATTACATAGATACTTAATGAAACTTGTTTTCTGCAAGTTTTTAGCCTAAGAACATTTAGTTTGTAAGAGCTTATAGTCATTTATTTAAAATAGCACACAGTTGAAGTGCAACTTTTTTGTGAGGCTATTTAGTTAATTTTTCATTCTCTCATGATTTTGTGATTGTTGTTATTGTTGTGTTTTAATTGTGTAGAGCTTCCAGAGTCTTCGTAAGGGGCATGCTTCTTCTTAGGATTGTAATCATTCCTGGGACAACACTGAGGCAGACGCAGGGCAGGCAGTAGCTCAAGGAGATTTCCCCCGGAGCTCTGCTAAGGGCTACTCCTGTTCTAGCCTTTCTCACTATATTTACCAAAGACACTGAACGAAACCAGGCCTGCCTCCCTCCCTCACTGGTGACTCTGTCCTTGTAAATACCAAGCATCTGCACAGTATGAAAGATAAGTGTTTAAAAACATTCCCTATCTTTTTTCCCAGTTTGATTTCCTATATTCTAGAGACTTGGGAGTTTTCGCTTCCATTTTAAGTTCAGCTTTGCCTGTCCTTTATTTGAACAGTGATAAAGGTTAGAGATTTCTGCTGTGGAGTTTTGGAAAAGAAATAAAGCACACACATGATACGTTTTATTAAACATTAGAGAAGATGTACTAGGAGCCTGTAGCCTTGCCCAAAAGACATCCAGGATGAAGAGGGGAGGCATCTCTCAACAAGGCGTCTCCCACAGACAACTACCCTGCCGTGGTCCACCGGAGCAATTTTTCACTTCAAATAATATTGGAATGAAATGTACTAGATCCAGAAATTTTACCATGTTCCGGTCTGTGACATCTTTTTACCGTGGATTGTGGACTTACTACCTGATTATGTAGACAAGTGTTTTATTGTTTCAGTCGTTCAGAATAGGTACCCAGCTTACCCTTGATAAAACATATACCTCTTATGTAACTATTATAATATTTAGCCTGATATTTCAGACATCATTGTCCCAGTAAATATACATTTAACATTAATACTAATATTTACTTCTTCTATTATGCTTTAGTGTTTGTATACACATGCATACATACAACAACTCTAAGCATGTAATTTGTAGCTGCCTAGATAAGGCTAAAGAATTAATAAAGCAAAGATTCTTAATAAGGTTCCATCTATGATTGAGAACAAAGACAAAAAATTAGTAACATTAATTTTTACATCAGTATGGCATGCTAAATTTTGCAATGCAGTGTTCATTCTATTAGTTAATGTAGCTAACAATGATCTGAACATTTTGGAACTGATTCCTATAACTCAAGGAAATCAGTTTTATCATTTTAGACGTGTGCCTGCCTCCGTGTTTCCTCTACGTGCATAAGCTGCAGGTGTAATGCAGCCCTTGGTGATAACATGATGGGCAATCGGCTGAATGTGTACAACAACTAAAGTTGCATTTCTGAAAGTACTCTTGGGAGGAAATACTGAGCCTTTAATCAATTCACTAGGGCTTCTTACATTTTTGTTAACTAAACAGTAGAATGAAGATAGTATTTTCAAATATGGTATACTCATATGGTATCTGAGTTCAAACTTCAGAAGATTATTTAAAAATCCAGAATGAGGGGTCAGCCCTGTGGTGTAACAATTAAGTTCATGCTCTCCGCTTTGGCGGCCCAGGGTTCATGGGTTCAGATGCCACGTGTGGACCCACACACTGCTCTTCAAGCATGCTGTGGCAGGCAGCCCTGAGCTAACATCTGTTGCCAATCTTCCTCTTTTTGCTTGAAGAACATTGTCGCTGAGCTAATATCTGTGCCAAACTTCCTCACCAAAAAGAAAAAAAAATCCAGAATGAAGCCCTTGACAGAATTATTTTAAAAATTAGATGCAATTAGATAGTAGATTTGAGTGTACAGTAGTTTTAAAAGGTTCCTATTTTTAGTGCTATATATTTTTAAACTAACAGACTAGATAGGTAATGGGGGAAAAGTGTTTTTGCTATAAAATGACAGTTTCTTAAGATGACTTGTCTTCTGTGCATTTGTAGGTTTTTAGACAAATGGCAGGTGTCTTGCTGCAATGAACCTGGTTCTTAAGACACTTATAGGAGTGCCACATCTAGAACAGACAGTGGATATTTACAGGAGAAGTTATAATTGCTTAGTGCCAGCAGATATAACAGGGAAGCCAAGGAAAATGACCTTTTGTCCTAACAGTGGGACTTTACTGGAATAAACAACGTACCTTGCAGGTACAGGCTCCAAAACAAGGGTCCTCATTTATGCTCCCTGCCCCACTGCAGTTGCAGGGTTTGCAGTCTGGATAGCCAAAGTAGCCCCGGGCACAGCGGTCGCAGCTCACCCCTCGGAAGCCAGGCTTGCAGTGACAGGAGCCAGGTGCCAGACCTAAAAGGTGAGAGATAAGTATCAACATTTTTAAAACAAATATGTAATTTAGTTTCTAAGGTTTTAATTATAGTAAGCTTTAACATTCTACTTTAATAAAAAATTTAGTTTCTTGGTGGACGTCAATAAAGAAAAGTTAAAACCAAACGACGTAGGGTTTAATTAGAACCTGGCTATGATTGGCTACAATGGTGTCTTCTAAGAATCTTTAAAAATATTGAGAATGAAAAAAAAAGAGAAAATCTCAAAGAATCTACCAAAACTAAGGCTATGGAAAAACTGCCACAATGATCAAGGAGTAATTTCCATAACTCAGACTGATAACACTGGATTAAAAATAAGCACAGGGTCAGCTCCAGTGGCCTAGTGCTTAAGTTCGTCATGCTCCATTTCAGCAGCCAGGATTCGGTTCCAGGGTGTGGACCTACACCACTCATCAGTGGCCATGCTGTGGTGGCAGCTCACATACAAAGTACAGGAAGATTGGTAACAGATGTTAGCTCAGGGCAAATCTTCCTCAGCAAAAAAGTAAATAAATAAAATAAGCAGAAATCTGTGCGTGCCTGTTGGCTCATAAGCCCCTGAGACCATCACAAGATGGAAAAGTGCTTTGGGAGTAAAAATATACTACTTAAAAATTTAACAACAATAATCTAAGTACAACATCACTAAGTACGATAAAGATGAAGAGTGTTCATGGGAATGGATATTTTAGGGATAAAAGAAACAGAGGAGGGAAATGAAAGCAGTTTATATTTACTTTTTCTTTTTAAATAGAGAAATGCAAAAGGCAGTATTTATTCTCGTCTTCGATTAGAGAAATGGAAAAAATGCAGTGTTAATGAATACAAGCTACTGACCTTTGAAATCTGAAAAAATATAAGAGCAAGTCAGTAAAATATAGTCCACTCAAAAAAGGGAAGGAAGGGAAAAAAAAGCAAGGGAAGATTGTGGTGAGAAAGCGTCAAACAGAACAACAGAAAGGGTGTCAAACATACAGACCGACCACACACAGATGAGTTAAACAGTCTCACTGTCCTTATTAAAAATATGTGCATGTAATGTTCACAAGAAATACACAAAATGACAAGAAATATTAAAAATAAAAGAATGTAAATATACTTTGGGAAAATATGTAGAAAAGTAAAAACAGTTGTAGTAATATTAATAAAGGCCAAAGTAGAATTCAACTAACATAGATTCTATAAGACAAGCTCTCATTTCACATTGATAAAGATATAATTAAAAAATACAATTTAAGTTATTATGCTTATGCTCTAAATCGGCACTGATTATAAGTACAAAAATACAGAGACAACAAAAGATACTGGAAATCAAAGAAAAATTGTCCACAAATCAATGGCTGATAATGACATTAACCTATCCACTTTAAATATTACAGATGAATTAGAAAAAAAAGACAGAAAAGTTGAGTAATCTAATAAAGTTGAATTATATATCATATGGCATACAAATATTTATTGTAGCTTATTATTAACTAATCCACAAAATGTCCAATTTCTCAAAGCAGAAATTATCCAAGCCTTGTTTTCTAAGCATAAATTACTACTTCTATATTTGTAACAAATACCACAATAAATTAGGTTTAAATTAAGTATGAATATCAAACATGATAATAGAATTTTATGCAAAATTCAACCACTCCAAAAATTAATAAATATTTCTCCTTTATAACTCTTGGCCTAAGGAGAAAAATCAAGACTTCAACTGCAGATTAAATAGTTTTCTAAATAAAATACAACAGCAGTGAGAAAGGAAGATAGCAATGATTATAGGATATAGAAAAACTGTAGTCAAAAGTAAAATTTTAGGCTTAAGTACGTCCATTAATTTCAAAAAATAACGTAAATAAATTAAAATTTAATTCACAAAATTTTAAAAAACAGAGAAAACAAAATGAACTCCACAGGAAAGAAGGGAGAGTTGAAAAATAAACAAAAGGAAAAGCAAGTAAAGAAGAGAACCTTAAGCAAAAGTAGTCGAGGATATCAGGAGAGAACCAAGGATCAAAGAGTGACCGCAAAAATGGTTTAGCAACAGCTAATTTTTACAAAATGTTTTCAAAGTTTGAATCTCTTATGGGGCATATAAAAAATAGAGCACTACGCATAATTCAGTTCATGAAGCAAGTAAAAACTTGATCTCAAAATCTAACAAAGATTACCCTAAATAAGCTTAACAGCTACCACACAAATAGCACTTATTTTATGCTAGGCATTATACCTAGCATTAATACTACACATGGGCTAATTCTTTTAATACTTAAAACATCAAGATGATGTAGGCACTATTATGTTTCCCATTTCACAGATGAGGAAACCAAGGCAGAGAGAAATGAAGTGATTGGCCAAGGCAGCACTGTTGGCACAACCAATTTAACATATGAACCCAGATGACAAAATCCTAAATAAAATAAACACCAAACTGAATCCTACAGGACATTAAAAGAACCTTCCATGATGACCAACAAGATTTTATTCTGGTAATATAAATATTGTTTAATATTCATAAGTGGATTTTTTTACATAACATGTTCATAGGTCAAATGGAAAAGAAATCTGATCATTTCAACAAAGGTTGTAAAAGTATTCCAAAAAGTTAACATTTACTTCTAATGTTAAAATTTCCAGACAGTGGGACTAAGTGTAGATGTACTCCATGTAATAATCATGTCTATCTCAATGTCTGTTTCAGGAAGTACTGTGAATTAGATGTCCAAAGACCCTTGTTCAGAATGCCTGACAATACAGGATAAAATTAAAGAAACGGATAGATAGATAGAATGATTGTGCTGGTATGAGACAAGGAAATTGTTGTAGATCAGAAACTACAAAAAAATGACATTCTAAAGGAATAAGTTAGCTCTTAAGCTAGTGTCTTTCCTGGAGTTGACTGATTCTGATTAGCTAGACTAGGACATGGAGCATGGTTTTAAGGAACAAAAGACAAATTCTAGGTAACTCCTCAGGTTAGGAGGTCATATCAGAGAACTTTATATAAACTCAAGGCTCCTGAAAGGAGAAACTAGGAAATACACACATGAGAACACACACACACATTCACAATCATGAAATACACAAGAAAACGCCCCACTGAGTAAGAGTCAGCACAAAAATCAAAGTGCAGAATCAGTCTCCTATAAATAATGGAGAGTGCTCCTAGGAGGTACAGAATAAGAAATAAATATATTTAATAAGTTTAAAGAAAAAATTATGTGAATTTAACTATATTAGATGAATTTAAAAGAGACTATGGGAAAAACAAAATAGAAAGTTCCTTTGTAAAATATACTAAAGTAAATTTCAGATTGATTAAGAAATTAAGTATCATAAAGTAAAAATCAGAAAAATTAAGAAAAATACATTCGTCTGATCTTGGGAGAGAGGAGAGCTTTAGAATAATAAAGATATGGAAGAAATTGAATAGAAAAATACTAATGTATATAATAATCTTAGAATAATGTCATTATTATAGCTAAAGATGTTTATCTGAATTGTAATAGGTGATTATATAAAATTTGTTTCATGTATTAAAAATTCTTATCGATAATGAAACACAACAAATTCTGGAACTTGTTCATAACAAATATGACATACTATTATTGTTTTTAATATTTAAAGAGCTCTTACAAATCTATGGGGTAAAAACACCTTACACCAAAGGTAATCATTTCTCTAGTAATCAGGTTAATGCCAATGAGATACTGGAATATCGTTTCTCGCTCTCTGGTTAGTCATAGTGACTAAGGAAGTCCAAAGCATTAGGCTACCTCTTAGGCTTTTTCCTAAAGAGAACATCACACCAAACATGAAGATAAAAATATATTATGGGTATGTGCCCAATTTTGGAACTCAAGTTTATATTGAATAATGTATATCTAATTATAATATTATAAATTTTGATTATTGCATTTCAATTTTAAAATTAGAAGAATTAATTATTGGTATAGAACCAAATATAACTGTACAATCACTTAAAAGATAAAGATGCAATTGACAGACATATTCAAGTGGGTTGGAAGATCAGTGGAGAGTGTAGGGATGGTTTTTTCTCAGCTGGCATAGTAGAACCTCAAAAGATCGAGTCTAAATTTAATGGATCATGAAATAAGAGATTTAAGCTTTTTACTTAACATGATAAAGATACCATAGAAGAAATACATAATAAAAATGTATGAATGGTGGAGAGAAGGAAGGAGGTGGTGTGAATGAAAGAGTTCTTCGTCTTTCAAGACGGAGAGTCAAAAGCAATATTTAATGGAGATGAAAAATACTAAAAATATTATTTAGAAGATAAGTTCTTTCAAAAGAACTTAACAGGAGAAGAGGCTAAATGTGATTAAATTTTAAAATGAAACTGAGGTGAATAGGTTGAAGAGGACACTACTGCTATTTATTTTATTCCCTTCCCTACTGTTAAACTTTCATTTTACTATGTATTATTTTTATGATAATTGAAAATATTTATATTCAAATATCTTCATTAAAGCATTGGTTGCAATAATCAAAACTAGAAACAATCTTACATAAAATTGAGTGGGTAAATAAATTATGGTAACTCATATAGCAATGTATTATTTAGGTGCTGTAACTGTCAATAATAGTATTTATGCTGAATTGCCACAGCACTGTATATTTATTTTTCTACTTTTCTATTTTTTATCACTTTTTCAACAATGATATACTTAACATTTTAAAAGTATGGGAGAAAGTTAAATGACATTACAGAAAATAACGCTATTTAGTTATTACTATAAAAACATAAGGGCCTTTGAAATGAAAAATTAACTCAATAATTCACCATTTGAATATTAAAATAAGTTTTTAATCTTTTCAGATTTAAGGCTATAGGCCTTAAATTGATAATCCTAAAGTTTTATCAAGACAGCAGGTAAAACTGTGCCAAAGAAATATTGCCTCTCTTTTAATTTGAAAGTCACTGGGGGGAAACCTATATGGCAGCCATGATTTATTTTAGTCTTTCCTAAGAAGAGAAGACTCCACTCTTAGATATATAAGGAAACTGTTCCAGATACCTTCTGTGAATTTTCTACTTAACCTTGGCAAGAAACTCTTCTGGAAGTAACTCCTCAGTCCTTATCATCAAAGAGTTACTTTGGCCATTGATTCCTTTCTGTTTGGAGTTCATCATGAATTTCAATCTTCAATGCAAGTATTTGGCTTAAATTAGTGTCAGACTCTTTCCCTTCATTAACTCATGACCGCTACCTTTTTTAGGCTTTCATGTACACTTTTTTGCTTTCCATATTATTGACTACATCTCAGTCTGTGGTCTCTGTTCGCTCCTCCCCTTGTGGCACACACATCTCTCAATGAATGCTGTCATTTCACACTAGAAACCATAGAAACTACAAAACTAATAAATATCAAGACATAAAAAAATTACATACACCACAGATTTGTGATTGACCAGAAGACATATATATATTCACAGATATGTAAATATGTATATACATATATATATGAGGCAAAACAAATTATTCAACTCTTTTAGCTTTTAAGGCATTATACTTAAACATGAAATTAATTATTTAGATGAATAAAAAATTGCTTCCTAGAAGGAACATTGATAGATATAAAAATAAATTTTCAAGTGAGTGAAATTTACTGCCAAATGTTCTCCTTTCAGTTGTCCTTTTATCACAACAATGGCCTGTCCCAAGCTCTCACCTCGTCGAGCATGTTTCTCATCCTTGACACAGACTTCATTTAAGGAACCAACTGGATCACAGTGGCATGGCTGGCACGGTCTGGGATAATTTGGAGATACCTAATGAAAATATTAAAATGCTTTTAATCAAGTGTAAGAAAAACACCAATATTTTTCAATTCAGTAGACTTTTAAGGAAAAATTAATATTAATAATACATAGTAATAAATTATAGAGAGAAAATTATAACAAAATAAATTATCTTTAGTATGTATTTGCAATTTCTAAAATCCATTTCTTCAAAATTGATACGTAAAAGTAGAGAGGATAGTACAATAAACTTCTACATATTTGTTTAGATTGAACTTGTCAAGATTTTGCCATATAAGTTTAATCACTTTTTATCCTTTGCTGAAGCTTTTAAAGAAAATTCCAGATAAAGAATTTTTTATCCCCTACAGATTTCAGTATGCACCTATTTCTTTTATTATAATCACAGTACCAATATCATAACAAAGAAAAATAACAATATTTGCTTGATCTTCTCTAATACGCATTCCATAATAAAGTCTTCCTGATTGTGTTTTTTTAAATTACAACATAATTCAAAACTAGTAATTTTCTCCAAAATCTATTTTTCAGGAACTTTTTTCATATTGAGCATAGTGTGATTAATTAAATATGTTTGTATCTGGTGTTTGAAAAAAGATGATATTAAATATTTAAATAAAAATTTGGTTTTCTGGGGAGATAGCATAACCTGGGGGGAAACAATGTTGGTTCCATAATTAAGAAAACTTGAGCTCAGATCCCATTGTGGACACTTACTGGCTATGTGGCCTTGTGCAACTTATTTACTTTCTTGTAATATGAGGATAATCATAGGAATCATAGTGATGCTATTAAATTAACATTAAAAAGAATAACATGTAAAGCATCTCATAAGATTCCTCAGATATATTAAATACTCAATATATCTAATAGCTTTTAATGTTAGAATATTTTAATTAAACAAAACTAGACTGTGCTAATATACTGTATATCAACATTTATTTTTCAGAGGCGATAGGATAAGAACAAAAAAATAATTAAACTTGCCTAGGAAATACTGAAATACTATTGAATATCTATTTCCTCCACAAAATACAGATTTTATATGCATATATACCTAGGCTTAATTTATAAATGAAAACTTGTAAACTTGCATGCTAATATAAGTTAGTGTCATAAACAGAGAGTTATTTACATGTCTGACAGAATATAAATCAACTATGTTCACAGATCAGTTTCAACACCATCTTTTGTTTAAGACATATTCATTCATCCTTCATTATGACGTAAAGACTGTGCAAGGCACAGATAGGTAAGGGCTGATCTCTGCTTCCAATAAGCTTACAGAAATAACAGACTTGAAAGACTGATTAAATAGAATGTGCCAAGTGATAAAATAGACATACGACCAGAGCAGTGGGGGGCAAAAGAGGAGGGAGTAATAACACACGACAGTGAAGTCAAGCAATCCTTCAAGAAAAGGTAACATGTAGACTGGAGTTTGATGTATGAGTAGCAATTTGAGAGTGGAATTGGAAGAAGGGCTTTCTACCCAGAGAAAACCACCAAGACATGAAAAAAAAAAACCCAAAAAACCCTCTGTGGGCATATGGCAAAAAATTTCTTTTGGGTAAAATCTTGGCTCTTATAAATATGATTTATGATTTCAATGATGAGCTTGAGTAAACCAAAGCTTCCTAATTCATTATCTCTCTTTGTGGTACTTGAAAGTCTATAAGTATATTTACTTTAAATTTAATTCTAAATTTTATTAAAATAATAATTTAGATTACTAATTAGTCCTCAAAGTAAACATTACATTATATATATATTTACACATATATATTTAATTTAACTATTAACTATATGTATTTAATGGATAAATCTAAAATCAGATTTTAAGACAATAATTTTAAGACTATTGTAGAGATAAGTTATTTAGCTATAAAATTGTTCTACACAAAACTTTTCTTTCTATATCCTCATAAAAACACAATAGACTTCTACCCAAATATTAAGCATGGCAATGATTTGAATTTTTTAACATACAACATAGAATAAGTATTTTTATGAGTACTAAAATACCATAATCTCTGCTCAAATTCACTTAATTACTTGACTTGTAATAAAAATTTGATCAAGCTTCCAGTTTTGACAATGGGGGAGTGTCTTGTATGGGTTGGATCCACACTCAGATAATAATTACAAATTCTGGACAAAATATAATGATTAAATATTTGAGGGCCTAGGATAATAACCAAAAGCAGGCAGAAATTAGAAGGATTTGAGGTGTGAAAGAAAAAAAATACATTAGCCAAGATCCACGTTCATAGTCGGGCAGCGCCAAAATCTGCATATCCACACCCCTCAAATGTTTAACTGATCCCTTCATTGTACATCCATTCAGGAGACTCCAAGGAATCCAGTGGAAAGTAATGGCTGGAAAGCTGAATGACCTGAACAGTTTTCAGGTCTGCACACCATAAAGTAAACAGAACTGGAGTTGTCACCCAAGTTAGAAAGGGTAGCTATACCTTGAGCTTTCTATTTGTCTACCTTAACAGAGTGTAAAAGTAAGCCACCATAATTTCATGGTCATCAGTCAGTAAGTTGCCTACCAATTAGAACAAAATTCAAAAATCTTCAGTGGAAGATAACAGAATCCTGTCACTACACTGTAGTATCCCTAATTTCCTGTAAATCATGTTACTAGACAGGATTCCTGTTTCTCCTGAAGAAACAAGGTGCCGTCCTTATTCAAGAAAAACCAAATCAATAAAAGCAGACACTGAGGTGTCCTAGGTGTTGAAATTAGCAGAAAAGAACTTATCTAGGTACTTTATATAGGCCCAAGAAGATAAAGGAAGTAATGTTTATAATGAGTGAATATATGGAATATTTCTGCAGAGAAATAGAAACTATAGAAAAATATAGTAACTCTAGAAAGCTGAGAAGTAAAATATCTCAATTAAAAAATTAACTGGATGTGCTTAACAGCAGATCAGTGATGGCAGGGGAAAAACAGTACGGATAAATAGAAATTATTCAATCTGAGGAATGAAGCAAAAAAATTTTGAATTAGCACAGCCTCAGTAACCTATAGGACATAGTCAAGCAACCTGATAAGAACGTAGCTGAGTCTCAGAAGGAGAAGAGAGAGCAGAGCTCCAAAGATCTGTTTCTCCTCATTCTCCCCCTCCTCTTTCTTCTTGTTCTGGTCCATCTTGTTCTTTTTCTTAATCTTGTTCTTCTTTTTCTTCTTTCCCTTCCATCTCCTCCCCCTTCCCCTTCTTCTTCTCTTTTCCTCCTCCTCCTCCTCCTCCTCCTTTTAACAAATCTTTACAAATGTGAAAAACATTCTTTGTTTGCAGGACAGAGAAATATAAGCCATGGACCAAATCTGATCTAGAGGCCATCACTTGTTATTAATAATTTGGCAAAATGTTGGCAGTTTCTTATAAAGTCAAACATATACCTATCCTACAAAACAAGCATTCTACTCCCAGATATTTACACAAGAGAAATAAAACATGATCACAAAAAGACATATAAAATTGTTTTACAGGAGCTAACCCAAAAGTGGAAATGACCCAAATATTCACCAACAGGATAGCAGATTAAAAATTAAGGAATGTTCATGTAAAGGAACACTACCCAGCGATTTCTTTAAAGAACTAACTATTGATGCACACAACATGGAGAAACCTTAAAATGTTATACTGAGTGAGAGAAGGAAGACACTAAAGTGTATGTACTTTATGATTTCATTTTTATGAAGTTCTCTAAGAGGCAAAACTAATTTATGTTCTACAAATCAGAACAGAGTTTGCCTGGGGGTGGAACTGACTAGAATGAGACACAATGGGACTTTCTGGAGAGATGGAAATGTTTTACACCACATCCTCAAATATTTATATCAGTTTCCATTATGAAACATTCCTAGTCACCTTTTAGAATTTGAAGTCTATCAAAATTATTTCTCCATATGATATATCTTTGTATGGAAAAGCCAAAAATAATACTTCATGAATGAAAAGCATACTTTACCCCTTTGGGTCTGAAGAAACCATCAACACATGTCTCACAGTTGATCCCAGCAGTGTTTCGCGTACAATTGATGCATACACCCCCTCCAACGTACTTTCCATGTATATTCAAACTCAGATTTCTCCTGGCAACATTTTCATCATAATAGCATTCTTCAGCTTTCCCATGACAATTACATGCTGGATTAGGGAAAAATAAATTCATAAATATTAATTTCAGATATATTTAAAAATCATTTTCTGTTATATAATAGATTTTTATACTAAATTGGAAACTATATTACTGTTAGTATACATATATATATAATCAGTACAAAAGTACCCAGAAAGTATTTCGATTTATTGGATATATTAATAAATTCACAGTTTTTAATGGAACTTGAAATAATTAAAACATATAAATTAAGCCGAGTCGTATGAAATTCACAGTTTTTACTGATTTTATCTTGCAAAACAGAAATTTCCTATGGTTCAACATATAATTTCCCATTATGACAAACAAATTATTGAACTATGGCACTGCATGATTAACACCCAGGTAATCTGTAATGAATAATTACTATATGTGAATCTCTGCATTAGATCCTATGGGTAAAAAAGGACGTTTAGAATATAGTTTTACAACTAATGATAACTAAAACTTAGGGGTTTTTTATGCCATGTTCTTTAATCCTCAAAATAGCTTTATGAGTTAGGTAATATTATGAACCTCCTTTCATATGTTAGGAACCTGAGGCACAGAGAAGTAACTTGCAAAGGTAACCAAATCAGTGCTGGAAACCACTCTAAAGCCAGAGGTCAGAGTCCTCATGGCTCACCACTGCCCAGTTCCCTTCCAGTTCAATCTAATGAGAGAGACAGGATGTATCAGGGCCATAATCAGGACAACAAGAGAGCTGGTTTGCTTAGCAGCTGAGATCACTCCATCTTGGATTGGGGGTTCTCCCTCCTACTTAGTAGTCCCGTGATGTGGGAAGCTTCTTAATTTCACTAAGGCTCAGTTTCCATATAAGACGTGGAGTGGTCAACAGTAATTGCCAGATAGGGATACTTAAAAGCATTAAGTGAGAAAACGCGTGTAAAATCATTAGCATAATGCCTTATAAATAAGTTCCCAATTGATGTTTCCGCCTCCCCTTTCTCTCCTCTCCATCCTCCTTGTGTTCCTCCCCCTTCCCCTCTTCCTCGTCTTTTTCTTTTTCACATCACATTATAGGAGTTTATAGAAGTGAAAAATCGCTTCCCTAGAAAGAACTGGGTGAGGTTTTGAGAAATGAGTAGAATTTATTTTAGGATGGGAACAAGGGAAAGGATATATTTTGCAGAGACTCCTCCCTCAGATGTTGAGTTTCTTAGTGTGTGAGCACACACGCACACATGCGCACACACACACATACATACACACACACGGCTCAATCTTTTTTATTCCACAAGGGAAGACATTTATAGATGTCCTGAACTGTTTCCGTTCACTAACAGTAAATGGTACAGCTCTTTGTCTATCAGCATATGCTTCCCCTAAGGCTACACAGGGTACTTCTCCAATGCAAGTATTTACCAGGTCCCTATTCATGGGCAGTTATCTTGTTTCCAGATTTCTCCTTTATAAATAGCACTGAGCACAAACTAGGAGGACATGGAGGTGGGGGTAGGAGTGAGGATTCTAATGTTAGACTGCTTCCCATTTGCCAGCTGAGCGACTTTGAGGAGAAAATTCAAGTCTTAGCGTCATTTTAGTACTTAATCTCTTATGGTTGTTTTGAGAATGCAAAACACGGAGCACAACGCCTCATGCATAGTAAATACTCAGCTCCAGAAATGTTAGTAGCGGTAGCATTAGCAATTGGGTACTAAAGACAAAGATTATGATAATATGCCCTGTAGAGCTCCATGAGTAGGTCTATAGGCTAAATTCCTGCAAGTATAATTTCTGGTCAAAGGGCATGTAAAATTTTTATTTTAATGAACTTGCAAAATTCCACTGCAAAAATGCTATGTCAGATGACTCTCCCTTCAATAGATTTGATAGAAGTCTTTCTGTAGAGCCTCACCAACACTGTGTCATCAACCGTTTTAATCCAGTTCCTGGACATGGAAAGCTTTCAAGCCATCATTGAATGGAAGAGATAACACTTTGATAAGTTAAAAAGAGGATTTTCATTGTTTTAATTGGTACTTCCTTAATTATGAGTAAGTATGATCGTCGTTTTCTATTGTTATCAGGCATTTCTTTTCCTGAGAAATGACTGTTTTGATCTTTGCTCATTTTTAACAGATTTATCGACTTTTTCTTATTGGTATGGAAGCTCTCTTAATATAGTAAGGATATTATCTCCTTGTCGTGTTGGTGGCAATAACAGTCTGCTGACTTTTGATTCAGAATACAGTAGTCTTGCTATATCAATGGAGAGTTTTCAAACTTTATTCTAGGGACCATGGAGTAATAAATATAAATCACCAGGCATCATAAGCAGTTTTATATCTTCAGGACAATGAACAAGAATTCTTAAAAATCCTGTTGTAAAAATACGTTGCAAGAAACAGTCAAAATTTCTGCTGCCAATATAAATAGAGAGAAATGCAGAGTAATACAAATTTATTCTCACATGATTTGGAATTAGTGCTGCCGAGAGTATTTATAACCATGAGCTCATGAAGGTAAAATACTGATGCATGAGCTGTCCCTGTCACAGCCCTTGCAGGGAGCTCTCTGCCTCAGGCCTGGTTGCTGGTTAAAGGCCTTGTGGCTGCACAGCTCTCCATCTATAGCCCAGAGGACATGGATACCACCTACTCACAAAGAGCCATTTTCTCTCTGTCATCAGCAGTTTGCAATTTCACACAATGTCCAAGACACATGATATGAAACTGTCCTTGAGTTCAGGTTTAGCAATGGAATGAATATTTCTTGCTCTTCAGAGACACATCCTGCCTTAAATAAGCTAGACTGACGAAAATCCAAATTAAATTCAAATGAATTACAAAGAAATTATTTATCTTATAAAAGGATTTGTCACATTACAGAAAGATTTTTCTAACTAGTAGGTGATTGAAACACAATTCAACTTGGAAAAGAAAATTTTCATATAAGCTTTTCAGAATGCATACATTGCCAAAAGCACTATATTTATACAAGGTTTTATGGTTACAACCCCCATCTTTAATTTGTAGATTTAAAAAAAAAAACGTTTATTTTTCAATTTGGAAATACAATCTCCTATCTGCTCCACAAAGAAACATAAAATTGGTTCTTTTTCTTTTTTGTGAGGAAGAATGGCCCTGAGCAAACATCTGTGCCCTCCGTGCCCATCTTCCCCTATTTTGCATATAGGATGCTGCCTCAGCATGGCCTGATGAGTGGTGTAGGTCTGTGCCTGGGATCCAAACTCGTAAACCTGGGCCACTGAAGTGAAGCATGCCAAATGTAACCACTACATCACTGGCCCAGCCCCATAAAATTGTTTCTTAATTCCACTATTTAAAAAATGTGGGGGCCAGCCTAGTGGCCAAGTGGTTAAGTTCTTGTGCTCTGCTTCGGCAGCCCAGGGTTTCACCGGTTTGGATCCTGGGCACAGACGTGGCACCGCTCATCAGGCCATGCTGAGGTGGCGTCCCACATAGCACAACCAGAGGACCACAACTACAATATACAACTATGTCCTGGGGGGCTCTGGAGAGAAGGAAATAAAAAAGAGAAGAAGGAGACTGGCAACAGATGCCAGCTCAGGTGCCAGTCTTTAATAAAAAAAACAAAACAATAATCCAAGAAAAAAATGTGTATAGTAGCAAGTGGAAATCTCCTTTCGCGTTGCTTTGTCCATCCCTTTGCTAACAAGTTTGATCTGTCCTTTTTGGTTCCTTGTTTACACTCACAGAGTGGTAAAGGATTTTGCAGATCCACTAAACATTCCCTAATTACAACTGTGTGATGGATGATCAGAGGCCACAGGGAGGATCCCCATCCTCAAATGCCACTCCCACTTGTGACTGTGGATGTTCCACAAGCAGAAGGGAAAGTGAATTAAAACAGAAGTTTGAGAGCAAATATCCATGGGTGGCATTTGACTTAAATTCACTCTTAGGAATCACTATCTACTCTCATTGGGAGAAGCTGTGGAGAAGCCGAGGGACTGTCAGGAACGGGGCGGGGGGTGTTGAAGAACACAAAGTCTGGACATCCGAAGCCGGTCTAGGACCATGGGTGGGGTGGCCCATTCCTCCAGATATGTCTCAGGAATGGTGGGTGATTTCTAAACCAAAAGGTCTTCATAAGCAGGCAGACACAGACCAAAAGGCGGAAGAGGGGAGAGCAGAAAAGGAAAGGACTCAAGACATCAATAGTATATGCAGACTCTTAAGCTGAAAATAAAATGTATTTTATGGTTGGGTAACATTTTATGATTAAAGTTTGCTATGATTCAATAGTTTTAAAGATCTATCATGTCTGACACCTGATACACGATAAACATTTTTTATTCAATAAATATATAGGATTGATATTACTAAAAAAACATCTACCAAGCCTGTTTTGGAGAACATATACACATACTGAACTGAAAAAAGATGGTCAGGACTGATTCAGTAAAATATTCATAATTGAGTTCAAATGAATGGGGCTTTGTGGCCAGTCTAGATTTATAGTTCAGCATAAGCCTTTGTTTTCGGGCCTCATCCTGGCCTGAGCACATGTCCAAAAACACGGGTTTCTCCAGCTTCCCCTCACCACATTGGGCCAATTGGCAACATCAGGCTGTAAAGTCATCTGCTACACTTTTTGGGCATTTCCTGTCAGGAAAAACTGGACATATGGGTGGTCTTCAAAAGTGATAATATTAAAGTGTGAATGAGCATTTGTTGGCACATGTTTGCATAGCCAGTTGTTTTCCTATTTTTCATTACTGGCTTTTTTCTTGGTTGTCACTGCCCAATAATTGCCATAGCATAGTTTATGCTAATGAGTATCACTGATGCCATTTCTAACATTAGCATTTTATACTGTTATTAATGAGAAACCATAAATTTAAAATATTGGTGCTTATTATTAAAATAAATATTCTTTTTGCACAAATTTGATTTCTTACCTTCTCTGTTTCCTATCACTCTTGTACTCTTCCCAGTTACGGACCCCAGACACTCCCCTTTAATAGTCTAATTAATGAATCAGAGTGCTTTTTTAAATTCAGGTAATAAATTGGTGCTAACATGTAGAGTATAATCTCTCTGGTTTTTCTCCCTTTTTCAGATGATGAGTATTCAAAAGCTATTTACTAGGGGAGGGGCTCATTTTCAAATGAGGGGCTGCAAAGGGAAGAGGCAGAAGGATCCGGAGCTATTCTGGTTTCAGAACCATTTTATAAACATATGTGTTTAGAAGGCAATTCTCTATGTCATCTGGGTTTTGCTCAATGTTTATTTATATTTCTATTAGTCTACACATATACGTTATGCCAGAAGCTTCAGTGTCACCTTGATGACAATAAGTGTATACTATGCTCTTATCTATTTCTCATAATCCTCACACAGTGGTAAATTCCTAGGTTGTTTGGTAAATATTTGCGATATGAAAAAAAAAAAAAAAACCTGAAAAGCTGAACAGCCGAAATAGCAGTGTAAAAGAACTTACCAGCTATGGCCCCAGATAAAAGATATAAGCCGGAAACACGAGTTTCCCTTACGTCACCACACGGTTATATGACCTGTCCCGGCAAAGGAAGCATGGCACATGGGTCAACCCCCCGGGAACGCACCTTCACATTCCGTTTTTGTCAGGAACGTGCCGGCTCTCCACGGTTTCTGGTGGAAGCCCGGACAGCACTGATCACAGCTATCACCACACGTGTTATGCTCACATTCACAGCGGGATTTCTGTCAAAAAGAGAGGGAAAAGCACACTTGCAGCAGTTTTTAGAACCACAAATGAGCAGCTTTCCCTGCAAGGTAGAATGAAGAAAAGAGAAAGTTTCCAGACTATGTACCAAAATGTAAACCTCCTGTCAGCCTGGGAAGGAAGAGGTGCCAGCCTTGGAGCCGGTATGTTTGATCAACACCAGCTTAGAGAGGTCCAGGCTGTTTCTGGAATCACTGGGCTTAGGCTTGGAAGAGAGCAGAGGCCCAGGGGCACTGGTCTTGAAGACTGAGATCCTTTCTCTGATGCCTGAGATCTGCAGGTTTTCTAAGTTGGATGTATCCATTCTAAGGCTTCCCTTAAAGTAATGTTAACATTTGTGGGTGTGGGCAGAGGGGAGAGAGTAGTTCCTAGGCTTCCAGGGGCATGGGCATAATAGAAATCGAATGTCCCAGGACTAATCGCCTGGCTGTGTGTGCTCCGAGTCCAGTCTCAAATCATCGTGTGGAGCTGGCCCTCCAAGGTCACCTTGTGGGCTCTCAAAGCTTGGAAAATACCGCCCATCTGTACACCTGATAACCTGATAGCAAGCACCTACCCCAGGCAGAAAGCAGTACCATGGACCTCCCCAGACACATATGCCAGGGCATTTAACCTTCCCTAGGAGGTAAGATTATAATGCATTAGTCAGACAACTAGCTTTGGGAGAAATGCCATCTGTATTACAGTTTTAGCAGGAAAAAAATCTATACATAGTACGAGTTCACTGCTCTTACTACTCAATATATTTCTTCCATATACTACACAGTAGATGATTTTGTATTTCATCAGTTTGTTTGTGACTGAGAAAAATAGATATTCATTCATCTTCTTTTCATGTTATGTTTGTTTAATGCATTGTCATTAATGAAAAATTCAACCCAAAAGCTTTCCAGCATTTTCTGGCCTGGTAGTTTCGATGCTCTCTTGAATATTTGTTTCTACCCCAGTCCTGATTGCCCCAGTCCTATCTCAGCTTCCTGTTCCAGGACCATTTATATTTCCTTCCATGCACATTTTTCATTTGTTTGCATTAATTTTTTGATGAAAACTTTTAAAAGAAATAGTCATGTTGATTGATGGCTGGCATTCTCTAAAGCTAAATCATACAGCAAGCTGTCATAGCTAGAGAACTTTCAAAATAGATACACCAGTTTGGAGCCTTTCTGGAAAAAAAACTAATCTGCTTTCTGATACTGTGATGGCTGACTTCAAAGTCTATCATCCTAACTGCCAGCTCTATTTCACCCTGGCATGGCTTTCTGTTACACCGTCTAAGTGGGGACCTGACACCCATTCACAGCGTCCCTATCAGCAAAGCCTCTCATGAAGCATTTCACAGTTCAGAGCTTCATTTTGCCTAAGCGTCCTATAAATATACATACATTTGTCACTGGATCAAGTGGACAAGCCCTGGCATGACCATAGCAGATGCACATCCCTCCAACCGAAATATCCTTGACCGAGTAGTAATACTGCAAAAAGCAATCCAGAGAGAAATCCTGTTAAGATGACTGCAAGGTGAAAGTAACAAAAGGAGATATTTGGTTAAAAACTTTACTTTCGGCTTTTGTCCTTAGTTTGAAGCACGATTGTGTTTCTGCAGGACAACTGAGGGCCCACAGAAGGGACTGCATGGCAATCATAGCACAAAGAAAGAATTCCTCTAATCCACGTTAGGTGGGCATTTTAGAAATTTCTTTCCCACAGACAGTACAAGGTCCGTGCTGGAGTACGTCTTACATAGTTTCTTGAAAGAAAGCCTCTTTTATTGTCTCATAGTAACTTCAGCATTCATGAATCACATGCAGACTCTTTTGTTTGATGGATTTGAAAAGAATCAACACATTTAGAAGAATGTGCCCATAAAAATACATTTCTTAACCACATTAACAAGGAAATAAAAATTTACTAACTGCAAGATTGACTTCACATAATGTGAGGAGTAAACTAGATGTATAAAACACTGTTTTTTATTATTATTATTATGCTGGAATGTCCATGCAATTACTTTCCCATCTGAAGTTAATATAGAGCTATGTTTCTACTCATTTTAATCTACCTAGCTATTTTTTAAAGATTAATTGCAATGACAGAACTGGACTGTTTTTAGAATTTTAATTAATATGTATATGACATTTTATAATTATGAGATTACTCCACATTATCATCTGGAGTCCAAATAACCATCTCCAGGGCAGATAGTTCCATTATTCCACATATTCACATGAAAAAGAAAAAGACCAAACAGATTTAGAAATAAGTAGGTGAACACAAATCTTAGTTCCCTGACTATAAATTCCCTTTACTTCTTTTTTATTTTTGTTTGTTTTTGTGGTTTACATATAGTGTCTTTTATAATATTTTTGTCACATTATCTTATTGATAAACCTAGACCTCAGACTAACGGAACTTGCTAGGAAGTTTAGGCAATGCAAAAGTCTGCTTTTCACTAACTTCATCACTCAATAATATAGACACAAATAGGGCATATTTGCTCAGAAAGCTGATACAGTAGTTTTTGTAGATGCTTTTAAAATTGGGAAGCCTGTTTTAAATATAAATGTGTAATGCCTCACTTTTGAGTCATGAAGAGGAGCTGAAATTCAATATCCTATTTTTATATATTTAAATATATATGTAGCATTTACTGAACTTGAGTATTTTCAAAAAACATATTTTTGTGTTAAATGTTACTGCACTATTTCAAAGGCTCATGTACAATGAAGTAATGAGTAATAGATGTGTGCCACAACCCCCATTCTGCCTTCTGCAAAAGATGATAAAAAGACCACATTTACTTCCATTGATTTTTTTTCCTCTGATAGATATACTGTCAGAAAAGATTAAATTTCACTTCAAAATTATTCAGTCTTCTTCCATATATATTTTTAAGTCATGCCAAAATTACAATTGAAAGTGATTTTTTTAAGTGAAGAAGCTAAACATTGCTGGAAAATAATGATTACTTCTGTATAAGACAATTTACAATATGCTGAAATCTAATATGAGGTAAAATAATTTCAGGTTTGGAAAATACAGGGCACTCAAACATCCACGTGTTGTATGGGGATAATAGAATTTGAAGGTGATTTTGCAATGATGGAGAGGTTAAGTGTGGGCAAGTTAAGTAATGAGAGGAGAAAATATGTGAGGGGTATTCACAACCTGTGAAAAGAGTGGCCCTTCAATATTCAGCCTACTGGTTTAGCAATTTGGCAATGGGTGGCAACAGTCTGAACTTAGCAGAATCATTCTAGAACTAAGTGTTTTGTCCCACAATCTTAATTTCTCCCTACAATACTCCTTTCACCTCCACCTCTAGTCAAATAGTAGATATTCTGTTAACATGGATTTGCCTTATGGAATCATAGCCTGAATTGACTTTCTTGGTAATAGTGTCTTGGTTGTGTAGCAGCATTTAAGGGAGTGACATAAACCAGTGCCTGTAGTGGGGCATAGACAGAAGGAAGCATAATTGTTACTCATAGCAACCTGGGCTAGGTCATAATCCCACAAATTCCAGTTTAACACCAGAAAACAGCACCTCTCTTAGCTCCTGTTTTCAAAGATTTGTTGAAAGGATGCTATAATCTTTTTTTCTGATATTTTATTCATAAAGGAAAATAAAAGAGTATATGGAATCAGTTTTCCCCTACAGCAGTGCTTTTTTAAACTATGGCTTGTGATTCATTAATGAAGTATAAAATCAAATTATTTGATTGGACAAAATGGTCCACAGACCAGCAACAGCGACATCATCTGGGAACTTGCTGGAACTGCAGTTTCTCAACTCTCATAGACCTACTGAATCAGAATCTGCTGAGATTTGAACAAAGGAAGATCTGTTGAACTTTAAAGTCGTTGATAATAACCGCTGCAACAAATCACTGAAAAATATCTTTTAAAGTGATTTAACAGGCAATTAAAAAGACAGGTGCAATATCATTCATAGGTTCCAATATGACTCATCCGAACTTACTCTTCGTGTGACAATGGGGTCAATTTCTCTGGGGTCTTTGTGGGCAAACATCATCAGGTCGGCATTCAGCGTGCGGATCCTCTGAAATCGCAGGCGAATGTAGCGAGCGGAGGTAAATTCCAGCAGTTCGGGAGAAGGATCATCAGCACTTGGTCTCCCATTGATCAAAGAGATGTGAATCTACACAATGTGAGAAAGAATTCAACAATTAAGTTTATCAACATTTAAATATCTGGTTTGGTTTGGTTTTTCTTGGAAAAATAAGGGTCAGCTCCTCTTCTCCCAATTAGCCAGTCAGATGCAGGTTCTTATTTACTCACTGAAATGTAGCGAACTAATTGGGAAATTTTATGGACCTTTTAATAGATGTACATTCAATTCATTAGTTTACATTTTAGGTGTTCTCTATATGCTGCAATTACCCTCCTTCCTCTGTTCCAAGACATTGCATCAATCTTCCTAGGATTTCCATAAAATCTTAAATCATTCTCTTCCTGAAAATGATTGTGCCCCCAAATTATTTAAGAATCTGGTACAGTGGGATACCAGAAACTTGGTAAAAAAAGAAAAAAGGCACAAAATATCAGACAAAACAGGAACTTAAAATAATTGTGAACTTGAAAGTATCTAATTATACAGCCATAAAATATAGAGAGCAAAAATTGACACATTAAACATAAATCTACAAGTAGAGTGAGAGATTTCAATAGGTTGTTTTTCCGTTATTGTTTGTTTTTTAGTAGTTGATAGATCAAGAAGGCAAAAGTTTATCAAGGATATAACATAGTCTATGAAAATACATTCAAATCTGGATGGAATGCTAAATTTTTTAGGAAAATAATTTAGCATCATTGACATCGGCAGAAACAAAATCTAATTACACCACTTTCCATGTAAAAAATGGAGAAATGGCCAAAGAACGACCCTTGAAGGGTGCAGGGAGCCCACACCCCCTCAGGGACTTCACAGGGCAGAGAGTTCTAATGAGGGCCAAAAGTCTGACAGAATTAAAAGAACTCTTATCATAGATAAAGGGGTTATCTCCCTAATACCTAAAGAACTCCTGTAAACCAACAAGAAAAAAGACCAACAACATAATGCAAAACAGACAAAACATATAAAGGGAGACCCAGCCCCGTGGCCGAGTGGTTAAGTTCGCACGCTCTGCTTCGTTGGCCCAGGGTTTCAGTGGTTTGGATCCTGGGTGCAGACATAGCACCACTTATCAGGCCACGCTGAGGCGGCGTTCCCACATAGCACAAACAGAGACACTCACAACTAGAATACACAACTATGTACTGGGGGCCTTTGGGGAAAAGAAGAAGAAGAAAAAAATATATTGGCAACAAGTATTAGCTCGGTGACAATCTTTGAAAAAAAAGATATAAAGGGGACTATTGAAAGAAAAGGAGATAAATGGCTGTTAAACTTTTGATAAGATAGTGAACCTCACCCAGAGTAAGAGAACTGTTAATTAAAATCATAATAGTAAACTCTTCCCATTTTTTCACCTTGTCAAAACCTCCAAATATTGATAATAATCCATAATAGCAAGACTGGGTGGGTACAGGCATTCTCATACACTTATCGGTGTAAGCTTAGAATGGCACAAACCCCACTGAAGGCGAATTCAGCAATAACTATTAAAATTACAAATGTATAGAATGTTTTACTTAGAAATTCCACTTCTGAGAAATTGTCCTACAAATACTACATATATATGTAAGATTTTTTTTTTAGTAAACCAAAAGGCTAGAAATAATCTAATATTCATCAATGTGCAACTGATTAAATAAATTATACATCTATATAGTGAATTATGTACAGCATAAAAAAGAATGAGGAAACTCTCAATATAGTGATAGAAGAAAGTATTTTCACTTTTTTGTGCTTTGTAAAAGCATTATTACCTATGCAATAAATTAAATCAAATCAAAATTATTAAAAAAATTGAAATCGAGTGATAGGTTTTGGGCTGAAACACACAAACACACGCATGCACACAAGCATGTACACACACACCCAGGAGGCTAAAGAGACCAGAATGCAAGAAGAAAGGAGTCCTGTGCTGGGCTGGGAGCTATTCAGGAACATGACAGTCCTTACGTGCCCTGGGAACTGTGACTTGAGGTCGCCCACTGGAATTTTCAGACACTTTTGCAAGATGATATATCATATGTGTTAATTACATTTTTTGACAGGAGAGGCAATGACATGTGTTTCCATTCCTAACATCCTGCATTTAGATAATCCCTGAGCACATTTTACACGCTGACTGCCAATAAACTACGGATTCACTAGAGAAATAAATATAGCAAACTCTGAGATGAGAAACTAATTCTGATGTCACAAAGAATAGACTCAAAATGCCGCATGGTAAAAATATGAAGTGTCTCAGCTAATTGAGTCTACCTTGGTTACTTAGTAAAGAATAAATTCACTTACATTTGAGGATGATAGAATGCAAGCTCTACTAAAATAGTGAATCTCAAAATACTGAATCCCCTCCTCCTAATGCAGGAAATTCTAAAAGAGTAAAGTAGATTTCGTATATCCCACAGTTCTGGCACTTAGCAGGTGAGCCAGAAATGTGATTAAAATTAGCTTGTCTCTATTACTTAAGAAGATATCAATTCAATTTTAAAAGAAGGAATAAATAGATGTATGAAGCAATTAAAATTAGTTCCCCTTAGAGATTAATTTTGGCATTCAAAAATATCACCAGCGCCCTTGAATTCATGCTTAAATTTCAGTCTTATCAACTCTCCCTTGACGGCTCCTAAAAAATGGTATTTGAAAGAAAGGAGGAAATTGCTACATGTCTAGCATTAAACTTTTGGAAAATTGTTAAGGTTTATTTGTATTAATGCCATGGTGAATCATATTTGTGCTGTATGTGGAATCAGTAACTTCCTCATTTAAACATACAGGAACTTTAAAAAAAATGGTGCACATGTTCTCATTTAGGTTAATAAACCATATGATAGCTACATAAAGGATTCATCAAAAGAACACTTCTCCTCACAGCTTTGGTATTTTCATCAAGCTCCTCTGCCAAGAGATCTTGTGAGTATAGTTAGGCTCAAGCTGTTTTTGGGATATAAAACCAGCCAGCTGTTTGGCCATGTTGTATGCAGTTTCCTTCCATCATTTTTTCTTTTCTTTTCCTTTCTTTTTTTTTCACTCTCCTTCAAAATAAATCATAATATTGGAGGGGATAGCTCCACTGGCACGATGCTGTGTAATTCCAAGTCCACGGGATGGTTGAGCATACTTCCTGATTTCCTGTGGGGTGACAAGTGGAGGGTGTCTCTCTTCAAAAAGATGAAAAGTGTCAGTCCTCAAGACTACCACTATCTTGCTGTGAGGCCATGGGAAGTCTGTGGCAGTCTAGTGTCTTCCGAAACGATTTCCATTACAGACATGTTGGTGGGTATATGTTCATGCTGTCAAAGGAATTCATTCCAACTGAAAATGTCAGCCTGATTAACAACTGGTTTTTTAGATTTTAAAATTATACTCTTCTTTGAAATTAGTTATCACAGATAAATAAAAAGGAAAAAAACTCCTGAGAAATATCCTTTTATGACCAAATGATTAAGTCAATATTACACTCTACCCATCCAAATAATTCTGTTTTTCTTAGTGTAAGCAGACAATATAAATCATGTTTCTCTTACAGATGGATAAGACCTCTACGCCTCTATGGCATTTTTACTTTTATGATGAGAATACAATTTAAAAGTGTTTTATGCAGCAAATAATCAGATTTCTAGTATGGATAAGTGTCCCTCATTATTATGCTTTTCTATTTTTATTACCACATCTGCTTTAGATTGTTGGAAGAACTCTGTTCCTAATACTCTTCCCCATGATGCAAGTGTGTTGAGTGAATGGATGGATGGGACAACGAAGGCTGCTACATGATCATTAATAATTACCGGAAACCTTGAAATGAATAGTGGAAGTGGATGGAGTTGACAACTTGATGTGTAGTATGCTCTCTTAGAACACTTTAGAATCCCATTTGAATTATCAGTCTCTAAGTGTGCCAGTGAAATAGGTACAACAATTTGAAACTCAGATGACCCTAGGGGATATAACAATAAAATCCATATGTTTAGGATGAGATTAGCTATCTATAGGTGCGGTCAAAGAATTTGTATGTAAATGAGTGGCTGAGACTTGGGGGTACATCATGATTAATATGATATTATTTCAGAGAGGAGAACAAGATTACAATGATAACTTTGAAAAACGAGCCTAATCCCTTTTATTTTACCCTGCACAAAAACAAAAAAAGCATATCTTTGGAGAAAGCGGGTGAGTTGTATGAAGCTTAGGAAAGGGGGATAGTGCAACAACTTATTATCGTGTTTCCAGCACAGAGAAAAGGCTCTGGGTGGTCAATGGGAACCCCTTAAATGATCAAATTTCAGTCTTCATCATACTTGATTTCTTAGCAGCATTTGAAATAATTGATTACTCCATTGGCTTCCAGGACACCACACTGTCCTTGTTTTCCTCCTACCTCTCCGGTTACCCTTTCTCAATATTCTTTGCTACTTACTACTGTCTCTCCTCCCTAACTTTTCAATATTGGAGCACCATGGTGCTCAGTCTTTGACCTTTTCTTCTGTTCTATCCACACTTACTCACTTTGTAATCCCATCGAAGCTTATGGCTTTAAATACCACCTACGCTGATGTCTCCCACATGTATATCTCCAGGCCTGAGCTCTCCTCTGAAGGTCAGGATGCAGGATCCAACTGCCTCCCTGAAGCTGGGTACCTGAGGGTTACTGTAAAGATTCTGTAAGAACATGACTACCCTTCAACCTTGTTCCCAACACAGACACAGATGAAAGGAAGCTAATCTTGTTAATTTGTTGTTTTCTTGTTTAACCTGAGGGATGAGTCAAGGGTCGGAAGAATTTATGACCTTCTTTTGCAAAAGAAAAAGAATGCATTTAAAGAAGTTTCCATCACCTGATAACCAGCTCCCAGCTGCATTGACGCCCAGAGGTCTGATGGTCCAAGATTGTATCTGGAGTGAAAGAAGCATGGACGTCCCCTTTGTTCCTCCAATACTCCTCCTCCCAAACCCCTTAGCTCTATAAAGAACTCCTGCTTTCTTCTTTCGTTAAGGAGGATTTGAAAGAACCTATCTTCCAGCCTTCTCATTTTGGCCAATTCAAATAAAACTTTCTCCCTCTCCAAGCACTGACGTCTCAGTAACTGGCTTATTGCCAATCAGCCACATGAACTTGAACTTCAGTATCATTCTGGATACTTTTCTGTGACTGTCTAATAGGTATCTCAAGCTTATATCTCCAACTGAGTTCCTGCTCTTGATCCCACAGTCTTCCCAATCTCGCTAAATAATTTTACCCTTTCAGCTACTCAGGACCAACAACTTCGAGTCATGCTTGCTTGCTTTTGTTTTTTTCCTTCCTACATCCAATTTGTCTGCAAATCCTATTTGCTTTACCTTCAAAATACATCCAGCACCCAAACACTTCTCACCTCCTCCACTAAACCATCTTGGGTCCAAACTTTCACCATCTTCTACCCAGACGGTCCAATAGCATCTTCCTGCTACCACTGTTAGCTCCCTAGGGTCTATTTTCAACACAGCGGCTAAACAGTCTTTTAAAATATAACTTTGGTCATGCCCTTCTTTTCCTTAAAACCTGCCAATGCTTTTCTATTTCACTACCAATAAAAGCCAAAATTTTTACAATGAACTACAAGATCCTATACTATCTGCAGTGCCGTCCCTCCCACCCTCAAACATTGCCAAAGGAGAAAACAATGACTGTTCTGAGCTCCTGCCTATTCTTTCCCTCATTCACAAGGCTGCAGGAGGACCGCTATCTTTGAGAGAACACGCCAGACAGGCTTTTACCTCCAGGCTTTTGCACTTGGGGTTCCTTTGCCTGGAATGTTCTCCTCCTGGATATTTCAATGCTCACTTCCTCATCTCTTTCAAACCTTGCTTAGATGAGGCCTTCTCACAGAGTCCTTCCGTGATGTTCTAATTACAGCGTAAACTGCATCCTGGCACTCACTATTCCCTTTTGAAAGAAGGGGAATGAAGGATGTTCCGCTGCTTCATTTTTCTCCATAGTTCTTGTCTTCTAACATACCGTGAATATAATTTACCTTGTTGATTTTGTCTCTCCTTCCACTAGAACATAAGCCCCAAGAGTTCAGGAACTTTTATCTGTTTTGATAACTGATATAATCTCCAGCACATAAGACATTATTTAACAAAAATCAAGTGCTAATTAAAAATTTTTGAATAAATAAATGGAGTAAATGAAACATAATTCCTAAATATTTCGCAAATTCAACTCGCTTTCTATCTCAAAACAATTTCATAGAATAATTCATCGGATTTTTCTGTTAATGTATGAGTAAATCTTTGAGAGTGCTGTTTCCACAAAATAAAATTAAAGTCCGTAATCCTTCATATCATCTCCTACCCAAGCATTTTGAGTTATGTTGATTTAGAGAAAATTAGGAAATTAATGGCTTTATCCACGATTTCCGTATATCTAAGTCTAATATGTTTCTTAATATCAGTTAAACATTAGTTAACTTTATTTTCTCTTACACCAAAGTTTCATTTTGACAGGCTATTTTCAGCTGAGAAGAACACATAAATGTGTTTTCTGACTCGTAAGGCATTATATTTGAACTTAAGAACAATTCAACTTAATTTTGTTAACCAGAGCAAAGTGGACCTTACTCATTGGTTCGTTCCTTCTTTGGGCAGATCACGATCCGCCTTTTTCATTGTCCAACCTATAAATTTGATGTACTGTTATTTACAAAAGAGTCCATCAAAAAACAATAAACTATATTAAAATTATAGAGTAGATTCCTTAAACACTAAGGACATGCAATAACTATCAATAACGTAATTAACAACTAAAGAGTAATGCTTCTAGAAGAAACGTTTTTATTAAATGTATTATCATCTTTATGGATTGTCATTAGTTTTATTGTATGTAACTAAATAGTTATTGAAAAATAACCTTCCTCATCTTATCAGAAAAGTTTCACTGCAATTTTTAAAATCTTTTCAAATCATTCAATATTTTTAAAGTATTAAAAATGTGAAAATACATAAATATATATAAATTAATGCATGGGTAATAAAAATATAATGGATAAATAATAAAAGTTGCATAATATGTCATTTATAATGCAGGTTAATAAAATATGTGAACATTTCAGACTAGAGATTTCTCTATCAAGAATCTTTAGGCCTTAATGAGCAGATAGGATATTGAGGACTCAATCTTTTCCCAGTCCATTATTTCCAGCTATTTCAGACACAGTTTACTGAAGTCCTCTGTCTATTTTCCTTTATCCTATATTTTATTTCCCCCAATTAACAGCTGTCATTTTTATGATTATTTTTATTAATTCAAATACTGCTCATTTGCACATCTAGACAATGAAGTACTCTGAAGGCTTAAAACATATGCTTCTCAAGCATCATCTCTGGTCCCCTTCTTCACACGTCAATATTTCTCATTCATTCATTTAAATCAGTCACTCACTCATCCAAAAATATTTACTGCCTTCTATATCCAAGGTAATTGAATAATTTTCACTTCCCCTTTTGTGTCATGGTCTATCTCATCTCTGAACCCTTTTGTCAAACACCTTTATGGCCTCCCTACTGCTCCCCATTTGCACAGATGTACATTATACATCTTTCAGGTCTCAGCTGAGATCCAACTGCTTCTTTCGATGAACACCTCCATGTCCTGTCTTGGAGCTCCTCCTGTGAATTCTCCAAGCTCTCCTGTTTTCATTGTCTATTTACTTGCTTGTGTCTGCTACTAGACTGTAAGTTCAATGAGAACAGGAACTTTGTCTTACGTACAATGTACTCTCAGTACTTAATGTAGTGAGTAGTACATAGTAGCTTCTCAATCATTATTTGTTGACTGAGTAAATCAGTATCAGAGCCCAAATTTACAGACTGTGATAGAACTTCCAATGAATTAACTCTTTCCTCAAACATTCACAATTTTTGCGTTTGTATATCATTTAAAATTTGACTTTGCATATATTTTAATTATATTTTATCTATATTTTTAATTCCATTTATTGGATATACATCAAGAATTGTAGCATGAATTTTATTTACCATAATTGAATAAATCTCACTAAAGCTGTAATAATTCAAGTACCTAAAAGAACATAGCATGGGCATCCTTGTAGCTCCAACATTTGGTTAAACCAACACAAAATTATTTAAGACACTAGTACAGGCATTTCTGAAGATAAAAATAATACAATAAACTTGTATAAATAGATACATTCCTTTAGGCGCCTCAATATTCCCACTTACTAGAATTTGAAAGACTTTCTTTTCATGCAGTGTCATGCACTGAACTAGTTTGGAGGGTCCTTAATAAATATCCCACTATCATTAGAAGTTTAAAAGCCCAACCAAAACAACTACTCTTCCATGGTTGCTGACTATTGAGATGCTTGAAAAGTAATATTTTAATACATAAAATGTCAAGGACTGTGCATGACCTTAACTTCCTTAACTAACCTATTTCAAAAATACAGGGAAATGTCAGCTCAATGAACTGTTTAACACATATGACTGTGTCATTGACAGCTCCACCCCTGAGCTTACTCTTAACAGGTCTTTTGCTCTCCCATAAGATGATATTTTGCTTTTGACACGTACTCAGTTCCAATTGCCCCTGAAACTTAGATTGCTTTTCTCCTATTCTTTAGAACTAAAATTCTTCCATTTGTCATTCCTGGATGAAAGCTTGGCCTTCCATGAAATATTTGAACAGATTCTTCAATGTCAAAGCAATAGTCATTAATAAATTGCAGCATAATAAGAAAATCAGTTCTCTTCAAAGAGTATTCATCATCTTATGTTTTTATTTATCTTCCCTCCCAGTGAAACTGGTTAAAATATTATACTCCAAAGATTTGTGCAGCTTCTCTCCTGGTCAAAGAAGAGTCAGTCTCTCTCATTTTGTATCATAGTTATTTATTTTTGTACCAATAGCAGATTTCATGTGGCAGTGCTTTCTAACTCCTATGGAACTACTCAACACATGGAATGGCTAAGTTTTTGGAAAGATCAAAAATAGAAGCAATGTCTCAGCTGCTTTAGCACTTCCAATCTCAAAGTCTCAAAATTGGTATGGTCCTTCATTTCACAAAGCTTCTGGTGGTCTTCCAGCTCTGTACAACCCAAAGCCATCCAGCAAAGCATTTATTTCTAAGCCCCTTGCTCAAAATGAGCTTAGGTTAGTTTCATGTGAAACCTGCCCAGATGGGTGAACCATAATCTATCATAATTGAATGGAAGATCTTGGGATCATTTCCACTGGTCATGACGTATAAAAGGAACAAAGCCAACGAAGTCTCGGAAATTTTCGAAAAGGGAAAATTATTACTACATGCAAATATCACCCCCTCTCTTTTTTTTTCTCTGAAAGAACCTTGACACACAGGAGCTCATTATACATCTATTTTAAAATTTCTAATTATTTTCAAATAATAATTTTAAAAAGTACTCCAAGTTAAAAGATTTTTTTTCATTTATCATTTGTGTTTTTCCTTCTTCAGTTAAAATATAATATTTGCATGGATAAAAGAAGAGTTGTCAAAATAAGTTTCCTCAACCTCTTTTGGGAGCTTCTCATTTAAATTTTATCACATGCACATGTCAGTACTAAATCTTTGTACTGTCAAGCTAAGACTAAATAGGGATACAGACATCATCTGAAATTCACAGCCAGGAAAGAATCTAAGGGGAGTAGCTTCCGAGCAGGCCATGAGGGAAAATCACCAGAGGGAACATTCTCTCACTCTCCCCAAACATTTGCATTGCTCCAAATTTCATTGTGGGTGTGTCTCAACCAGAGACAGCCTAAGAGAATAGAATCATTTGTCATCTATTCCAACTTCAGAGCTGTTTCAAGCAATACACAGGACCTTGTTCGTAAAAACATTAGTGGTTATTATTGTGTACTTACTGGATACCAGACACTCTTGCATGTGATCTGTGTTTACTAACTCATTTAGTACTAACTCATTTAAAGCTTACAACAATCTCATAAGGTTGGTGATATTATTGTCTCCTTTTTTAAGAAGAGAAACAGACGCTGAAATTTTGACGAGTATGGCGAAGTTCCTATAGCTAGAGTGTGTTCCAATTCTAGTCTGACTTTGTTGGCTGAGCTCCTCAGCTCGCCACGGCACTACCTCACAGAGCAGGAATTTAGTAAGCATTTGTTGAATGAACAATAGCTGGTCATCCAGGCCCTATTTGCAGACTTCCAGCACCACTGGAAAGAGCCTTTGCCATGCACCCTCCCTCCATTCTTTTATTTGCCTTACTTCCATTCCAATCCTGTCTATGATTGATCTTGGTTTTTTAATTCTGTTTTCTCTTTATTGTCCTGTTCTTGCTCCTCTGGAATTATCTATACTGTTTGATTTCTCCAGCTCTTGGCTTTTCTTCGTGAATTAGGGTCACATTTATCCTACTGGTTTTATCGACTCTAGACTTCCTGGGGTAGACTGCATACTATGCCCCAGTTCACCACTCAGGACTCACCACTGGATCAGGTGGTGCCCCGGTCTCCTGAGAAAGAGCAGGAGTGAGGTATATTAAAGCACAAAGGATCACTAAGACAAGCGACAGTGCCAGACCTGATTAACACCTACTGGCATCGATCCATATTAGTAGAGATCCTCATGTTAAATGGAAGCAAAGCTCTCCATTGACCAAGACCAGTACCAGAACATGTCCAAGAGTTGAAGTCTAAAGCATCAATTATCCAGAAAAGTACCAACCCTCCCTAAAGTCTTACAAACATCATAATAAATGAAATTGGTTATGACAAGTTTAACCTAAGTATTTTAGTAAGTAAAATTCAGTTACTGGTGTGCAAAAAAATTAATTTATACTTTATGGTAAATTCTACTAAGTAGGAATCATTAAAACGCCAAATTATAGGAAGAAGGGGAAAATAATATGTTAATACCAAAAATAAATATCTGTGAAAGCAACATGTTCTTCCTGAATGTGGAGAACTATTAGAGAAAGTCCCAAATAGGAAAAAAAGCAACTGAGAGTACCATGACCTACATTGGACAGAACAATCAGTACACTTGAAAGACAGACAATAACAGCACAGAGGAAAACTTAAGCAACATTTTCCTGTTTTGTTTTCAGTCCCCGTGTGGGAACACTTGTTTAAAATTAAAATAAAATCTTGGAGCAGAAGGTCTAAATACAGCACCAGATCCTGTGTCATTAGATTGGAACAAAACCTAGATGCGTACTTGAAATTTAAATTCAGTCTCTCTTTCATTCTCCTTCTCTGACTCAAGGTTCCTCAGAGAGAAATTGTTTGTGTGTGTGTGTGTGTGTCTGTGTTTTGCAAGTTTATAAATGAAAAGCTATATAAATACATTAATTTGATATTTTTCCCATTTATACAGAAGAAGCATTTTGGGATGGCCATTGGCAACTTCAACTAATTTAACATTCAGAAAGGTTCAACCTCAAACAAGATGTCAGAGACTAAATTATGGAGACATAGTAATACTTAGAGAAGAGTTTGAACATAGACACAAAGTTCTCAAGGTTGAGCATGTCCCCTAGGCTAGCTGTATTTTTAACATCCCTAACATATGTAGACAGAAACTTGTCTCTATGTGACTTCCCACCTGCCCCCGCCCTCTGACACTTGCCTACCAACCACCTACTCTCATCAATACAGGGACAGGCTCATTCTCTGCCATGTTCTTTTCTTCTTTCTCTCTCCCCTTATTTTTGCTTTCATTTTATTAATTTTTTGGTGTCTTTTATATCTTACTCTCTACTCATCTCTTACTTTTTTTTTTACTCTTGCCTGCTTCATTTCATTTCATCTTTAGAGTGAAATTGTATATTCACGGTTGGTCAAGTTTCCACGCTTTCAAGTGAAATCGTGTGCTCTATTATTAAATATGGTCTCTAGCCTATCTTTGTAAGGGGAAACTACAGGTCTTACCTCTCTGATCATAAGATTTTTTCATTGCACAAAGAGTAAAAAAGTAAACAAAATATATTGTGGTTTTTTTACACAACAAAATTTTATATTTCTGTAACTAAGGAATTTTCATTTCACCAGGTTTATAAATCAAGGTACCAATGAGTCTGTGTATAAGATTGCAAGGATGCTTGTATATGTATGCTTTTCGAATTTTGGCTAAGCCTCTGCCTGACGCTTTCTATAACTGTGTGTATTTGTGTACGTTCAAATAGTTAATCACAGTTTAAGACCATATATGTTGGAGACAGACCGCCTGACTTCAAATTCTGGCTCTGCCACTTACTACCTACGTGAGTGTAGGCAATTTACTTAAGCTCTCTGTGCCTCAGTTTTCTCTGTAAAAGGCAAATAACAATAATACCTACCTTATCATTCTCTTTGCTGGATTAAAAGAGAGAATTCATGTAACCTGAATGGAATAATGCCTAACACATGGGAAAAACTAAGAAGTGTTAGTTGTTGGCTAAGCAGGATGTGCTGCACCCTTTAAAGCAATGACCTACTGCCAACCTGGACAGCCTCAGACAACATATGTAATAGAAAAAGTTCCCACCCAAACAGAGAGGTGATTCTGGAAATGCTAAGATCGTTGAACATCAACAGGAGACCAGGCATCAAGGAGAACAGGACATGTGCCTGCCTTTTGCGTTCTTTTCATATCCAATTTCCCATAAGCATTTAAGGCAAAGAAAGATCAGAGGGCTTCCTGGTTCAAACCCCCGCTGGGTCTGTGCTGGGGCTGTTGCTCTGCAGAATGGCCTATATTCCCATCTCCTGACACAATGGCCTTTGGGGCTGAGGACAGAGTAGGTGACCAAGTGCCAACACAAGGGCTGTAGGAAGAGGTCGTAGAGTTACTGACGTCTGGGCAGTAGTGTGTGAGAGGAGAAAGCTGAAGAGGAAAAGTATGCAGTTTGGGAAGGGCTCTCTGTAAAACTGACTTCATCCTTGAAATTGTGTTGGAGTTACCAGGTTTGCAGCACAACACTTTGATGTGCACAGATGGCTAGATATCCTTCAACAATATCAAGGTTTTAAGGAAATGTTTCATTGAAGAGGTTTGGTGTTAATTTTACCTGCTTTGTTGAACAACAACAACAACAAATAGGAATTACGTCAACAGTATCCTACGTTCAGGTTCCTACAATTATTCTGTACAGAGTTGGATCATAATCATTTATTTACTAGGTTTGTAGGATGCTGGCTCTGTGCACCCCTAACATCTGTACAGCACCAAGAGAGCCTTGGCCCCTTCAAAGAAACACAGCACACCAAGGGACTTCTCCTCCCACACAACCGGAAGATGAAGTTTTCTGTAGATTTACCGAGTACACAGTGTTCTTGTTCCTTTGCTGGACTCACACTAATAACTGACCACAGGAAGCCGCAGGGCCATGCCCTCAGAGAAGCTCAGATACAGCTCATGTTGTGGGTTAGCTGACGGGGGGGTGGGGTCATTCTGAAATTCAAGGTCTCATTTTCTGCAGGAACACATGCAGACCAGTGAATATTTAGAAACATTAAAACTTGAGAAAAATGAATAAACAGCTGATTTGAGGTCATGGATCATTATTGCAAGTTATTTGTCTGGAGTGGATTTTGTTTCACAACATTTCCTTTTCTCTTTCCTCTTGACAAACACAACGTGAATGAAGGGTAAAGGGAATAAAACATTTCATCAATCATCCAGGGGCCAGGGCTGTATTGCTTTCTGTTACACATTTGCTGCCAAGTTCACAGAATCAGGTTTGTTTTCAATTATTTGTAATATGCTTTCCCAGAAGAATTTATAATAGGCTGTTTAGGCACCGTTCCCTTTTCTATTAATGACCAAAATACGCGTGTTCCTCCTTAGCAAAAAGAAAAGGAGTTGAATTAGGAAAATTGCTATAAATGTTGTGTTGAGCTTAAGAGCTTTTTGTTTGTTTTCATTCTAAACTGGCTCCAGTGAGAAGTGGCAACGAGAACATTTCATTTCTTCTTCCCTCTTGCTATGTTTACTTCCAAGATAAGAGGCTAACATTAGTCTCTTTTTTGAGATCGTTTATAGCAATGACGCCTATAAAATATTAAAAATAAGCATATGTCATGATTATCTATGTTGCTTTTGCAGTTCTAACAGCTGTGAACTTGGTTCCTTGAAAGAAACGTACACAGTGAGTCCCGTGAATATTCACCAGCCAGAATGCAATGCTTCCGATTTCTACTCTTCTAAAATTACCTTTTCTCTCTCATCTCAGGCTTCCCTGTAGCTTTTCTCTAGGCCTCTTATGTCCCACCACTAACAGCATCCCTGCCATCCTCAGTATCTCTGTCTGATAAGGTGCTAATTAAAGACATAGACTCGTTAATAGGAGATGCCATTGCTTATTAGATGGCTGGGCATGGCGGTCTTTTGAGAAACACAAGTAAGAATCTCTGAAATTCTATTAATAGGCATCCCCAAAGAGCTGATTACCTACATGGAAGGATGATGTACAGACTTTTCTTAACAAACTGGAGCATGCCCCTAGTGAGTTGGTTTTGAAAACTCTCAGGCCTATGACTGGCATTAGTATGGACTGGGGTTTGTAGGTTTTCCTGAAAATCTGATCAATATTCAGTCCCTTCTTTAACTTCATTCCTGATAATCTACCTTCTTTTTTGTTCCAATCCTTTCTTCTCTATCACAGTGAAGCTCTTTCGTTGGTTTATCTCATGACCTTCCTATCCTGTAGCAATGTTCTTTAGCCGAAATAATCCTTCCTCTTAACTGCTATAACTATACCCCTGTTCTTTAAAACTCCTTTACTGGGTTTCTAAAGTATGTCACTTTCTAAAATAAAATTTAATTTATTTTCATTTCTAATTTACCACCTTACTTTTATCGGAATCTCTTCTATCACGTTTATATATTCCTATTTCTTTCTAGTGGCATGTTTAAAAAAATGACAGGGTGGTACTGACAAAGTGAAAGGGAGACATTCTCTTACGACATAAACATCATCAATTTATATAATCTGTACAGAAATACACATATACCACCAACAATCCTGTTTCTTCTTCAAGTAAAAACACAAATATGTGTGTAGGTCAGTAAACTAGCGAGCAATTTTAAAATAAGCATTCCAGAGTTTATACATCCAAATGAGTGTTGCCCTTTCAAAATAATTATTTTGGAGTGTTCTATTTATAACAATGCTGCCTTTCCTTCAGCCATTTTAATACTCGTTGTGTTTTTCATTATTCCTAAAATGTTTCTTTAAGTGCTAGGAGGAAGACCATTTCAAAAACAGAGGTTATTGGAGAAAAGGAAAATAAGTCACAAAAATTAAAGGTCACAATAAAAATAGAAAATTCAAGCTGGAAACAGAGGAAGGCACAGATAGCAGAGCCTGCCCACATATTTCCTTCACCACCCAGAATTCCAGGGAGATATTGGGAAATGTTAAAGATTTGAGAAAGGAACTGGCAACCAAAGATAGTTTACTTGAGAAACATTTTCACTCAATATCAAATCAAAGCTTTGTAGCCCGTTGAAGACAAATAATCATTCACCATGGAAAGGATTTTACCATGTCAATGTCACTTATAAAGAAAGGCTTAGAGTTAAAAAAAAAAATCCAGCCAAAATATGCAACACGCTTGAAACTTAAATATAATTTATAATTCTGCCTGCTACCATTTTCAGTCCTTAATATCATTAAAACACAAAAGGTTAAATTAACTTTAACACATTATCATCTCAGTGCAAATTCTCGTATTTATAAAGTAACATATCCTATCTTTACACATTATTGAATGGATTATGTTAATAAATGTTTTCTCTTTAACTTTGAGAAGCAGAAAAACAATTATGGGTCATCTAAAATGTCCTTCCGGCTTGTGAAATAGGTTATGTTTGTATTTCAATGAACATCTGTTTGACAAATTGAAATGCTAATTATGATTTATCATTTTCATGACATCAAATATCCAGATAGTAATAAACATTGATGACTAACTATATTTTTCAGTTTCACCCAGATGTTTGGCATCACATAAGACACCACCTTAGTTTCACATAAAAATAAAAAATTTCTTGAGTTCTGGCTCATTATAGTGGAGAGGAAACTAACATGAATGATATGGTGGGTACTTCATTTTTTCTTTCAATATATAAAATTCTACTTACAAGGCTTTTAAAATATCACGGATGAAATTGTACTTAAAAATAAATGTCTTTCAAAGTTTCACAAACACAGTGAAAAGTCAGGATTGAAGACTAATCATATAATTTATGTCATAAGATCTTTTCAGGGCAAGGCTCTGAAGTCAGAGTTTATCCTTCACATCTTATTTCAAGAATATACCGTTGCGACATATACTTGAAGATACGAGATTTAAGATCTGATGTGACAGTGTGGACCTTGAGGGGCATGAAATAGTATACACTAGTTTGTTTGCTTGTGTTTAACTTGCAGCAAAGCTTGGGTTTCTCCACAACTTTCCTGGAAAACCCTGCTCAAGTTCTTCTTTATGAACTTGGAGCCCCTTCCCCTGACACTGTTTATTTAATAACATTTTAGTTTTTTTAGGAGTCAAATGGAATTAGTAAACAGTCAGTTGCGTATTATATAAATCACACCAAGGTCTGAGAGCACATTTCCCAAAAGATTATTTTCACATTCTGCAACAAAGAGAATCTGTAATGCTAGCAATGTTCTTGTGAGAAAGCTCTCTGTCCAAAACTGTGTGTTTGCTCTTTGATTTTTCTGGTTTTACCTCATCTCCCTGACCTCTGAGGTGGAAGTGCCTCAGGGCTCAGTTCCAGGACTGTTTCTCTTCTCAGCCTTCATGTACTTTCTGGGTGATCTCATGCAGTCTCAAGGCTTTAAATTCTCAAATTCACATCTTTAAGCAGTATTTCTCATCTGAACTCTAGAATATTATACACTGTCTAGTCAACCTCGCCATAACGTCTAATAGACACTTCAAGCTTAACATATCCAAAATTAAACTTTTGTTCCTTCCGGTCAAAACTTGCTACACCCACAGTCTTTCCCAGCTCACTTAATGGCAACTCAATCCTTGCAGTCGCTCCTGCCAAAAACCATGGACTCATCCTTTACTTGTCTCGTTCTCTCACACCTCATGGAAAATCAATCAGCAAATCCTCCTGGCAGATCCAATTGGTCAGGAAATCCTATTGGCTCTACTTTTAAAATATATCTTCTATTCAGACACTTCTTTCCACCTTGACTGCTGCCACCACGATCTAAGCTACTATCATTTATCCCCTGAAGTACTGCAAAAGCCTCTTCATTGCTCTCCTGCTTCCACCTCCACTGCTTTGCTCTAACTCAACCCAACATGGCCAGGGAGAGCAAGGGAAGGACAGGAATGGGGAATGACTGGTAAAGTGTATGGGGTTTCTTTTTCGGGTGTTGGAGATGTTCTAAAATTAGATTGTGATGATGGTTACACAACACTGTGAATACATTAAATAAAACTGAACTGTACACTTTATACTTTTGAATTTTGTGGTATGCAAAATATATCTTAATAAAGCTGTTTAAGAAAAGAAAGATGGTGAAGGTCCTGGGATTTTAGAGTTTACCTTATTTGCAAGATAAAAAGTTAGCATGACACAGTTTCAAGGATGCTGGCAGAACATATGAGACTCCATCAACAGGGAAAAAGGACTTTATCACCAAGCATGAGCAAAGAGACCACATGAGCATCAGCATATTTGCTGCCAGTCCCTGAGCCTCACAGAGAGACATGATGAGGACTGATTGATACCTGCACTCCAGTGGGCTGTGTTACAGATGAGGAACCCCAAGTGTAAGCAACCTGAATCTTTTACTCTGGGCAGTAAGCATGCTGCCCCTGCTCTGGAGGGAGACAGCATCTGTATCTTCCAAGGCTATCAACAAACCTGCTCTTGGCCTCACAGAGAGATACCATCTCTACTTTCCAGGGCTGTCCACTCTATAAAGAGCCTTGAAAAGATAGTCTGGAAGAAAGACAATCAGTGTCTCTGATTTCAAAATTTATAAACAACTTGCCAAGGTTTGTCATCTGAATTTAGGCATAAGCTTTCTGAATCTCGACTATTAACGAAAATATAAAGATTATTTCCAGAAAACACCACATGAAATAGATGGATGTAAATTGTAATAACTTAAAAACAGGCATTTAACTGCTGAGTCTGTCATTTAAGTTTATCTCACCTAATTCTCAGTGTTAGGAAGGTATTATTACGTTCCTTGTTTTTGCAGATGAGCAAACAGGCTCAGTAAGGCCAAGAACTTGCCCAAGAGCAAACAGGTAGGAAGTGGGGCTCAAGTCTAACAGTTAAGGCACATGGTGGAGCTATGCGGGTGAGCAGGAGCACCCCAACGCATGGGGAACACACCCCGCTGCAGAAATCTGCTCTACACAACTCCTGTCCAGCAAACCCGGAGGTCATTCAATCCCTATAAAAAGACAAATTACAAATGTTCACATAAGCACCATTTGGGGAAAATCAGGTGGTAAACTTCATACATAATCCCGCTTTCCAAGATTCTGCCTAGTGGTACTGGGCCTCCAAGAGATTTCCAAAAGCATGAAGCAAAACCTAGCATGAAGGCATTATGGGTCATACTGCCCTGAATTTTCACTTTGGACCATGTGTATCTTTAAGGCTGTGTTTGCGATAATGAGCAAGTGTATGCACTGAAGCTCCCCAGAATGAAATCCAGTTGTCTAGGGGAAACCCAGAGTCTATACTGGTGCTGTCTCGGGAAGGAACATTTAACAAACAGGGAATAAATTCTGATAGAAGATTTTTTCAAAAATCACATTATAAATGCTGATTGTATAAATGAGACTAGGAAAAAAATCCACTTCCTTCGATAATGTGTTAATCATTTATAAATCATCAGTTGATATGATGAAAGATTTACATAGAGTTAAGCCTAAAGTTTTCATAGGATGTTTAGCTGCATATTCAAGTAAGGATTAATTGGTTTAGGGAATTTGTAAGTTCTGCTTATTATAAGTTTTAAGGAAAGACTAAAACAACATTTAATGATCATTTTTCATATAATTTTAAGGGTTAACCATAATTTTGCAAGAAACATCATAATAATGAGTAATAATCACAAATTTGATTTTTGTCATGCTGGTTTAAGCAGTGAAATAGCAAATAAGATACCTTTCCTTTATTTCAAGTGAAGCGATTACCTCAGAAAAGATTTGAGATTTTAGGCAACTCATAAATCTTTAATAGCTCAATGCCTCAGAAAATTGACTCTGGATAATTTTAATTATAACTTCAAAATATATTATTTACAATTTGCTACCGCCTTATAATTTCTTTGATCCATAGCCTTTTCCATAGTTTTCAGAGGCTCTGGATATAATTTTCTTAAAACCCACTTATAATGGTATTAGAAGGTTTAATCTAGAGATTCACTAACTGGACGATTCTATTTTTCTAAAGCGTACAATTTCCAGATTTGAGGTTATTTGTTAGCACCTCCTTCCAGAGCTTCCAGCTTTTACTCCAGGTGTCGTGAGGCTCTGCCAGTTCTAATGAGTAAAGTTCAGGGAGATCTTGGAACAGCAGGCACAACAGTGAAAACACAGAGAAGGGATGACTAGATATCACAAGAGTAGAAGATTGTTAATCCACGGGAATGACTCATGCTAAATTCAATATTCAAACTAAGTACAAATATATGGTAAACAGTGGCATCATATAACAAAAACTGAAATAAAAATTAGAAGCATATTTAGAGAAGACTCTGAGGCCTTGGAAGAAACAGTAAATATTTTTCTTATTAAGTTGGTAAATCTCCCAATTTAACAGCCTAGTAGACAAACTTCCTAAAATGGAACAAGCACAATGAAGACGGTGATTCATTTGTTGTTATAAGTGCTCTGTAAGTAATCATTTCTGAAAATACATCCCAGGCCCACCATGGGCGAGGGACAATGGGGAAGGAGCTCCTCGTCCTGCACTCAGCAGGGGTCTCTAGACTAATATGTATTCCCACCCACTATTTCCACACCACACGGTCTGTGCAATTTCACTCTGGTATTGTTAATCATTTCAGCATTCAAAAAGTCTCCTTGAAACGTCCAGCTGAAGGGGCATACTGAACCATGTGGCTTAAAAATATTCTTGCAATTTAGAAGCTGTTTTTTATTAAAGGCAATAAGGAAGTAGCATGAGAAGACATTAGGTACATTTGGATTCTTCTGGAGCGCTCACTTCCTCTTTTTCCTGTATATTCTGCCTTCATTCTAAGTCATGGCAAATGCAATAGCAAAAGACTGTGTAGACTCTTGAGGATACTCATTTCCTCGAAGATTTCTCAACCCAACTGGAAGAGACATACCGAAAAGCCTTTGAACGATCACTTGATGGAGGATAAGTAAACCTTTAAACAAAATAGCGCTGGAGACAAAAATGAAGTCATCCACGGAGAAAGGTCTGACTTCCAAGGTCACATAAATCACAGCTAAAATCCACATGTTTTATGCTATACTAATCACTTTCTTTTAGGAAACATTGCAAAAGGATTTCACTTTTCTTGATTTTTGAATCTGAAATTCCATAACATTTTTTATTGACAAAATAATTATACATTTTTACTCAGTATGATCCTCATAAATCCTGTAAGTTCAAAAATTTTTTAGCCCAATCATGTCAATTTTTGTGCGTGACAATGTTCCCTGGAACAAAATTTTTTAATTTCATTTGAATTTGACTTTTCTTTTTATCAATAATGAAATTTTAAAACTTTACAAATAGTTACATTATGTATTTTCACTAATTGTGCTCAGAAATCCCCAAACATATAAAACTCAATTTTCAACCTTACTTTACTTTGTCAATGATGACTCCCTTACATAGAGACTCTTAATGATCGAGAAAGAGAATGGAATTTGGGATAGTTAAATAATTTCCTTTAATTTTTTTGAACGCACCAAAATATGTATCTGAGGAACTCAGGCTGGAACATCCTAAAATATGCTCTAACAACCTTAAAAATGTTCTTGGCGTATTTATTTCTCTTGTGGACCTGGCAGTTTCTGGTTACAAATAGAATTTCTTTATGACATTAGAATGCAAGTATTGGAAATTATGTTTCAAAGTTTCTTAAATTGATCATATCACAGATATAGTTAAAGCAAGCATAAATGATAGATAATTTTCTATTAATCTAAACAATATAAACTGCTACATTCCTTAGAAATATTTACTTTTTGGTTAGTCACTCAATTCTGTGCCAGTGCATGTCAAAATAAAAATGGTTATATCTTTTAACTGGTGATTCATCTCCCAGATTTATTTACAGAACCATTTATGGAAGAACAGAAACACATTTGTACAAGATGCCCATTACAGCATTGCTTATAATCATGAAAAGTTGGAAATAAATTAAAAGACCATCAGTTAGGAAATGATTAAATAAGTTGTAGGACACCTACTTCTCATTGAAGTCCTACATCACAGTTAAAATAAAAACAGTGTAAATCTACCAATACTGAAATGGAAAAAAAAGTCTACAACATCACAAGTAAAAAGGCAGATCATAAATACCATGTAAAGGATAACTCCATCTATGAAAAAATACAAGATTACACTATATACTTTTATACGTGTTTTCAGAGATGCACTGCGAATGATATCTAGAAGCATACAGACTAAATTGCTAATAGCGTTAGCAGCGGAGAGAAAAAGGGGAGAAGGCCGTACGCTCTCCTTCATCTTGGCCTACTGACCAGAGTGAAATTCTCCTCATATAATTATTTTATATAATTTTGTACTATTTATTTTTAAATTGGCATTTAAAAGTATTAAAATAAAACTTTAAGTATGCTATATGACTTTTTTCCCTCTTACGAATTTTCAGACTAGGTCCCTCTCTCCTACACGTCACCCATGAGGAGAAACTGCCCATCAACACCACCAATGGTCCTGGCTTCACTTCTCCCGTTCTTGAGGAAAGTACTTCAAAACAATAACACGTTTTTCATAGCCTTCAGAAATTTCCCATCAGCTTTTGATTTTTAGAGAGATTCTGACTCTATATACTCTTGGCATACATTCCAGTCTATTAAAGTTTTCTCAACGATAGAATCAGAGTAATTAAGAATAGATTTATAACAGATGAAATTTCAACTTTAAATGCCATGAAATTGGTCTGTAGATAAGCTGCTTGTCTTTTTAATTGAACTGAAATAACTTGGTACAGCTTGTACATTAATTGGATGCATGCCTTTCACCTATGGCACTACGTGTGGATGTTGTGCATTTGTAGATTGCTTTAGAATCTACAAGGGTACGCACGCAGTATTTTATTTGGTATCACAACAAAGCTAGAGGGTACAGGGAAGAGGAATATTAAACCAATTTACAGATAAGAAAATTGAGCTTCTAGGAAGGTATATCCCAAAACAAGCAAACACTAGGAGGTTACAGATACTGTGAATGGTAGAATTGGGAATTAAACTCTTTTTATTTTTGTTGTTTACTTCAAATCCAATGCACTGTCCATTAGACCACAACCACTTCCATAAGATGAGCACTCCTTTTGAGCTTGATGCCATGGAATAGGTTAACCCATTCATTTGGCTATTTCAGGGTCATTTTCTCCATCTTAGCCTGCTGATCACAATGCGATTCTCTTCATAATCAGATACTTGGCACGGAGTCACACTGATGTTCTTTCATAGTCAAAGCGAGCAAATTTTTGTTATTGCTCCCTTTATCATTGGTCATGTCAATATTCCTTCTATATTACATGAAAGAGTTTAAAGCATCCCTTTTGTAGAATCCACATTCTAGTACAACTTCATAGGTAGGTTGAGGGTAAGTTCCTGACAGTGGCTAAGCACACAGGCTGTAGCATAATATCAGCCTGTGCCCAAATCCTGGCTCTGCCGTTTATTAGCTGTATAATCTTGGGCAATGTAATACTGCCCATCAGTTTCCTCACTCATAAAATGGGAACAATGATAGTGTCCACTGCATGGGGTTATTGTGAAAGTCTGATGAGTTAAGAGATGCAAAGCGCTTAGAATGGTATCTGGCATATGGCAAGTAATCAATAAACGTTAGCTATTATTACTCAAAATGTATGTTGGGGAAAATACATTGGTTCTAACCACAAGCCACCTGAAAATGCACTCCTGTGTGGCAGTGGACTGGCTCTCCATTTGGCTGGAGTACATTCTCCATGTTAATCACACAGAAGACTATCCAGCAAGAAAGAATATTGATGCTTAAATCTCTGCCAAGTGATTCAACCCTGGGGATTTCTCTGTGCATGTGACACGCGAGAGTGACATGAAGATGGACACACTACCCATCCACCCCCAGAGCTCCTTCTTGGATTAAGTTAGATTGTCATAAAATTATGAAATTGAACCATATTATTTAGTTCTTCAGAGACACATATATCATTATTGAGTGAAAATTTCAAGTTTATATTCTTGGCTTTCTTATGTGATAGAAATAAACAAGTAATATTTTCCTCTGTACTCATTATGCTTGAAAATCTTGTACTTTTTGCTATCTGAAGTCTTTTACATAAGGACTGCGTTAAAATTTTCTCTGAGAATTCATTGCCAAGAAAATGTTTGTCTTGAAAATTTGGAAGCTCTTCTTTGTCAGACAAGGAAACCGTATAAATTAACATTTTCCTTTTTTTTCCTAATTGTCTGAAAATTCTGAATCAAATTAAGAGTTCAACTGCAATAACTAATTCATTCCAGATGAGCAGTAAATGTGCATTTATCTTTAATTTTTTTGTTTAGTTAAATTTTCTCCTTTGTTGGTCAGTTTAATGTGTTCTGTTATGTTTGCCACTTTTCTTGGAAATAAGTAGAGGTATAAAAAGGGATGTCTCTTTAATAAACAATGGTAATGAATTCATTTATTTCATCACCTCTTCATTTATTTACTCACCTAGTGTTATCTAGTATTATTGAACACCAATCCTACTAAGTATTGGGGAAAGAGTGAAAAACTAGACAATCTACAAACTCTCAATTTCTTTAAGGTAGCATTAAAGCATGTGAAAGTATATTTTTAAGAAAATTATTGGGTTTTCAGAATCAATGTGTGAAATCCCATGTTATTAAAATCATTTCTCTAAAACTTTGTTAACTCATGTTCCTTTGAAAACTACCTTTTAATTTGCGAACGTAAAATGAAGCTGCTAATTTTTTAACCAAGTTACCAAAAATTGTACAACTAAATGAATGAAAAACCTTTTACATTAACTGCTTTAGTTTTACAATTATCCCAACAACCCTCAAGAGATTTTGGAACTATTCAGACTTGTCTTCAGAACATTTAATACATCTCTTTGACTAACTCAGTATTACAAAATTTTATCTCTGAAGGTGAATAATTTTTTTGGTGTGGGAGGGGAATGAATAAAAGTCATTTAGAGTCAAGACTGGTTAACAAGTCATTAGTACAAAAACAATGACATCCAAGAAGAGTTTCAAAACATTTGAACAACGTTTCATTCATGATAATGAATGTAGGATTCTTTTATCCATGAGACCACAACAGCTTGTACTTATAGCTGTTATTTCAGTATGTGAATTCTGAAGTGTTGCTTAAAAATTCAAGTTACTTTGAGCACACATATAACTTGTGCTACAGAACCTCAGAAACAAAGAGCTCTCTGATTTCCTCCATAATGTCTTTAGCCAGCTTGATTCCTTCCTTCTCTTTCCACTCAAAGAGCAATTTTTTAAAAGAAAACATTCAGTATCAGCTCTCAAAAACCTTGTACAAATCGCCAAACTGCTAATCGCATGCATAAAACATTAGGAGGTCAGGAAAAGAAGAAATCCTAAATTGCATTCTGTAACACACAGAAATAAATGCTAATAACAGCTACCATTTATTGACTCCCCACCTTGAACTGGATAATTTATATAAATCATCTCATTTAGCACGACCAAGGTCGGGAGATACGTCCTTATACTTCTCCTTTTTGAGATAAGGAAATGGAACTTCAAAGAGCTGCCCAAGGTTACGTAGCCATTGACTGCCAGACCACGATTCCAGACCAGGACTGATTTCAAAGGCCCATGCTCTCCACGACACCACCTGTTACCATTCAAAACTCTCCCTTCTGTACAGATCAGCCATTGCTGCCATGGGAAAAGCTAGGAGGAGAGAAAATAGACTGGCAGGACTTTGTATTAAACATGTTTTGCGTTTCCTCAGGAATTTTAGAAGCTGTTACACTCACTTAACCATGTCTCTTTGAAATGAATAAACAGCAGCTGAGAAAATACATTTCCTACAGAAGTATTCTATATGCATCAGACAAATTAAAAAAAAAACCTCAATTCCAGATGTTAACGTAAAATTATCCAGATGCTACAAAATGATCATCCAGATCACCAGAGGCAAAAGAAAACTGAACTGGAAATTAATTTCAAAAGAGAAATCAAAGTGGTGACACCAATTTGGTTTGGTGCTAAGTTACAGGAGACTGGTTATTTTAGAAATTACTCTGTTAAATGATGGAATAGGGTTGCAAAATTGTTTCCTGCCTTGATTAACTAGTGCATGGTCTTCAAGATAACATTCTGGGGCCCTGTAGCATTTTGCTCATGTGTTATTTTTGGATAGAAAAAGTAGAGATGTCCCAGCTACTCTAAGAGATGAGGTACAAAAAATAAAAATTATTTTCATACAAATATATTTTACTTATTAATATTCTTATGTGGATATTTACATTTGAATCCAGCATAATTGGTTACCTTTTTCTCCTTGATTTTTCCAGGAGTTTGGTGTAGTTCTAGGACATAAATGAATGACACATTCAAATGCTACAAAATTACCTCAGTGTCACAAATGTGAAAGCTGGCTGGTTCGTCAATCAAGATAGTCTACCTACATAAGTCAAGCCCCACTTTCTACTCCCAGGCAAGAATGATCTGATTTGGCTGTTGGCATAGAAAATCTTACACATACATTCAAGTGATGTCAACTGGGGAGTGGGAAAGTGCAAAAAAGAGCAAGTCGCAGTCTTCCCTCATGGAATTTAATAGCTTTTAGCAACACCTAGTAAACAGCAGCATCTTTCCACTACCTAACGATATATGAGAAGACAGCGAGAAAAGATTTCATGTTAAATGACTGCATATTAAATGGAGAGATATTTTTTAAGAGCAAATACAGAAAACACCTTTTTACCTAATCTTCATTTTGTTATCTAATTTAAAAACAAACAAACAAGCAAATAGTATTTGTATTCTTATCTCTAGAAGCATCCTTTTGTAGTTTTCCTTTGGGGAATTGTACGAGCTATGATCATTTCACTGGAACCAACAAGAATCTCGTTGAGTTTGAGTCTGGTTGTTCTTTAACCTCGCAGTCTTCCAATAGGATGATTTGTTTACTTCTGTTTCTGCAGCTGTGAGTTCTGGACAGGGTTGTAGTGACGTTATTTTTCAAAATAACCCCAAATCCTCATTCCAGACCAGAATATCAAAGTATTGTTTGGTTTGGCATATATTTTACTGATTGCTCCTGACCTAATTATTTTATATCTTTTCAACCTTGATTTTCATTTACCTTAGGTTTTACAAGTCCCTTCTTTGTTTTTACATAAGAATATCCTATTTGTCATCATTTGATCTTCTTCCAATTTTGGAGTCCAAAGTGCCTGGAGATACTGTGACTTTTACTACTTTAAAACAAACTTCAGTATCATCGGAAGTACTGACATCAGCTCCTCTCCACTTTCTGCCTTTGTTTCCTCTTTTGATAAAAGTCTCATTTGACCGAAAAATTACCTGTACTATTTTCAGAAATGAAATTTAGGCATCAACTGTGCTATTTTGCCAGGGATATAAGATAAAATGCCCTGAACTACCTCTCCTCTCTATCCTAATGCAGAGCCTTAATCAGAGCAGGGCTGAAGGTGGCCGATATCCTGGGCTGCCCTCCCTGGGGTGCCTGAAGACACTAGTGAGCCCTGGCAAATTTTAGCAGAGTCGTTCTGCAGGTAAGAGGACTGGTACAAACATATTGCATTGCTCAGGACACCATTTGCTCTCATTTTGCTACTGTCCTAATGATTTGGCTTACTGAGAACACAATTTGCAATCCTCTGTCCATGTTTAGACACTCTTTGTGTGATCACAGAGAGGCATTTTATTTATCTTTTTGCCTATATTTAACGTTGTCCATGTAAGTAGCTTCACCTTGTTAGCAAGTATCAGATGCTTAATGGAGTAGAGACTATGTCATAGCATCCAACAACACAATGTAAGTGCTGACAAAATGGGCAACTTTGCCTTTGGCTTTTCTCTCTACAGTTCTATCTTTCTAGCAGTTCTCAGATGCTTTCAGCTAGTCATTGTCTCAAGAAAAATATGTATGCTTTCCTTAGCAAGGAGCCCAGCAATAAGAGTGCACTCGTATTCTGCCAACTGGACTGCTTCCCCTATGACAGTAACCTAGAGGTCAAACACTGCCCCATGCTTTTTTGGGGAATTATTAAAAAGTTATCTCTCAATGGAAGGATTGATCAAACACTAGTAAAAAATGAGGGACTAAACCATTTCGACTCTAGAAATTGGTCCCTCATGCTAAAGAGTGAAACCCATAGCACATGAGCCTCGTCGGAAAAGAATTACAAAACAGGATACATTTTACAAACGAAGGCAAAAAACCCAAATGCTCTCATTCCTTATGCTGATAAACATCCTTATTTTTTATTTTAACAAGTGCTTAGCCATAATTACTGTACAGGAAAAGAATTCTGTTCCCCTGAAATCTGTTTCTGTGACATGTTTCTGCATGGCAGGTGTTTGGGTTTTTTTCTAAGTCAAGTTTAAAATTGAATTTTCTCATTCTGAAACTGTTTTACAGCTCAGTACAGACAGCCTCTCCACTCAATTTATTCAGATATTCAGAAGCTGAAATAATCATGGTGAGTCAAAGCAATTGCTATGAATACAACCTGTGTCCCGTCCTTCCTGCCCACATTTTCTACGTGGTAACCATGCAGTTCCCTATTCAGGTCACTGCGTTCTCTCTCCTTCTGTCCCTCTCTCCCTGTAACCAAGACTTTTCTGTGCTAGGCATGCCTTTACCACCTTGCCCAAGACTCTAAGATTTTTCCCTGATTTATTTACATAATCTCTTATCTTATCCCCCAAAAATATAATGTCTTTTATCCCTTGCACCTAAGATAGCATTTGCCACATAGGTGGTGGTCAGTATTTGTTAACAGAAAAAATAGCCAACTGTTGAGGACTACTCATTTGCTATATAAACCCACAAAATTTATTTTTAATATCAAATCATTTGGTTGTTGAACTGAGACTGTATCCCAGTCATAGTTTTGATGTCCTAGCTTTTTGGCAATGCATTTGTTTACTGGTGATTAATGCGGGAGCTCCTCTACCAAAGCTAATTCAACACTAAAGTTTATCTTGTTATAAGATGAATGGATGCAACCTAACAAATTATAAGGAAGAGCAAAATGTTTTTCATTCACTGATAAAAAGAACAAGTCTAGAGATAAGAAAGAAAGCAAAAGTAAATCATTATGATTATTTTTTTCTTCAAAATGCAATAAAGATTTTTTTCTTTAACATAATCTTCAAAAATTTGCACCAATATTTTTCCAACGAGGTAATATATCCCAAAGAGAATAATGGGTACTTGTTGTAAATTGAATGTCAAGTTTGGAAATATTTGAAATGCCTCTGAGAAGGTGGCAGCTGTCACTCCTGATACAACTAAGATCCACACATGTGATCATGCTCCATGTATAAGGGTACTCGGATGTGTTCGTATAGAAACACAGATATACACACACATGCTTTGCAGTCTATGGGCCAAAATGAATCAGTTCCCAACTTACTAGCAACTAACCAAAACTTATTACTAGCAACTTCACTTTCCATGTAGTTCCCCATGGCACCTGATGTAATGTCTGGTTGTTCATATGAAAATCCTATTTGCTATTCTACCCACCACCAAAAAATAAGAAACAAATGCAGTGACTCATTTTTAGCTTAATATTCACCATATTAGTAACACAGTGAGGAAAGACCTTCACAATATAACTAGTATAAATTATTACAGTTATAAATTATTGTTTCTGTGAAGGGACTTGAATTCTCTTTAGTGCTTTTTCTAAAATAAAGTGTGCAGGTGAGGTTATGCTGAGGACAGTCTAAATTTCTGCAAGTATTTATATTCGTCCTTTGGCATATATTAGATTAAACCACATGAAACTGCATTTTTATTGACTAAAAATAGTCAAATATTGTCAATTTCATGTAGCTCAACCTAATAGTAGGCTTGGTTTAGAAGGAACTTATCTGTTGAATAAGAAAATAAACAATTCTTATTACTGAATGAAGCTGAAGAACAAATTTACACAGGAGAATTTAATTTTCTAACTTGTAATCTTGCCAGGGCTGCCAATCTCCTTTGCAAAATGAGTATCATAGGATTTTTGCGACCCATGATTAGAATTTAAATTGCATGTCTTATGTGATTCCCAGGTAGCAGAATTCAGCAAAGTTATTCACTTACGTATTTCTGATGAAAATATTTGGCTGCAGTCAGTTGGCCACAGTGCAAAACAGTACACATCCCCAGGCTAGAAGGCTTTGCAGTAGATTTTGCTCCAGTTTTCCTTTCATAGCAGGGGACCTGGTAAAGCAGCTGCTGCTATCTGTTTAAGTTTGCTTGTAAAGTGGAATCATAGCCGTTCTACTCCTGGGTTACTTGTCTCAAGGACTTTTGAGGAGAGCTCCAGTGTTGCAATAGTTTCCCTAAGGATCAGAAGCTTATTTTAATAGCTTCAAGATCCTTTGTTGTATTTTCAAGTATACTTCTGCAATAAAGGTAATAGTACATTATCTTTCCTATGTGAGACTGATTAACTGACACGGCCTTAGGTTTTTCCCAGTAGAGATGGTGGATGGCACTTAATTATCCACCCAGTACCACACAGCCCTTGTGACCAATCGTAAATACACATTTAGAAGACGGCTGATTGGACCTGAGCGTTCAGTTTATGATGCAGAATGATTATGAGATTTGCCATCAGAAGATCTGAACTGGACCTGGACCAGGGATTAATGAACATTTACCACTATGTGAGAACAAACCAGTTATTTAATGTCCGTCTTTAAAATGAGAATGATAAATATTTTGGCTTCAACCGTCTCCAAGGCTTTGGTGAAGATCAGATGAAAGAGTGTATGACAAGTGCTTTGAAATCGATGGAGCACCATACACAAAATGGTGTTGCCAATGTTATTGATAACAATAACAGTAGCTAATCCACTAATCTTCCTTCCTATGAGATTCACATTTTAACGAAAGACTTGGTCCTCACTTCAGTGCTGTGAAAAAAATGATAAAATATCATCAAATCTAGCATGACCTGTCATTACATCATGGGATGTTTGCTTAGAATTTCATACTTGATTTTACAAACCACAAGATGAGTTTCAGTGGCCTCAAATGCTTCTAATAATATCTAGTGCGTTTAATAGTTCTTTTTTTCCCTCTTTCTGCACACAACGAATATTATTCCTGCTTCATAATTCTGTAATCTCAATATGCTTTAGAATTGGGACCCAAATAACTGACAACAATTTATAATTCCCAGTTCAGAGAACTTTAACATAGGCTTTTTCTGTGACAAATTGCAGTGAGTTTAAGTGGAACTTGGTTTAATCCAGCTTTCTTGAAATTCTTCTATAAGGTGCCAACATAATTAAATACTTGTGCACCTGTCTTCACAGTATTTATGTGGAAGAAAAGCATTATTGGATGGATAAGCTAAAGACTACATAATATTAAATTGTATTTCCTTCTTTGCTGATTTCCTTACATAATAGTGATTTTAGAACTGACCAAAAGTGGAGCACATCAAAATATAGTGTCCTTCATACAAAAAATAACCAGTCTAAAAAATGAAATCTGAAATTTATTCAGATGAAAACTGAAAAAGTTTTGAAGAAATGTCCAAAAGACTAGCAGATTAATAAATTTAAGGGTATAGGGGGCTGTCTTTTGTGACTATAAGATAGATAATGTCAATACAGTCCAGATAAGATTTTACCTAATTAATTAATTAACAGTAAAAGTAACAATTTGAAAGAATTAGCATGAGCCACAAAAAAGAAAAACACAAATATTTAAAGTTTTGATGGAACAAAGAAACGTATTCACCTGGTCCTTTGCTTAACATTTTTAATATAATTTACTTTAAGATGGGGATTACTCTATCTTTGCCAAATGTAATATTTGATATACTTATCTATTTGATATACTTATCTATAGCTTGGAGAATTAATACCTTAGAAGTCATTTAAAACCTTGGTGCTATAATCTCTCTTATCATGTGCACAAAATGGGTCCATATTTTCAAGAAATATAGTTTTACTATTGATATTAATATCCAATATTAAAGATTCCAGAAAAGGATTAGGGTATTGGAGAACTTTATTTTAAAAAGTAATTATGATATTATAATGGATCTCAAGTCCATCTAACATGGCATTGTGTCCTTTCTTTCTTAAGGAAATGGGCAAAGAATTAAAAGGTTTCTATATTCAGAGAGCTTTTGGTAGGGCAGTAAAGCTTGTGGTCAAATGCTGAAACATGCAGATGACGCTTGAGAAGTCTGGAGTTCTAAATGCACCTGGGCTACTCGATAGGGGTCTGTTGTTCATTTAAAGAGTAACCCCCTTTTATGGACTGCATGTCTGGGGCCTCCCAAAATTCATATGTTGAAACTCTAATCACAATGTGATGCTATTTGGCGACAGGACATTTGGGGATAATTAAGTCATGAGGGTGGAGCCCTCATGATGATATTACTGCCTTTATAAGAAGAGACACTAAAGAGCTTCTCTCTTTGCCTTCTCCACCATGTCTTTGCCTTCTCCACCATGTGAGGAAACCAACAACAGGGTCCTCACCAGGATCCAACCATACTGGCACCTTGATATTGGACTTCCTAGCCCCAGAACTGTAAGAAATAAATGTTTGCTGTTTAAGCCACTCAGTCTATGGGATTCTGTTATAGCAGCCAGAGCTGAGTACTATACCCATATAGAACCAATGGATTATGTCCTTAAGATGCTCCTGGTGAGAAACCTTACACGATTTGCCAATGGCCTATTTAATATGGAGTGGCCCCTGGGACCCTCCATAGACTAGAAGACTCATTCCATAACCATAGCTGGAAAGAAATTATATTCAATAGCTAATGCCATATTGGATGAAAATTAAAATAAAAAGCATTTTCTAAAATTCTTTTTATATAGTTTCTATTAGGTCTCTTGAAATGTGATTCTTATTAAAAATCAAACCAAATGTGTGTTTTAAGGATTCTTTTCTGAGTAAAACCTGAACCATCTTCCTTATGTGTTTAAAATATTTGTTCAATATTCAATCATTGCATACGGTGAAATTTTAGAGGAGCAGCTTGTCTTAGGAGTCTGGAGAGTAAAAACAACCTTAAAAAGTATTTTAACAGTTATGCTTATAAATTAATATTATCTTGAGATCTGTTAGTCAGTGGATCTTCTGTGTTGCTTCAGTTTTTTGGGATTTGACTTGGAAGAGAAACTGTAAGTTTTGGGAGAGATTTTTTAAGGAGAGCTGAAAGGGCTACTGATGGTCTAAACAGAGGGAGAGAAGATACGAGGCTCTTCCCAGGGTGGGTTACGCTTATTGTGCTCTTTACAATCACATTTCCTGTTGCCATTGTGAAAGTAATAAAAACAATTAAACATAAGATGTACAGAATGATATTCAAACAATAAAAGCACAAAGTAAGCCAAAAATAAAATGATCAAAAGTAATGTAAAATACTATAAAATATAAGCTACAATAAAATTGATGAAATTACAAGAAGTCATTTTAGAAGTCAAAGCCAGATTTTAAAAAATTTAAAAGACAAAAAAAAATTTCTGACAAGTATATAACATAATGGGAACTCATCAAATTTTAAAATAAAAATTGTGTATATATATATATATGTATATATATATATATATTTGTTGTTGTTAGTGTCATCAGGTCGATTCTGACTCCTAGCACCCCTGTGGACAGCAGAGCAGAACTCTGCCCGCTCTTTTTGCACCATCATCTCACCTTCTGGTGCTCTATCAGACAATGTTACTCACAGAGTTTTCACATTTATATATATTTTCATATTTTATATACTTATATAACCCTATTCATATGGTTTTTATATACATATATATATGACAATATGAAAGAAATTTAAATAATTTACCAGAACAAAGTTTGAGGAACAAAAAAATACATGATAAATGTAAATATGCCAAGGTAGAACTCTTAAAACCAGAAATTAAAAATCATTAAAAAAAATAAAAATCATTAAAAAGGTAAAAAATAAACAAGATAAATAAAAAGGTTAAGAATATAAGAAAGCAAGGGTGGGCCTTGTGGCTGAGTGGTTAAGTTCTCACGCTCCGCTTCAGTAGCCTGGGGTTTCATTGGTTCAGATTCTGGGCACAGACCTAGTACCACTCATCAGGCCATGCTGAGGTGGCGTCCCACATAGCACAACCAAAAGGACCTACAGCTAGAATACACAGCCATGTACTGGGGGGTTTTGGGGAGAAGAAGAAAAAAAGAGAAAGATTGGCAACAGATGTGGCAATCTTTTAAAAAAAAAGATTCATTAAAAAAAGAAAAAAGAGGGGCCGGCCCCGCGGCCAGTGGTTAAGTTCACCTGCTCCACTGCAGCGGCCCGGGGTTTCGCCAGTTTGGATCCCGGGTGCAGATATGGCACTGCACGTCAGGGCATGCTGAGGCGGCATCCCACATGCCACAACTAGAAGGACCTGCAACTAAGATATACAACTATGTATGGGGTGGGGGGTTGGGGGAGATAAAGCAGAAAAAAAAAAAAGAAGATTGGCAACAGTTGTTAGCTCAGGTGCCAATCTTTAAAAAAAAAAAAAGAAAAGAAAAGAAGAAAGTGATATTTCAAAACAACTACCATATTCAGTAAGAAGTAATTTACCCACCAAAAAAGAATAAGAGGAAAGTAAAGAATCCTTTCTTAACTTAAAACATTAAAAGACTAAATCCCAGGGGCTGGCCCAGTGGCTCAGTGGTTAAGTGCACACATTCTGCTTTCGTGGCCCGGGGTTCACTGGTTCCGATCCCGGGTGCGGACATGGCACCACTTGACAATCCATGCTATGGTAGGCGTCCCACATATATATATATATATAAAGTAGAGGAAGATGGGCACGGATGTTAGCTCAGGGCCAGTCTTCCTCAGCAAAAAGAGGAGGATGGGCAGCAGTTAGCTCAGGGCTAATCTTCCTCAAAATAAATAAATAATTTTTAAAAATAACAAAAAAAAAGACTAAATCCCAGGAAGCTAAAAACACAGGCAGCAGCCGCCTGCCTGGCGTGCGCACGCTCAGAGAGAAAGCAGGGCCTGCCAGGAGGTGGGAACTCCTGCATTTACGGTGCCCACAGATTCTCCAGAAAACCTCAGACACAGAAGAGAATTGTTGTTCCTGTGCCTTTCTAGTGCTCAGAGGACACACTGGCTTCAAATCACAGCCCCCAAAATTACTACCTATGGAAACCCGGACAAGTTATTTGACCTCTCTGTGACACATTTCCCTCGACTGCAAAATGAGACAAAACTTAGTACATGTGAGTTGATTCTCGTAAATTCTTAGAGTAGCACAGGTCACAAAACCACTGCGTAATAAATGCTCGCTATGATTACTATTATCTTCCTGGCCCCGGGCTAATCCACATCAGCACTAGAGACCCTCATCTTTTCCTTCTGGCCCTCTCAACTTCAGCAAGTTCGCGGTTTTCGCTTTGTCTATCCCTTCAGTCCTGTTTAGTCAGCCCTGCCTCCTCTAGTGTTGACCCCACAAAACAGCACGCATGGCCTTGCCACTTCCTTGTGCCCCACTCTCATTCCAGGCTAAGCCAGCTCAGTCTTCCCGCAATTAGGGTGGACTTAGACCAATGTTAACTGTTGAACTAGAGAATTTGCTCTCATATTATACAAGTTACAAAGAGGCAGTATCTTAAGTGACTTAATTTGATCCTCATTATAGTCACGTGAACTGGCTGGAGCACACATGGCATAATTTACTCGTCTGTCCAAGTGCCATGGTGAATCAGTGCCAGAGCCATATCTGAGAGCCAAATCTAGTGAACACCCAGAAGACAGCAAGCTGTGCCTTTGCGTCTCTGCACAACCCTGCCTTCCCTATCCAGCTTAACTGAAGCTTACTCTTCTGTTCCATTTTAGTAGATCCCAATAGATCCTATTCCATGACACTGAGATAACCGGGTCTTAAATAACCGGGTCCTCAAGATTCTATATTGTATGGTTTCTCCGGCCTTCATGGTTTTTCAACAACACTGCATTAATTTAACAAGGATTTACTCATACTTTATTGTTGAGGGGAGTCCATAACATTATAATATTAACAGAAAGGAGGAATACAATCTTCTTAATTTTATCTTTATTTTATTACAAAGGTGTGTTTTTTAACTATAACAAAACAAATATAATAGAATACCTTAAACGAATTATGGATTTTATGTGTGTGATCCCAAAATATTTCAAGTGTTCTATGTATGCCAAACGGAGTTGAAACATTCTGCTATTTTGGAGGCCGCCATGTAAACCTCATTGTAATGAGGCACTTTCATGTTGTTGCTCCAAGCACTAACTGGCCTCATGCTAATCAATGCAAGAATTATTTTTAGAGAAAGGAAGTCTAAAATCCCAAATAATTATTTCATAAATTTCTATTCATAATCGATACAAATTAGTGATACCCTACTGCTTTTCCATAAAAATGTAAGTGCAAGGGTAATTGAGAAAGGCTAATTCCTCATCTCCATTCTCAAATTTCCACACGAACTCACACATACAATCATGCTGTACCTTTAACAATAGTACATCAAATAAGGATCTTGGAAACGTTTTGTAGCATAGTGTTGAGTTGGTTTCTTCATTCTCCAGTGTTTTCAATTCTTAGGATCACCATAACGTCAGGTGATGAAAAGAGGAAAAAAATATTCTGTCTGTGTATATAAAATTCTGTCACATAGGAAATAAAAATAATATCAAAGCTCTACGTACAGTTTACAGGAAAAAAAAAGTGTCTTCAAGAATTAATGATGGTTTCTGCAGGGATTTTTATACAAGCCTGCCATGTTCCGGAAGCAGAATGAAAGTGAATGGAAGTTCTATTTGAGTTGCCGTCCAGGAGAGTGGGAAGTATTGTGGTAAGAGGGAGAGGGAATCTTATGTCAATAACTGAAAGTTCTCTGTATGAGGAAGCTAAAGCAAGAATTGCTATGGTAACCATGAATATTTAGTGAGCAGTCTAGTGACAATCCAAGAAATTAAAAGGAATAATCCCAGTCACAGAAAGGGAAGAATCTCATATAATGGAAAACATTTCTTACAATGTTAATTCTAGGATCCATAGAGCAGCGCCATCTATACAGCCCCATCCTTGTCAGTATTAACGTGATTCTCCTCTCTCATCCACCCGTTCAACCATCGATAACCTGGCTATAGCTCGAAGTTCATTTACTCAACTCAAACCCATCCAGAGATTCAGTCCTCCAAAGACAATCACGTTTCCTGATGGAAAAACGTTAGTCTCTTTCTTCAGTTAGAACGACTGAGACTCTTCCCCTAAATAACTGATGATCTGTTCTGCTCCAGGGTTTGGGAAGGCTAGAAACACCCGAGCAATAAGCTGGGAGGAGGGACATCAAAATCACCAGGAGTACTTGTTTAAAATATACATAGAACTTCCTGAGCCCTTCCCAAATCTGCTGAATTAAAAGCCTTGGTCCCAAAAATAGCTTTCTTTCGAACGTCCCTGATGAATTCCAAGGAAGGCCAAGGTAGGAGGAACTACTACAAGTGTAGTTCTCGGCCGTGCCTCCAAGTGTCAGTTCTCGTTAGCAGTTGTCAATAGCATCTTGGGGCAATTGCTTTCCAAAGAGGCAGCACTTTGGCTGATAGTAGCTCTTGGTGGAGTAGGCTCCCTGTAGCACTGCTGGAGAGGCATGAATATGTAGCTGTTCCCACTGAAGCTTTTCTCTTTGGCTGGCCTCAAAGTAATGGAGGCCCCCTGTGGTTTGTTGCTTTATACTCCGCAACTCCTATTTGGGAACTCAGGATTGTTCTCTCAAAGCAAGGCAAAGAAGGGTCCACGTTGAGTCCTCTCTTGGCATTGATGATACAAAACTGCCTATGTAAAATGAAACTCTGAAGACTTTTGCTCAAAACCTCCTTCTAGTTACAGCCTGGGTAACAACATACTGGCTCATAGTATCATCCCTCCATTGTTCTCCATTATCCCTCCTTTGCCGGGCCCTGAGATGTGATGATCTCACAGCTCAGAGTGAACTTCTCTTCTCCCTTTGGGGACAAGCCTAGGATGCCAGAATGCGGGACTGATCTCTTTCTTGGAAGTAGTTGAACCTAATTATCTAGGGGACTGGGTAGGTGCCCTAAAGCACCCATTTGGTGAATCCACATGATTGAGACTTGTTGATCTCTCATGGGCAATGTGAAGTGAAGAGCAGAGAAGGGGCCAAGCCAGAGAGTGGGGGGAAAGAGTGGGGGTGATTGGAGCAACAAATAAAGTTGAAGAAACAAGCAGGATGATCTGTTAAGATTCAAGAAGCCAGAAGGAAAGGCTAAACGGTCTCCAATGATGCTATGGACAGAGGGCAGTATTGAATTTTATATATAGAAGCTGAAGTCAAGGGCTATGACAGGCTTTAATAAATCAATAAGGAATTTACCTTAAGTATCTTTCAGATCTAAAATGATGCACTTTTCACCTGAAATATATTTTTAAATGTTCTAAAACATTTTAGATGTTCTAAAACACATGCCTCCAAAATTCTCCAGGCAAGTGACAATGTAATAAACCTGAAATATATTTTTAAATGTTCTAAAACATTTTAAATGTTCTAAAACACATGCCTCCAAAATTCTCCAGGCAAGTGGCAATGTAATAAACCTCAGATTCAATAGATTCAGTGTTAGTCACAGAAGATTATTTTCTATTAATGTTCTATACCTATAACAAAAACATTATTGCTTAATTAGTGTGTTATAACTGAGACATTTTGATTTCGTAATGCCTTGTTTCATGAGTGGACCTTAAAAATACTCTAATTTCTCTTATTCTCTGACTTAAAATTATATTCAGAGGGTATTGTGAAGGATGCAAATGATCATTCAATGCTTAGTCAAAAACATACATTTCAAATCATGGTGAATATTTCCACACTGTTGTCCAAAATAAAAATCTATCTAGAAGCATAATGACTCATAAACCAATAAAAAAGGAAATATACAAGAGATGTGCATATAAAAATAAATGAGCGATGTAGTAAGAAAGTGTTTCACTTCTGTGGTATTCTTCCCACAAACCCAAAATCCCAGTTTAATCTTGAGAAAACATCAGACAAATGCAAAATGAGCAATATACTACAAAACATCTGACCAGTACTCTTAAAAATGATTGAGGTCATGAAAAACCAGGGAAGATTAAGAAATTGTCACAGATTAGAGGAAACTAAGGAGACACAATGACTAAATGCAATATAGTATCCCAAATTGGACCCCAAAAGAAAAAAAATAAACATTAATGATAACATAAATGAAATACAAATAAATCTGTCATTTAGCTAATAGTAATGTATCAATGTTAATTTCTTGATTTTGACAAATGCATAACGATTATGTAAGATATTATCCTTAGTGGGAGTTGGGTAAAGGGGACATGGGATTCTCTGTACTCCTCACACACTTAACATGAATTTAAAATGATTCCAAAATAAAAAGTTTTAAAAAATGCATATAAGACTATGCTTCTGTTTATAGTAAATTATATAATTAGCGCCAGAACTCTCAATGATGACAACTAGACCAACTGGAAATAATATATAAAAACATTTATTTAAAGCCATCTGAGAGCTATCAAGAGAGTGAAGAATCACCTTCTCAATATCAGAGAGAAGAAAGATGTCTAAAGGGGTAATTAGTGTATTGTGATAACTTTTGTCCTGGGGGGCATTTCCCTGTCCAGAAGACATAGCTGAGAGACTGAGCAGTGCTTTTGATAGCCTTGCTGTACTAAGAAGACAAAAGTTGGATCCCAGGACTTGTACGAGTGGTACTTTGATAAATTCCACACACTTTGGTTTGTACTCCAAAGACAGGAAGCCTGGGAATGAGGGTAAACTGGAATTATAGACGCTGTCTTTGGGTTATAGCACAGCTTTGAGGCATGTAAGTGACCCAGAAATTTGAATCTCTAAAATCAGATTAAGAATATCCATATTGCCATTGCCTGGCAGAACATCAGAAAATCCTCAGAAGGTGAAGGTACTACCTTAGGCCCCAAATTATTTCTACACTCAATTTTTCAAATACAATTTCTATTATGCAAAAATAATCAAGAATGTGAGGATATAAGATAGCATAAAAAAGAATCAGGAGATAAAACAGAAATAAAATATATCCACAAAGGCCAGATATTAGAATTATCAAGTAAAAACTCTTAAATAATTTTTATTTTATGCTTAAGAGATGAAAATAGAAGATTCAAAATTTAAATATGAATTTTTTATTAAATTAAAATTTTAATAGATACATAAAATTTCAATATAAAACTAGACACTAAAGTATTTGAAAATGAACCAGAGAAATTCTAGAACTGAAAAATATAATAAATGAAATTAAGAAGCTATGAATAGTTTCAATAGCAGATTTTATATAGCTGAAGAGAGAATTAGCGAACTGGAAGTAAGCCAGAAGAAAACATCTAGAATGAAGAATAAAAAGCCAAAAGAATGAGTGTATACAAAGGAGACTATAAGATACATGGTGTACACAATGAGAAGTTCCAAATTATGTTTAAATGTCTTTATAAAGGAGAGAGAACATGGAAGGAGAAATATTTGGAGAATTAATGGTTGAATTATTTCCTGAACTGATGAAAGTCATCATTCTGCAGATATACCAACCAAATATATCCCAACCCAGAAAATACAAAGATATCACCTATAACATCATTGCCCATAGAACTTCATGCAGTGATAGAAATGTTCTATTCTGTGAAATCCAATGTGGTAGCTGCTAGTCACATGTGGCTACTGAGCACTTAAAGTGTGGCTAGGCAAGTGAGGAACTAAATTTTAATTTAATTTGAATTAATTGAAATTTAAATAAGCACATTAGGCTAGTGACTATAGTCTTGGGCAGTGCAGATCTGGAGCATCGTAGTAAAACTACTGAAAAAGAAGACAAAAATAAAGTCTTTTAAGAAAATCAGAGAAAAGACATACAAAGGACAATTATTAAATAGCTACCTTTTCAACATAGACAATGGAAACCAGAGGACAATTAAGTGTGTCAAAAAAGTGTGACAATTATTAAATAGCTACCTTTTCAACATAGACAGTGGAAACCAGAGGACAATTAAATGTGCAAACCTAGAATTCCATGCTCAATAAAAATATCCTTCAACAATAGAATATTTGAGGTGTATTCTGTTATAAGCCTATTTTGACCCATAGGCCATATTGGAGATGAATTTGCATGTTGGCCTTGAAACCTTTGAGATACTAAGACTTGTTTCTGGTTTCCCTGTATTCTGAGAAGTCATCTTCTCAATGTGCCTCCTTGGGCTCACCCAGGGAGGATTTACTACTCTCTCTACACCCTCCTGTTGTAGCACTTATACTATCATTTTGCATTTACTGGTTTATGTGTTTCTTTCTCTTACTTAACTGGAACGCTAGTCTCTGAGATGTTTTGGATATAAACATCTAATAATTACATTTCAGGTGGTATTCAAAAGTGCATCATTTTAAAACTAAAGGTTAATGATAGTAAGATTATTTCATAGTCACTTTTCTGGCAAACATTGGAGACAAGAATCCATTCCCATGTGTTATAGTGTAAGTGATATCCAAAATTACGTAATTTTAGAACAGAAAGAGAACTTAGGACAATTTATATATTAAATTAATTCATGTATTAAAGGAATTCAATCTTAGATTAAGCGACCTGCCCAAGGTCCCCCAAGGACTGGAGCCAGGACCAGAATGCAGGCTTCCATTCTCATGTGCACTCCTCTCTACCACGATACCTCAGAATTAGGACTCTTTCTACTTAAACTGAATCTAGCATCTCTATGTCTCCTGTAAACCATTTTTGAGTTTAGCAGTTATCAATTTTTTAAAAATCAACGTCTAGTCTTTACTAGAGTATGAAAGAAATGTTAACCTGGGAGTCAGGGAGCATGGATTCTTATCTCAGCCTTGATACCAGTTGAGCTGGGAGTCTTGGAGAATATCACCTACCTTCTCTGGACCTGTTTATTCCAAAAAGTAGCATGTTTCACAGAGTAAGCTATATAAAATGAAGCAGATATCCTAAAAGAGGTCTGAATTTAATTCTTATTCTTAAAAATTAGCATTCTACTTCAAGTATTTTGAACTACTTTTGGTTCCTCAACTCATCCACTTTCCTATGGAAAATAAATAAATAAGGAAACACGTCACAGAGAAAGTTAAATAAGTTGTTCTTAACAGTCACCATCAATGAGTAGTTTTTACTGAATGTCTAGAGGGAAAATAAGGTAGCCAGTTAAACAAACAAACAACATATCTGTTTGTTCCTTGTTAGCAGGTTAACATGGTCTAAAGAATGAAGAAACACCATCAATGGAGGGAAAGCATGGCTTGGAGATGTGTATGTAACACGTATGTTGCATACCTATCTAGGCACATTTTATAGTGTTGAGCCAATTTCTGAACTGGACCTTTTTTCTTAAAGGTAAAGAAAAGCTTTATAAATATTACATAATTATTAGTCTTGGATAAACACTGGATCCAGAGGAAAATAATAAAAATTCAACTCAAATTATTCTCTCTGTACTCTCTCCCTACTTCCATATCCTCAGGCCAATCTGGCCAGGAATTAGATGCCTCTGGGCACAAAGCAGATTGAACAGCTGTTTAACTCACTGCATTGACTCTGCCATTTGGCAGATTGAGATTGCTGCTGGGAGCACCATTTGGAAATTTTTTCCCCAAAACTGATATTTTTGAACATAGAATTTGAAATACAGTAAGGCACCACTATACATTCATAGAATAATAGTGCCTAAAAAGAGTGTGATAGATTTATATCAAAAATCTAACTTTCCCCCAGAAGTGTTTAAAGAGCTAACTCTAGATTGCCTGAGGTGGCCATGATAGGATACGAAAATGGGATTTCTGAACATGTGAATGCAGAACATGATGCTAGCTTCAGGTGTGTGAACTAGTGAGGAGAGAATATCAAACATGAGTATAAATAGAGATATACATAAGCAGGTAGGACAAAAGGAGGAAGGCCAAGTATGCTGTGGGGACAGATTAGGGAAATATAATTAGAGAGTCCAAGAAGGTCACTCTGTCAAGGTTTGGGTATTTGAGAGGCTATCACTACTACTAACAACAACAACAATAGCTATTGTTATTATTACAGCAACAACAACCAAAATAGTTAATGCTAACAGAGCGCTTGATGTATATGTCTGTCAGCATTACTCCAATGCTTTAAATATAATAATTCTTTTAATCTTGTTGACAATCATACGAAGTAAGAACTATTGTCACTGTTTCTAATTTATGGGAAATGAAACTGAGGCACAGAGGATTTAAGTCACTGGCTCAAGATAACACAGCTGGTAACCGGTGAAGCTATGGTTTGAATCTGTGGCTTAAAACCAATGAATGAATCTAAAATCTTAACCATAGGATAAAAGATGCTACAGAGAAGTGCAAGACTTTTAAATCAAGCATATAATTAAGCATATTAACAAAGCCTGACCAAAGGAAAGAAACCCAACTGTAGCCCTATGTGGTGACAGCAGAAAAACACACAAAGACTGAGAGAATTTCCTTTTATTTAGGTCCTTCGTGTGAATTACATTTTTCCCAAATTCACCACTTTTGTTCCCATCTTCAGAACAGAGTACACACAGATCTAACGTTTCCTTTAAAGTTTCAATCCTTTTCCAACCATTAGCAATCCTCATTGTCAGAAAAAGTCCCTTTATATGTAAAATTAATTATTGACTTTCCAACTTAAACCCATTTCCTCTTCTCTGATCTTTATTGGAGGTGGGAGACACATTCTAGATGAAAGTAGTTAAAATTCTAATCACTCTAGATTTTTTTTCCTTTTTATTTAATAACTCATTTATATGTACTTCTGCTAAAGCCTATTTTAAAATCTCCCTGACATTAATTACTGATACATTCAAGTCTCTCTGACAGGCCTATTTTACCATCGTAAATGTACGTATGGTGAGCTTTCTCATCTTACCTCTCCATTCTCTAAGGGGTGTATCTTGGAGTAAAATGAAGTGCAGATGACCTCATCGTCTTTGGCGTATGATGGCGGGCCCGTGCGGGGATGGATGTTGTAGAGGGTGAGACACTCTGTGTCGGTCACAGCATGATACTGCCAGGGCTTGTACTCCACATCATCAAGCGAGCGTTCCAAAATCCAGTTTCCAGGCCGAGGGGAGTTAGCTGCCTTCACGATCACATACGCAATCTGGAACACCTGCGGAAGAGGGACAACGACCACATGTAACTTTGAGTTCCAACGCATTCTCAACATTTTGTATCACATGTAAGGCTCAAAGCTACAATAGATTTCATTTCAGATTTTATTCCATAACTTCATTATGTTCTCTGAAATGATTTTACTGTTACATGTTCATATTTTATACCTTTTTGCTAAGATAAGATGTTTCATTTTGACAGCCAGGCCTTTAAAAGAAATGGTTAAGATTGGATTTGAGTTCTCTAACAACTCATGGACATCATTTCACCTAATTTTTAAAGTTTCCTTATAATCATGATCACAGAAAGCATTCATGACCTCCCAATTTACTTACTGTGCTGTGTTAGCATATAAAGTACGCACTAAAAATTCCATGTGAGGATGGTGCTTGATAGTTTAGAAAACACAGTTACATACGTCACCTAATCCTCGGGAAAGAACCACTTAGACGGAGTTAGTGTGGTGCAGCAAAAACAATATAGGCTTTGGAGGCACAGTTTGTGTTCAAACTGTGGTCCCAGCATTTATGTGACCTTGGGCAGAGTATTTTACTTTTCCAACTCTTAGCTTCCTTTTCTGCAAATTAAGGTCAATAACAAGTACACTACTGAGAGAAAATTTGCATTAAATGAGATAATATATGAAAAGTCCCTAGCAAAGGACTTGGGCAATCAATACTCAATAAATGTCAATTCCTCCATATCCCCAAATAGAAAATAAGGGAGAAGAAATTCTAGAACATGCAGAGAACTGTTTTAAACTGGAACATATTAAATAAAAGGTGTCTGTACCTTCTATACAAGAGGTAAATATGTTAAAAAAAGGAAATAAAGAAAGGCGTCAAGTTACTAGAAGTCAACAGAGTGACAATTGAGGGGAATGTGGCAATTTTCTATTTTCAAATCTACATAAAATTTGGAAACATGAAAAATAATATTCTGGATGTTTTGTGACAGTGCATATGTGTGTCTTTACCGATGCCGTCCAAAAAAACAACGCACAAACATTATTCAGTGACATTTAAATGTAATGCTCTGGGTAGAAAGAGAGATACAAGCTAGTTGAAATTACAGGCCCACCATCCATGGATTGATAATATATTGTAATAATAAGACATACGAAAAATACACTAGTAATAAAGCAACATGGTATGTTCTGGTTAGTAAATGCTATGAGATATGAGGAGCTTGCCACTTCTAAGTTCTGGGAGATTGGGGTCATTGGAAGGGTACAACTAGGAGAACAGACCCACTACAATGTGATGAAAGGGGCTGCTGGGCTGCAGAGGATATTCTGACAGGAAAGTTCTAGAAATAAACTTTACCTGCTTCATAGTTTTGACATGAGATATTCATGAATACATGTACAGTGTCTATGGTAAACTCTAAGGGGCTGAATTTAAAAATATGAAAATTTGCTCTGCGAGGGGTAATACAAGTGGCTTTGATGCTGCTTCTTGCGAGCTTTACTAGAATGCACTTCTACTTGTGTGCAGTGATGGGAAAATCGTGAGCCATCAAATGATTGAAAGCTGGGCTGGTAATTGCCTCTTCGGCGCAGTTGTGGAAAAACTGCTGGTTAAAATGTTGAAGTGCTCCTCTATTTGTTGATAAATCGCTGCTGAGACCACCTGGTTAACCTCAGCATCCCAAGGAACAGCCAAGACAGCTGCTCTGATTGGTTTGGGCTTTGATCGTTCTGTTTTATTGAATTTGACTCCAGGCAGGAAACATTATAAATTTCTATGTACAGAGGTATACAGATAAGTATAATTGCAGATAGATATGTGTGTGCATATAAATACTTTAACATCCTTAGACATTTGGGAGAAGGATGTACATGAACTGTTGAAGCTGTGATCTCTGAGGTTTGGGAATAAGGAGTCAAGGAGAGGAGGAGAAGAGCTTTTACTTTTCATCCAACATCCTGCTATATTAATTGTAGTAACATGTCTTAGTTTTCAATAAAATTATTTTTTTAGAAAAAGCAAAATAAGTATAAGAGAAAGGACAAAAGTAGGAGTAAGATAGAACATACTCCATCAACCATTATACAAAATATCTGTGTTTCTGCATTTTTTAGGTGTTATTCACAAGGAATTCTTTCTCTTAGACACTCCATATTCAACAACTCATGCACATGGAATTTCTGTAAAAAGAAATTCGCTGAGGAGCATCCAACTTGATTAATCTGATACAATGCAGAGAGATAGTTGTCTCTACCATAAGTAGAAAACACTCTGATCTTAATTTCTGGTAATTCTAAAGTAGTCATGACAAGGTCTGTAAAATGATAAAGAATACAAATAACTAAATTGAGAGCTCCTAAGGGCAGAGACTATAGCTTTTATATCTTTAAAGATGTCACAATCCTTATTATAACTCTTTTCAAATAGGGGGCATTCGATATTTATTAGATTTCGTTGAACAACCCAAATCAGTGTAACACGCTTCCATCTATTAACTTCTATTAACTCAACACTGTTTTTCCTGTTTGTTAGAGCTTGAATCCCAGGCAACACTAGCATATTTCATCACTTGCAAGAAGTAAGACAAATATTGCTTGGGTGTTCATCTTATTATCTCCCCATGAGCTGAGAAATTAAACTCTTTTACTCTCTGTTTCCCAGTGTTTCTTTTCCAAAGTCAAAACTATGGAAGAGATAACGAGATAATGAATACAAAGCAGTGCATGTTCTCTGGAAAAAAGAACTTAGGTAAATATTTCAAATTCGCATCTTTCTTTCCAGAAAAAAATTGTACAGAGATATTTTTTAAATGGAGAACAAAAAGAGAAATAAAGCATGATTAGAGATTATAGGTACCCAAAAAGAAAAATAAAGATACACTAAGATTATGGATAAAGAACTTTGTTTGGAAAGCAGCTCAGCAAGCAAATATAGGAAGAGGCCAAATTCTCTCGGAGTTACAATGTGGATTTATGACTGGGGAGCTTCTGTGTTGGCTCTGGAATAATAGATGAAATCCACGAAAAAAAGTTATGCTAGAGATTCCACAGACTCTTTCTATAACTCAATAGAACAGGCAGCATTAAGTGACATGGAAAAGCAGGCACTGCCTTAGAGAATATTAGAGGAGTTCGATTTCAAAACAGTATCGCTTTTTCACTTATTTTCTACGGATTCTTTCACATTTCATGCAAAGTTAATTAAATTACTTGGCATGTAGTATTTTGAATAAACTTCTAAAAATGTGGTAGACAGCATTATTGAAAAACACAATGAACAAAAGTATGCTTTGAAGGCGTCAGAGAAAGAAGGAAAATTTAACAGTGATTTTCTAAGTAGTCCAAAATTTTAATGACCTTAATAGAATAATTCTCTAATGTACCTCTACTACTTTTATTAACTATGTCTTACATTTTCAGTATAAAGACTCTTCAAAATCAGTAGTTACAAACCTTGCTTCCAGATGAATAAAGCCTCCACCTATATGGGGTGTAACAAAGAAAGCAAACCCTTCATTATAAGAAGTACAAAAATGCTGTGATGGCTAGGCTTCGATGAACCTTAGATATCTGCGCACAACACCCAAAGTTTTTTCTGATGGAGGGCCCTTTTTACAAACTTGGTGTCTGAAAAAAAATCCAAATAACTTTTGAAATAACCCCAAATATATGACATTTTACTGTAACAAAGAGAATTTTCTATTTCATTGTTCATTTGTATGTCACCTAACAAAATATCATGTAATTACTTCACTGATGCAGCACTAAATTAGATGTTCCTGCTATAACAGAGTGTTAAGAACTTAATTTCATTTAGAGTGGAACTTGAGAATAAAGTCTTTCTGACGAATCTTTTAGTCCCAAGGTAACAAGTAACATACAATGACCACCATATACAGAGATGCTTTCCAACCTTTTCTCATCATGGCCGAGATAAGATGATGTTGGTGCAGCCCTGGGGCAAAAGGAGGAGACCTCATAGCCTGAAGTGAGCAAGCTAGGAGGAAATCTGGGCACTCTCGACACTGCCCTGGGGCTGAATATCTTAGCTCACCTACAACCCATGTGGAGAAGTCTGACATCCAGAACCCATTTCTAGCCCATGCATTGCTGGGTCTGGATTTTTAAAAAAATGTTCTCCGCTATGACTCTCAGGAACCCACTTTATCCAATTTCTAGGTCCTCAGAGGAATTGGGGATCTGGGAAATGCTACCAAAGAGTATTGTGTTCTAGAGACTTTACTGAGACTTTTGAGTGTCATTGACACACAGTTAAGAGAGCCAGGTCAAGGTATGACTCCTTAATGTTGTAACAATGCCATGAGACCTCTGTTTGCTGTAGGCTGATCCCCACGAAAGTCATAAAAATATTAGTGAAGGCCACTCTCTCTCTCTGTGGAAGATAACACTTATCCTTCTCACAGGACTTGATCTAAATTACTCTCCTCCATTTCTTCTGTCCTAATCGCTCAAGAGAACATGTGGCCATCTAATTTCTGCCCACTGTTGAGCTCTGCCTCTCTCCCCACATTATTGCCTGTCTTTTAACTTCTTAGAGCAAATAGTTGTCCACATAACAAAACTGCTTAATTTTGAAAGCGGTTTTGCAATATTCTAGTACCTGCTCTTGCCAATGTTATGGATTTTAACATTTCCATATGCTGTGATGCCAACTCTAATATATTTTGAAAACTCATGTGTCTTCTTAGTTCTAATAATGTGTTTGTCAAATTCCCTTATTTGTCCATATAGGTAGACAGTCTTTCAGAAAGCAATGAGAGTTACACAATACCAGAACCATAAAGGATCCCAGGAATCATGAGTTTTCAAGCTTAGCACCCATTGGAATAATTTGGGAAGTTTTATAGAAATGTGTATATGACTCTGTTAGTTGATGGATGCAGTTCATGTCATTATCTGTTCTTTCACCTGAGACCTCAAAAGAGAGAATAAAGAGCTAAAACAGAAACCAGTAACAACAAAGAGAAGAGACTGAAGAGAGTTCGCTATTTTTCTGGAAGGTCCATGAGAGTTGGCTGATCAGGGAAAGGAGAGGTCATGGTCTAAGGTACTCAGAGAGGCTGTTGCCCCCGGAGAAGTCCAGTAGAATGTCACAGTGACAGGTTTGACCAGAAGCAGGGGTCAGAAGTGGGGCTGAATGTAGGCAATTCATCAGAAGTCTGGATACAACAGAGAATTCACTCAAAGACCCACCCTCAGCAAACCACATGCAACCAAGTTCTTACTCCCCAGCAAAAGTTTCTGAGCAATCGCAGAAAACAAGTGGCCCACAATAACCTTAAAAATTCTCCGAAGAGATCATCATGCAGATTTTGATAATACTATTACTGGGTCTATGTTTGAATCAAGCTCCAAAAATAAAAAGCTTTTAAATGATGCTTTAAACTTTAAAAAATCAACCTGGAAATACCTCCAATTATTACATTCTGGGTGAGTTTTACGTCTCTTGTACATTTACACTTACTTCGATAGACCCAGAATAACATGGTGGGGAGTCCAGAAGGACAGTCCCTTTTCCTGCCTGTACTTTCTCTCAGACACATTCATTTACAATAATTTCACATACTGAAATGTTTTGTAGTTGTCACTAAGTTATAACGCGCAGCTCATTTATTCTCTCCGCCCCTCCCCAAGTGTATACGTACTACAACTGCTGAGTGTGAACTTAATAGTTGCAGGTAAGCAAATGTGCCATTGCCCCTCAGGGGAAGTGGCTCCCATGTCGCCAGAGAAACAGCAATGCTCTGCCTTCAATTAAAACAGATTTTTTATACTCATATTAAACTCATCTGAAGTTTATACATTTGAAAATGAATTACTCTACCACTTCAGAATTTCTAAGAAACAATAATCTAACGGATGACTAATGATAATCCCTTGAAGATAAAATGTTCAATTATTTGTTGAAATTGTTTTTAAAAAGGGTTTTAATCAAGACCTAACTACTCATGGGAAAGTATCTGAAGCATTTCTCTACCTCACTCTGCAGGAAAGAAAACCTCAACTTCTAGCTCTGAAAAATAAGAAGTTACTTTTCAGCTCTCCCTCAGTTAATATATAAATGTAAAGCAATTTCATTTTTTAATTAAAAATATTGGTTTTGTTTTCCCCTAGAGCGAGGTAAGTTGATTATAAAGTTGACTTGGAAGAAGTGACAGCCAAGAAAACCTGAGATGGAAGAACAACGAATGGAGGGACACGCTGTTAAAAGAAAAAAGCAATGTGGAGAAAATTGCAGTAACACAAATGCTGCTGCTTATGATGAAGGAGGCCCTTTTGAACTGATGGCTCTATGGCCGCTAACGGTCATCAATGGCCACTAAAATCCCCAAAAGAGAAGCATGTGGACATGTTCTGCAGTATGATGGAAGCATGTAGCACTATCTACAAAGTACTCGTGTTAAAAAAGTGGACCTGAATCAGAGCAGGTCTCTAAATTTAACTATCAGTTTACAGGTAGCAGAGGAGCATGTAAACAGCACCACAGGGATACAATTAGCAAATCCAGAATGTGAGAACCTCTATTGGACAAACAATATGGTTTCTTCAAAAAATAAATTGCAAGGAAATAAAAAATAATGAGGTTATAGCTTAAGAGAGGCTTAAGAGATACCAAACAAATGCAGTACGTGACTTCAGGTGCATCTTGATTCAATTAACCAACTGTTAAAAAATTTTGGAAGCAAATATGATGAATTTGAATACTGACTGGATATTCATTAGTATTAAAGAAATAGTAGCAATAGTATTCATTTTTAGGTGTGACAACGGTTTTGTTTACAAAAGAGCCATATCCTTCAGAGATACATACTGAAATATTTATAGAGAAAGTGAAATGCATGGCATTTGCTTCCAAATAATCTGGGGGGCGGGGTAGGGAATGGCTCAGTATAGAATTGATACAAGGGTCATGAGTTAATTCTTACAGGTGGGTGTTGGGTACGTCTGGGTCTATGGTATTCTTCCCTACACTTTTGGGTATGCCGGGAAATTCTCATAATCAGAATAAAAAAGATTACTAATACATCCCATTTTAATAAACAAATGATTCACTTTCACATAATGATTTTACCAGTACTGGTAATTTACTGCTTGCTCTTAAAGAGCAAATATTTAATGCATTTTCTTTATTATCTTGATAAATGGTTAACTCTGCTTCATACTGTGACTACATTGCATTATGAGCTCAAGAAATATATCTTAAGAATCCTTTCAAATTATTTATCAACTCTAAAGGGCACTGCAGGCCCAGAAGGTATCAAAATTTTAGTCCAGTCTTAAGAAAACTAGTAACACGAGTGAATGGAATTCAAATTGGAATGAATGAGGTCCTCCCTCAGCTTATTAATACATTTAGTGCTCCACGCTTCATTAAGTTGCTATAATTTTTAACAATGTTAGCTGTAGGTAAAACTCAGACAAGCATTTTCCTTCTTTTTTGCACTGCCCTTGACATCTAGTTTCTCCTCACATGTTTCTCTCTCATCTGAAACAATCTATGGTTTCAAAAGATTGACCTGCCTCCTGTGAACAAGCCATCGGCACAGCACGGCTCTCACGCCAGCTACTGGTAAAAGATCAGGTAGGCCGAGTCCCCCATAGAACAGGACAGTCCTTTCAATGAAGCCATCACGGAACATATATTGGTGTGAATCACAGACAATAGGAAATGTGACAGTTTAAAGCTTGCCTTCTAAAAATTATTCACCCTGGAGAAACACTCGGCATTGCTTTGTTTTTATGCTTCTATAGTTACCAGGGCAAGAAGACCCTATGCATTCTCCAATTTATGACATTGCAGACATGAATGAATCACTCTAGTTCAAAGCATGTGGGGAATAATAGCAAAGATTCGCAGTGATGAGAAGAGTTAGAAATATAATGTTAACAGTGTAGAATAACAAATCAAAGACAGAATGAAACTTTCTGATCTCGGTTCATGAATTCTTTCAACAGATCAGAGTCACTTAACACTTGTTCAATTTCAGCTATTACAAATGAAATAGCATCAGCTGTCTTTCTGCTTATATATTGTCCCACTTTCTTGTCCTCTAATGACCTTCTTAAATGTCAGCTGTACCCTGTGTTGTGGATGACTTTACTACCCCTTCCCTATTTAACCCCTTGTAGCCCTTGCACCACCCACCTACTTTAATCACTTTCAGAAGAGCCATCAGTAACCTGGTTGGAAAATTCATTTTTTTCTCCATCTTCATCTTCTCTGAAGTCTCTACAGATTTTTTCACTATGTTGTTCTCTCCCTTTCTGAAACTCTCTTTGTTTTTGGAAAAATGATATTTATTTATAATTTAGGGATTTCCAAAAAAGAAAAACATGCTTTCCTCATGCAGCTTTTTGCCTAAAATGGAAAGAAAACAATGGGAGAGGAGGGCCTGAAGACAGAAGGAGTATTCAGAAGACAGCGCTTCCGAATTTCTCTCCAAGCCCTGGGTGGGTGCTCCCGCTGCGGTCCTTTTTAATTCGGGTTTCCTTAACAAAGATGTGTCCCAATGTTCTATTTCCTAATAATCTTTTCCTTGAGGAAAGTAACATTTTATTTAGTGCCTAGTTTTTGCCAGGCACCTCAGCATACAGAAGATTGTTTCTGCTAACAAGAATCCTATGAGATAAGTAGGAACTAATTAGAAAATTGAAATGACAGTGGATAGGTGTGGTAGACAGAATAATGACCCCTCAAAGATGTCCATATCTTAATCCTTGGAAACTGTGAGTATGTTACCTTACCTGGCAAAGAGGACGTTGCAGATATGATTTAGTTAAAGGCCATGAGATGAGAGATAACCCTAGATTATCTGAGTGAGTCCAATGTAATCATAAGGTCCTTAAACATAGAAGAGGGAAGTAGCAGAGGAGGTTGGAGTGATGGAACACGAGAAGGACTCAACCCATTTCTGGCTTTGAAGATGGAGGAAGAGGCCATTAACCAAGGAATGCTGGTGGCCTGTAGAAGCTGTAAAAATCAAGGAAGTGGATTCTCCTGCGGAGCCTCCAGAAGCAAATGTACCCTGCCCACATCTGGATTTTAGCCCAGAAAGGTGCATGTCAGACTTCTCACTTATTAACTGTAAGATAATAAACTGTGTTGTTTTAAGCCACTAAATTTGTGGTAATCTATTATGGCAGTAATGGAAAACCAATACACTAGTTGACTTGTTTCACTTCACGTAACTAGCAAATTATGGAGCAAGTTATAGATCCAGTTGTGTGTAATTTTGCTTTTTGCATAATAATACCTTCCATGTCCATGAATATTTCAACTAACTCCTTTAAAGATAATTCTCACATCTCAATTTCTAACCTAACCAGATTCTCCCATCCCATTTTATATTTCTAACTAACAACTGAACATCCCTTATGACAATTTATTTTTGCTTTATAAAGAAGCAATTTTGCCCTTGTTTTAACAGCAAAACTAAAAACTATAATTTGTTAGCAGTAGAAACTGTAGAATATTCTATAAATGCTTTTTAATGCCTTACACATAATAGATTCTCAATTATTTTTTAAATTCAGTTGAATATGTGATCAAAAATGGAATGCCACCTCTGATATGATTTAAGGGACCTCTGGGCTGATCTCTACAAGTACCGAGAGGGTGAACGTCCCTATCCACCACAGAACATTGATAGGTACAGATGACACATCCCTCATTAGTGACAGAGGGAAAGTCTACCAGGATAACAATCTGAAATATGTCTAAGTCACATATTCTCCCTCTGTACTGAAAATTTGCAAAAGGGAGAATTCTGCCAAGGTTTGTGAAGCTGGCTTTTACCCCAAATTTTAAAGAGGTGATCTCATTTGCTGGTGAAGTGTCTAAATGAAATGAAAAACAAGAAAGCAGCAGAACCCGATGTCATTCCAGCTGCAATTTAAAAATCAGGATAGGAGATGACATTCAAATAAAGAGACAGTAGCCCCCCCCCCCTTATCCATGGGGGATATCTTCCCAGACCCCAGTAGACACCTGAAACCATGGATAGCACCAAATCCTACATACACTATATTTTTTCCTATATACATACCTATGATAAAATTAACAAATTAGGCACAGTAAGAGATTAACAAGAATAACTCATAATAAAATAGAACAATTATAACAGTTTACTGTAATAAAAGTTACTGTAGATCTTAGCAACCTTGGCTTATGATTTTTTTTCTTTCCTTATTAAGCCAAGAAATTTAACCTTTGCACTTAAAGGAAGCTCTTTCCAGCCTCTCTGTGGCATAGCCAAATTGCCAGAATCACTACTCCCGCGCTTTGGAGCTATTATTAAGTACAATAAGGATGACTTGAACACAAGCACTGTGACAGCACCACAGTTGATCTGATAATCGAGATGGCCACTAAGTGACTAGTGGGCGAGTAGTATATACACTGTGGATCTACTGGACAAAGGGATGATTCATGTCCCAGGTAGAATGGAGCTGGAGGGCTCAAGATTTCATCACTCTACTCAGAACAGGGAGCAATTTAAAACTTATTAATTGTATATTTCTGGAATTTTCCATTTCATATTTCAGACTGTGGTTGACCAAAGGTAACTGAAACCATGGAAAGTGAAACCATGAATAAGGGAGGACTACTGTGTAGATATTTTCTAAAACCTGAGTGTCAAAAAATTATGACAAATATGTCTGAAAAACTACAATTTTAAGAGGACATATGATAAAATTCTTACAACCACCACCCTGCATATTCTTCAATCTCTGTATTCCGCCTAAATTTCAACTGCTTCTTTTTGAGATAGAAAAACAGTAAATTATGACATAACTTTGGTCATGCCGAGTCAAAAATGACACGTGAAGAGCTGAGAGCTGGATTTCCAAAGCTCAGAAAGGATCTGTAGCACACACAGACAACACCGAGAGAGCATCTTCTCTATGGCCCCTTCACAAACAAGTGTTTTGCTTTGTGAGCATCTTTGACTGCTCATGGACTTCCCAAAGCTCTCCATGTAGGACTAATTCATTGCTTGCACCAAAGTAAAAAGTCTTTCTTTTATACCCTCACTACTAGAGAAAATCAAGTCTAGTCAAACTAGGACTCATGGTACAGGAGGGGAAAACAAAAGCTTAAAAGTGACGTAGAACAATTTTCTAACATTGAAATCCTTCCCATTAAGCTGATTATGAATGTCACAAAAAGTCATGTTTAAAGTTGTCCAGGAAAAGAACAAGTGATTTTGGATGCTTTCTGTAGTACCAAATGTCCTGCTGTGAGCATTCTATCAGCTCTTAACATGATCAGTTTATATAAAAGCCTTCACTAGAAAAACTCTACATGCATTTCCATTTAGAGTACTTCAAAATGTTGTCGTATTCTGATGCTGAAATCACTATTCAATAGAACACTTAATCACAATGTCTAGAAACAAATCACAAAGAACAGTATGTCTTTAGGAAACAGGAGCAGCATTTCACCAATATGGAATCAAGCTCTTTCTCATTTGTGATACCGAAGGCATAAAACATAATGCGTGGGCTTCTTGAGAAGCTTGATTGACTACAATTACTCAACATCAAATGGTAAAGCACAAGATCATCAATAGTTAAATTTGACACTGTAAATTGAATCCATCTAAACAGCAGAGGAGGCCATTCTCCCATTGCTTACCTGTTCAGCAGAATACACCATTAAGTATCATCACAAATAGAAGTGCAGAAGAGCCATATGACTATTAAAATTTTTGAGTCTAATCCTTTTTGTGTCTAGGTCATTTTAAAATAATAATGTAAACCAAAACAAGGTCATGATTTGAATTGCAGACACTCTTGATGTGAACATTTCAGACATGCATCAAACGCTTAAAGTACACAGCACACTAGAATAGCTTCAGATCAATTTTTGCAGACTAAACAGAAATGAAATTATTTAAATATGAAAAGATTGCATTTAAACGTCTACATTCTCAGTAATCTCTTTAGGGAGGTTTAAGAGAGAATATTCAAATGGGGATTTGGTGGCTCCTTGATTAAGACGGGTAAGAAGGACAGTTACCTCTGCAGTCAAATTTGCTTTAGCTAATATTACTCTCATCTTTTTTTCCCAAGATTCCTATTACAGATTCTAAAATTCTGCACTTCCATCATATTTTAAAGAGCCACAGAGTGATATATTAATAAGTTCACTGATTCATTTATTCTACAAAAATAATTGAGCAACACATTATTTATCATGCCAGGCTTTAACCTAAGTGTTGAAATAGTGGTGAAGATAACAAAGTTTCTCTCTCACAGGGATTATATTCCCCATGACAGGTAAGATATCAGCTGCGTGCTGGAGTCAGCTCGTGCTGGCTTTCAAAAGCCAATTGTTGGTGAGGATGTGGAGAAAAGGGAACCCTGGTACACTGTTGGTGGGAGTGTAAATTCGTTCAACCACTATGAAAAACAATATAGAGGATCATCAAAAGATTAAATATAGATCTACCATATAATCCAGCAATTCCACTTCTGAGCATATACCCAAAGGAATTGAAAACAAGATATCGAAGAGATATATGCACATCCATGTTTATTGCAGTGTTATTCACAATAGTCAAGATATGGAAACAACCTAAGAGCACATCAATGGATGAATGCTTAAAGGAGATATAGTGTATATAGATCTATTTTGAAACTTTTACCTGAGAGAAACAGAGACAGAGACAAAGAGAAATTAGTATCAGTAGATAAATATCTTCTAATTGGAGGTAAAATCTACCTGAGTCCTCACTCCCATCTATCCTTATAATTCACCTGGCAAGAGTCATTTGGTTTTGAGAGTTTTGTTTTGTTTTGCTTTGCTTTGGTTTTATTATTGTAATGAATACAGAATGAAGAAAGGGGATTGTAAATAATGCAATGGTAAACTTAGTTGTTGTTAGCGCCCTCGAGTAGATTCCAATTCCTAGCGACCTGTGGACAGCAGAGCAGAGCAGAGCCCTGCTCAGTCCTTTTGCGCCATCCTCTCACCTTCCAGAGCTACATCAGGCATTGCTCCACTGCAATTCATGGGGTTTTCAAGGCCAATTTTTTTGGAAGTGGGTGGCCAGGTCCTTCTTCCTAGTCTGTCCTAGTCTGGAAGCTCAGTTGAGACCTGTCCACCATGGATGACCCTGCTGGCGTTTGAACTTCTGGTAGCATAGCTTTCAGCATCACAACGCCACAGTATGACAACCAAGAGATGGGTGGTGTGGTTCCCTGACCAAGACATGAACCTGGGCCACGGCACTCTTAAATCTTAACTACTAGACCACCAGGGCTAGCTCAATGGTACAATACATTTTTTAAAATATTTAATCATGGATAGAGATTTATTACTTGTTATGAAAAGTCATAGTGCTTGCTCCCATGATATTGGCAGGTAAAGTCCGTGTTGTTCCCTAAGATCCTGCTAAGTGTTCTGTCTCACTTCTACGACCCTTGCACTTCAGGGAGTCCACAATCCCAAGGAGGTCTGGAAGTAGGAGCTCCATGAGACCATAGGTTTGCAATTTAAGTTTTAAGTAACTAAATTGCAAATGCTATATAATTATATGAAGATGATATTAATAATATAACATTCAGTTAACAAAACACACTTGAAAAGGGCATAAAATTTTATCTACATTATGCCAACAATTTAATTTTCATGAGTATTTGTGTGTGCACACGTGTATGTGTTGCGTATGTGTCTGTGTGTCTGTGCGCGCAGAAGAGAACTGAAAGGAAACAAACTCAAATGTTAACGCTGTTAACTAACTTGTATAAGACAACAAAGCGGAATCTATCAAAAAGTTAGTTCATGAGAAAAAAAAAGTCCATAAATATAGCTAGGCTTGCTATGAAACCTAAGTAAAAAATCACAAGATTTACATGGGGAAAACAGCCTGTAGGAAAGGACCAATGGAAAAACCAAATGTTTCAAGAATAAAATTAAAAGTACTCATTTACAACCATACCAAAAACAGTAAAATGTAATGATTTTAAAGAGATAAAGAAAAAGATGTTTGATGAAAGGTATTTTTATATCAGCATGTAGTTCACGAATTATTTTGGAATTAAAAGTTTTAATAAGGGACCAGCCCAGTGGCATAGCCGTTGTTTTCATGCTCTGTTTCAGCAGCCGGGGGGTTCTCAGGTTCAGATCCTGGGTGCGGACCTACACACCGCTCATCAAGCCATGCTGTGGTGGCATCCCACATACAAAATGGGGGAAGATGGACACAGATGTTAGCTCAGGGCCACTCTTCCTCAAGCAAAAAGAGGAAGACTGGGCAATGGGTGTTAGTTCAGGGTCAATATTCCTCGCCAAAAAAAAGAAAAAAGTTTTAATGAAAATCAGGAAACTTAAAGCTAGTCAATACAGTCAATATTCTAACAGGGAATAAAGATTACTCTCAGGAAACTGAATAGCCAAGTTTAGGAAAGACAATAAATAAGAGGCTTACTTTTTACAATGTAGAATATCAACTACTGTAAGTGTGTTCCCCAAACAGAATCCTCACATTTTGTAATCAACTGATACAAGTGTTTTTTGTTGAAAGTGAACCCTTTTGGAAACTTGAAAGTGGCCTCTTACTGGAGAAATAGCACATTACATCCTAATTTTATTGGATGCTTAAAAGATTTAGATTACTGAAAAATTGAGTTAAGTCTAAGAGGTTCTATTAGCAATTTATGCTATTCCTGAGCAAGGGAAAATTTATGTAACTTATTATAGAAGAGTGAGATAATATAATTAAGAAAGTAATGTCTTAGAAACACAGAGAAGAAAGCTCAGAGACCATAAGATTCAGCAAAGCTGTCCATTTACTCAAAAGCTATTTATTGGGTATCTATCTACTATATGCCAGTCACCAGCAACCACTTAAGTACTAGGCAAGTAATGAAAATTCATAAAGAAATTATCGAGAACTCTTACATATTTCTACATTTAAATAGTATAATATGCAATTGTGGCTTTTAATCCAATCATCCAGTCCTAATTTCATTTCAAGTATAAAATACTATTTTGTCAAAGTTCTCACCATGTTTTTAAGAATATTTTGATTGAAATATGTGACTTTAAGAAACCCCAAATATTTGACATACGGATTAAACGAGTTTTTAATAACCAATTTTGTTCTAGCAAGTTGTTTTAGCACATTAACCCTCATTTTCTACATTTGACAATGACATAAAAAGCATGTGATTTCTTGTGTTTAAAAAATTATACTTATTTTCTATGTCTTCAGAAATGTTTCTCTTGTAAAATTTAAAGTATGGAATTCTACTTCATGTCTATGAGCAAAAAGGACTTTCAAAGCTATCTCGATATGTAAACATCCAGGCAGACTTTCATTGTGATTACTGGAGAGAAGTTAAATACCCTTCCTTAGGAAAATCAATGAATCACACTAAAAATGAAGAAATAAGAATTTAAACTTCTGGAAATCATTTTGACCAAATTGGATCAATGATAATCATTCCCCAGTCTTCTAAGCATAGTGTTTAGTCCGTTGCAATTGTAATTGCCTAAAGAATGTTCTTATCAAAGGCCCACAAATTCTGCATGATTCGTTAAAGGAGAAGTACTTAAATTGACCAATGAACGGCACTTCATGACACAATAACTCTCTCCAAAACATTTTGAGAAGGTCAAGAACACAGATGGAGATTAAAATAGTCAACTCAATATCTATACATATATGTTAGAGGTTAGTAATATTTTTGGTAATCCTAAATTTTAATTTAGAGGTAGAGTTTTTCAGTTTAATCCTTTTTTTATATTAATTTAGTCATGTTTTTAGTGAGATAACAGTTACTGGCATGTATACATGCCAAAGCAAATAGTATGCAGCAGAGAAGCCCTGATGCTCTTAATTCCTTCAAGATTCGAGTGAGGAATTAAGTTGCATGAATGTCTATTTGGAGTACAGAGGGCAGGCTCTAAAAATGGAGAGAACTGTGTTTGGACTAGCTCTATTGCTTGCCAGTTGTAAAATTTTGATCAAGTTGCTAAATCTCTCTGATGTAAAATCTTCCCATCTATAATAGCATCTTTCTTATAGAGTTGAAGAAACCTCAGAAGATGATTTATGTGAAACATTTTGCCCAGTGTCTAGGACAAAATAGCTTTCCAAAAAGTGCCAGTGCCAACTCCCTAGAGACAAAAGTGCCTTGTTGCATTTCTAAACACAAGTACTCTACGTATTATATTTATATTATGAAAATCATAATTTACACAAATAATAAATAAAACAGTTCACTTCCTAACTGAGTCTTTGAGCTGTTGTTGGCCTTTTGTTGATGACACATTTCAGCAAGCTGAGCAAAACTGTCCAGGATTTAACTTCCTCTAATTTTTGTAATGTAATTTTTGTGTCTTTCATGTTTCAAGATTTCCACACTTTCCATGGGCACTCTTCACTGCTGTTCTTTCCAACAGCATATGGTCTACAAGTTATTATATATCTCTCAGAATGATTTATGGCAAGTTATCTCAAGAAAGATTAGAGAGCTGTGAAAGAAAATCTGAACCGCTACCACCTCACACCCATTAGGATAGCAACTATCAAAAAAATGCAGAAAGTAAGTATTAGTGACGGTGTGCAAAAATTGGAACCTTGATGCACTGTTGGCAGGAATGTAAAATGGTGTAGCTGCTATGGAAAACTATGGTGGTTCCTCAAAAAATTAAGAATAAAATTAGCATATTGTCCAGCAATTCCACTTCTGGGTATATACCCAAAAAGAACAAAAACAAGGACTCAGATATTCGTATACTTATGTTCATAGCAGCATTATTCACAATAGTCAAAATGGGGAAGCAACCTCAGTGTCTTTGGATGGATGAATGGATAGACAAACAAACTGTGGTACATACATACAATGGAATATGATTCAGCCTTAAAAAGGAAGGGCATTCTGACACACGCTACAATATGGAAGGACCTGGAGTACATTATACTGTGTGAAATAAGCCAGTCACAAAAAGACAAATATTGTATGATTTCACTTACATGAGGTACCTAGAGTAGTCAAACTCAGAGAAACAGAAAGCAGAATGGTGGTTGCTAGTAGCTGGAAGGAAGGGGAAATGGGGAGTTATTATTTAATGGTTATAGAGTTTCGGTTTGGAAAATGAAAAGAGTTCTGGAGCTGGATGGTGGTGATAGCAGCACAATGTTAATGTACTTAATGCCACTGAACTATACACTTAAAAATAGTTAAGATGGCAAATTTTATATTTTGTAGATTTTACTATAATTTTTAAAAAATGAACCATAACATACTCCTAGAGGTTGACCATAAGTGAAAATGTGGTCCAAAGTGTTAACTACTGTTTGAGTTGAGAAGAAAAGGATAATATTTAATACAGTGGTACTGAGGAACATACAGTCTTTTTTTAAAGAAAGTGAAAAATTTTGTTGATTGTCAGAGAGTACAATGATGTGGATAAAAACAACAACTTTCAGAAAAAGAATCTTTCTGAAATATCAAAAGGCAATGTAAGAAATCGGATGAAATAGGAGGCCCTATGAGGTTCTCTTAAAAGAAAGATATATAGGGTGCTGCGCATTACATAGGAGGACTCCATGTCACGTACACAGAGTAACACACTCCTGTAGTCAGCTTGTTTGTATCACCCTCAGATTCATATATTGAAATCCTAATCCTCAAGTGACGGTATTAGGAAATGAAGCCTTTGGGATGTGATTAGGTCATGAAGTCAGGGCCCTTATGATTGGGATTAGTGCCCTTATATAAGACACCTGACAGAGCGCCCTCGTCCCTTCTGCCATGTGAGGCTACAATGAGGAGTCGCGGGCTTCCAGCCTCTAGAACTGTCAGAAATAAGTTTCTGCTGTTTATAAGCCACCCAGTCTACGGTTTTTTGTTATAGCAGCCTGAACGAACCAAGACACATGCCTACTCAATATCTTCTCCACTGTGTCTGGGAATATACCCACATTTATCTAGATACATATATAAAATGGTGGCAGGGCCACTTGAAATCTCATAACAGCAAGTGGAGGTATGTTAATCACGACATCAGGATATTATCTATTTACAAACAAAATTCTGTGAAATCTCAGTTATGTGTATTACAATAAAATAAACGGGAATCTTAGAGTGGAATCTATCTTGTGACCAGTTTAATTTTCTTGAGTATATTCCAAAATCAGTGGGAAATATCTTTTCACTTTCTTCCTCCATTTCTTCGTTTTTCTCTTTCATTGTATAAACATTGCCATATTTCCAGCATCACTAATCAAATGAATTATTCTCCATACTGACGAGTGAAAAGCTGATCATTTGAAATGAATTCATTGACAGAGGTGGCGGTGAGGATGATGATGAGGCAAAAATGGAAATTGTATTTAAATATTATTACTGAGAAAGTCACATATTCCAGCCCACTAATGCAAGATTTTAGCACAGAAATCGTAAATTCTATGAAGGAAAATAGCTAAATTAAGTATTTACTCTCTATTTTGAAGATTATCCATCTTTGCTTCCCAACCTGCCTTATTAAATTAATATAATCATAATGACCCAAAGCAGAGAGGCAACTGCTCATTAGTGTTTTGGACTATCTCCCTGGTTACACTGCATTATGAGGCTGATTTTTCTTTTCGTCGAGTTCATTGTTTCAGCTAATTTGAGATTAATCTACCACAACCTTCCAACAGTAAACTTGGCTGAAAAGCCACATTAAAACATTTGTAAAAACAAACAAAACTGAGGTATTTTGACAGAGAATATATTACTTCTAATATTTAGACACAATCTGGCTAATAAGTAAAGGATGTTATAATCTATTTTTTATACAGTTTTGTTAACTGTTACCTTAATTCAAAAATTACACAATCAACATTTGCATGTCTAAATAAATAAATGGAACACTGACAGGTGTTGCTGTGATGGAAGCTTGCCAATTAAATCTCAGTGTTTAGAGCCATTCCGCTTGTCTTAAAGATTCCCTAATAGAAGAAAATACGATCACTCATTGAAATTTAATATTTTTTTCTATATTCTGATATTTCCAACACTTGAGTGGTTCAGTATGTCCCTCTCAGCAGCTACACTGCCCCAGTTGACCACTCCCTCTTCCTTGATACATTTTATCTTCGCTTCTCCGATTTCACTTTCCTCTCCTCCTACTCCACTCACCCCTAAATTTGAAGTACCTAGGATTCAATTTTAGGACCTTGTTTTAACTCTACTTTCTTTCTAGGCGATCTTAAACAGGGCCTTAGTGTGAAATACGATTTCTTTGCAGTGATATCCAAATTCATTTCACTAGTTCTAGTCTCTCCCCTTAACTCCAGACTCATAAATCCAACTGTCTCTTTAATATTTCCACTTGGACAGCATTTCAAACATACCATGTTAAAACAGAGCCCTTGTTTACTGCCTAGTATCTCCATCTTGCTTCTCCTTCAATCTACACAATCTCAGTAAAATAAATTTCTTCAGGCCCAAATTCTAGGAGTCAACATCTTCGCCTCACTCTCTACATCCATTCCACCATCAAATGTAGTCAAGTCAACTTTCACATTAAACTCCAACCTACCACTTCCGTCCATCTCCGTCCACTACTACCACCTTAGTCCAGGTCACCATCATCTCTTAGCTGGAATATTGCAGTGATTTCCTAACTGCCACCTAGTTTTCACTCTTGTTTCACTACACTCCTTCTCCATTTAGCAGGCAGAGTAATATTTCTAACAACACAAATAAAATCATGTTACTCCTTGCTTAAATCCTGCTGCAGGTCTCTCATTACACTCAGAATTAAATCGCACTCCTTATCATGACTGACTACTCCCTACATGAACTAAGTAGACCCAGACATCTCGCCGACATCATCTCACACACCCTTTGTTCTTCATCACTGCATTCCAGGCACACTGGCCTTCTTTCCATTCCTCATCATACCAAATTTGTTCCTGCCTGAGATAAACTTTACTCAGCTTTTTCTGTGACTGGCAGCTTTTGTTATCCAATTCTCAGCTCAAATGTCATTTTCTCAAAAATGCATAGATAGAAAATACAGATAAAGTAGTTCCTTTTATCATTCTCTATCATATTATCCTCTTTTGTTTTTTTCCATGATGCTTTCACTATTGTAAACTATTTACTTAATTTTCCATGTCTCTTCTCTCTCCCCAGCACCACCCTCCACCTCCCGAATTAGAATGTAAAGACCTGGAAAATAAGGACTTCTGTCTCCTTCATGGCCAGACTTTCAGGCTTTGAACAGTGCCTGCCAAGTAGTAGTTGCTTGGTAAATATTTGTCAAATGTATTATTGTTAAATGATTTTCTTAGGTATTATTCAAGGCAGATACCATAGGAAGTATGGTGCTCTCTGCTGACGATAGTCCCTACTTTGTTCAGGACTAATTTAGATGACAATTTCATGCATCTCAGATTTTCCAGGATGATCTTAATTTTAAATATTCTTTCCTGCTTTCTTCGTAACCCATAAAAATATTCCAATAGTTTATTATTGAAGCAATAGTTCATACTATTTCTTAAATTTACAAAAAAAATGAAAGAAAAAGTCTCATTAGATAATATGCTCTGATTTGGGTTTTAAAAAGCACGAATAAAACAAATCCATATTTTCTCTCAGAGAGAAAAACTATAAAAGCTGAATAAAACACTAAAAACAGCTGTTTGAAGGCATCAGAGAGCCACCAATGCAGCCAGACCTGATTACAGGGTTACAGCTCAGGACGAGCTGGCCATTTTCCTCTGAGGGTGGTCACGGATTTGCTGAGAGGTGAATAGAGGTTCACAGGGAAAGCTACACCCTAGAGCTTTCATCAGTCTCACAGGGTGAGAAGATAAACGTTGGGGTTCAGGGCTATGATGTCAGCTAGGAAGTGAAGGGCCATCAGCCATAGAGAAATGAGCCCTCTATTCTGCTCAGTTTTGTCTTCAAGAAATTTGCCAAATTAAGCAGTGAAGGAGCCAGAAGATAAACACCATGTAAAAATTAGCTCATAAGAAGTGAAAAGCTAAGCAGAGGGCTGAGAAGACAAAATTTGGAGTTCAGAGTCAGCCAAGAAGGAAGGGAAAGGCTTTTAGTTGGGAGCCCTGAAGTTTCCCGCCTAGAAATAAGGGCAAACCAGAGACAGCCATCGAATCCCCAGTCAAGCCAGACACAAAACATCTAAATAACTGATTAAATCAAGGCAATCTGGCTCTACTCTGACTTTTGTCAGAATAAAAATAAATATTTTTAAGAGAATTTTTACAAATTTTCATATACTATGTACATTATTTAATTAAAAAACTACCGAACTTTCCATGAATCAGTCAACCAAGAAGGGGGAAAAAGACAATAGAAACAGACTCACAAGATGTTTCAAATGTTAGTTATCAGACATAGAATTAAAAATAACTGTGATTAATGTGTTCCAGACAACCAAATGGAGAAGCTGTCTGGAATCTATTTTTAAAATGTATCAAATGGAAATTCTAGAATTGAAAAAATAGAATTAACGAAATAAAGAATTCAGTAAACGTGTTTAATAGAAGATTAGATCCAACAGGAGAAAGGACTAGTATACTGGAAAATAAATCACCAGAAAATGTATAGATTAAATAAGCCTTGAGAGAGGAATAAAAGAGAGAGAAAAATAAAGAAAAGTGTAGAATATATAATGGACCTGATGAAAAGTCTAATATATGTATAACTGAAGTTCCAAAAATAGAAGAGAGAAAGTGGACGCTAACATTTGAGAAGTATTGGCTGGGAAGTTTCCAAAACCAGTGAAAGACATTAATCCACAAAATCCAGAAGCTTTTGTATCCTAATCAGTATTTATATAAATAAAATCACTCCTAGACACATTGTAGTAAATCTCTCCACACCAAAGATACAGGTATAAGATCTTCGGAGGAGACAAAGGAAAAAAGACACTCTCCTTTCAAAGGAGAAGCAATAAGAAATTTCACTGACTTCACAACAGAACTTATGAAACTCAGGCAATAATGGTGTGAAATCTTTAAAGTGCTGAAAGAGAATAACTCCCAAACAAGAAGTTTATTCCTAATGAAAAATATGCATCAAAAATAAAGGAAAAATAAGGACTTTCAGGAAAAAATATTGAGAGAATTTGTCACCAGCAATATACTTCCATCTGAGATGGAAGTATGTTAGCAAAAGAATAAACAAAGAGCAACAGAAAAAGTTAAACATGTTTAAAATTAAATGAATACTGACTGTTTATGATGGTAACAGTTATTTCTTATGGAGCTTAATATACATATATTTAGAATTAAACACATCAGAACTGTAGGACCAAATCTGACTGTGTGGAGTATACGGTGGGGCGGGTGGAGAATGTGGAGGTAAAGCGTTATAAGGCCTTTGCCTTGTCTTAGATGTGGTGAAAGCACCAATTTATAGCAGTTCTGATAAATCAAGCATGCATGCTATACGATTATGGTGATTAGTGCAAGCAATAAAGGACTGCGCAGAACACAGTTAATGAAAAGAGAAATGGAATAATTAAATCGAGAAAAATCCTTAACATTTTAAAAGAAAGGTAGTCAGGAGAAAAAAGTAACAAAAGACAAATAGAAAACAAATGGGAATATGGCACTTTGAACCCAAATATCAGCAGTAATATTAAATGTAAGTTAACTAAATATCCAACTTAAAGACAATGATTCTCATACCGGTTAAATAATTCAACTACACACTGCTCACAAAAGATCTTCCTTAAATGTAAGGACACGAGAAGCAATGGAAAAAGCTGTATCATGCAAATACTAATGAAAAGGAAGTTAGTGAAAGCTACAAAAGTAAACCTTAAGAATAGAATTATTGCTAGCAATAGTATTAAAAAAGGTTAATACAGCTCTAATCCTAAATTTGTATGCCCCTAATAAAATAGCCTCAATATATAAACAAAAATAACTCTGATATATTTATAACACCACAGCCAACAACTACAGAATCCACATTCTTCCCAAGTGTACTAATGTCACTGATCATATGGTGGATGAAAATAAGTCTCAAAAAGTTGAGTTCCAAAGAACTGAAAATATACTGACCATGGTGAAATTAAGTGAGAAAAAAAGAAAAACAAAAGCAAAAAGATGAGAAAAATACTCAATAGTTTGTAAATGAAGTACTTAGCTTCTAAATAACCCGTAGCTCACAGAAAACAATTGCAATGGAAATTAGAAAATATTTTTAAATTAGTTATAATGAAAAATGCAACATAGCACATTTATACCATGCAGCTAAAACCATGCGTAGAGGCAAATATCTACCCTCAAATAAATATATTTGAAAAAGTAAAAGCTGAAATATTAATAATTTAAGTATCCCTTGAAGAAGATCAAAAAAAGTCACCTAAAATCCAAAAAAAATTAGAAGGAAGTAAAAAGCAAGACACACCAAGGCAGAATTCAATGCAATCTCAGATTTATAATCTAACAATCCAGAAAATCAACCAAGCCAAAAATTGGCTATATGTAAAGACTAATAAAATTTAAAAACCTCTTACAGCTGTCGAGGACAAAAACAATAAAAAGTTGCACAAATAATATCTGGAATGAAAAAAGGAGCACCACTACAGATCATTTATCGTTAACAAGGTAATAACAGCTTCTCATTAACAACTTCACGCCAGTATATTTGAAAATGTAAGAGAAATGGATGTATTTCTTGAAAAGCCCAATTCAACTAAACAGAGAAAATAAGAAATAATAACTCTAAAGAGTCTCATATTTATTACAGATATTGACTTGTAACTGAAATCTTGTCTGCAGAGAAAACTTGGTCAACAGCTTCACTGTGGAGCAGAAGCTAGAGGACTAGTTATCTTTAAAGAGACAGGAGAGAATGACTAGGAGAGGATGTGGGCAGTTTCTGGGTTGCTGGTTATCTTGATCTGGGTTGTAGGTCCACTTGTAAAACTTCATCAAGCTTCACTTATGACTTGTCAACATTTTGTGTCCATGCTTCACGTTCATAAAAATGTTAGATAGACACATATATGTGGAAAATAATGTTCTTTAAAAAGACAAATTGTCAGACTAGATAAAACATCAAAATTCAACTATACGCTGTTTGTAAGAGACATATCTAAAATGCAAGTTGGCCAAAAAGTTGAAATTAATAAAAAGATAGAAAAAATATACCTGCAAATAACAAAATGAAGTTGATAGAAGTAAAATAATACAGAGAGAAAAAGTTAAGTGAAAAGCATATTAGTAATGAATAAAGTTACTTCTTAACAACTAAAAATTCAAGTAATCAGGAGACTATAGTAAGAACAAAATAGTACAGAAGGTGTTATAGAAGAGTTTCAATGTCCAAGTGACATTTTGTAGGCTTTTTTAATATAAATATTAGTTTTCATAAAATATTAAATATATATTGAATAGGATAATTTTAAATTATATGCCAAGTGAAACTTGTAGATATCATTTAAGTATCCCAGTAATTAAACTCTTTTTGAGTTACACTAGCATTTGTTGTATTTTTCTTATATCACTTTCATTATAACTCTAGCCATTTGGTCTCTGCTCAGCATTGTTTTCAGTGTAGAAGACAGGAACTAATATTTGCTGAGTATCAACTGTAAGTGTAGGGGTGTGCAGGCTATTGGGCGACATTACATCACTTTACCCTTATAATAATCTTCTTAATAAAGAAGTGGTACTATTAGCTCCATTTTACATACAACCAAATGGAGGAGCATAAAAGTGGGACAATTTATCCAAGGCAAATGAACTGATAAGGGATGGGTCAGGAAGTGGAACAAGGGCACAATTACATCTCCTCCATTCCCCTAGCCTCACTCTCACCCTTATGGCCACGTTTGTAGTTTAGAAACTCGGGATCATATGAGAAACATGCATTATCTACAAATTAAAGCACACATGCTATCACATAACTTAAATACGTAGTCAGTTTCTAGAAAAAATCTAATATATATGTGTATATAATATATAAACATGTATAATACACATATAATAAGTAAAAACATAGACTTCAAAAGCAAAATGGGAGAATACACAACATTCCACCTACGTGATGAAATGCAGTTGTGTTTTATGTGTGGAAGCCATCAGATAGCTGTGAAAAATTGCCCACATTCAGTCTATTTTAGGCAGTGCTGTTCAGACTTTCCAAAACAGAATTAGGATGATTTAAAAATTTTAACATCTTTTCCCACAGATTTTTAACAGATCTCTTCCTCATGTATTATTTCTGTTTTCAAATAAACAATTCTCAAATTTATTCCCTGGTTTCAAGAATCATTTTCCAGGGCAGTCATCTTGACATGATTTGAAACAGGATTTGCATCTCCAAAAGGTTTACATTTTCACGATGTTGCTAGAATTCAGTTCATAAGCATTTTATATCAAAATACATAATATCCCATGTCTACACTCTTGTTTAAACGGCAGTATGGGGGCCTTTTCCTCCTTTTTTACATCTATGTTTTTTTCACTAGGAAATAATAAAATATCATTGAAAAAATTACAGTCCTAGATTTTGTTGTTAAAAAAGAAGAGTAAAATTGATTGAAACCTGCTCTTCCCAAATAAAACTGTAAATTCAGTAAAGTCACACAGAGAGTAACATATATGACTGAAGTTTAGAACATGTTAAGAAAAAGGATTAATGAGAAAATTTACATCATGCTCTTCAACCTGAGGATTAAAGGAAAATTCATAAATTAAAAAACGTACAGAGAGGAGTGGGTGGAGCAAAATGGCGGGGTGAGCTGACCCGGGATTCTCTCCCCTCCAAAATACAACAAAAGATTGGAAGGACTGAATTTCAGAGAATAAACATAATGCCAGCTCGTTAGAGACCTACAATACCAAGAAGGCGGAGATCATAACCTTGCTTACACCCTCGGAGGCGCTGGAACGTGGCGACAGGCTGTAACTGCAACTGAATTCTACCACCATGAGAAAAAACTGCTCCTCTACCATCCAGCAATTTATAAAAGCCCCAGACCAGAAGGAAAACAATAAAAACACAGAATTAAGTCCTGAGGACTTGGAATTAGGTAAACTAAATGATAATGAATTCAGAGCAACTATAATCAAAAAACTCAATGAGGTAGAGAGAAAGATAGAGAAACAAGCCGAGTTCTGGAGTTACTTCACAAAAGAGACTGAAATCATAAAGAAGAATCAAACAGAATTACTTGAGATGAAAAACACAATGGACCAGATAAAACAGAATACGGATTCCCTGAATGCCCGTGTAGACAACCTAGAGGAGCAAATCAGCATAATCGAGGACAGACAGGCTGAATGGCGCCAGAAAGAGGAAGAAGGAGAACTAAGAATTTAAAAAAATGAGGAAAATCTCTGAGAGATAATGGATTCAATGAGGAGTAAGAACATAAGGATCATAGGAATTCCCGAGAATATGGAAAAGGAAAATGGAGCAGAAAGTGTGCTTAACGAAATTATTGAAGAGAACTTCCCAAATCTAGGGATCGACAGAGAAATGTGTGTAGAGGAGGGTTTTAGATCTCCTAGATTTGTCAATGTAAAAAGACCCACTGCAAGGCACATAATAGTAAAGTTGGCAAATAGGAATGATAAGGAAAGAATACTCAGGGAAGTAAGAAAAAAAAAGAGAATAACCTATAAAGGAGCCCCTATCAGACTGTCAGCAGATTTCTCTACAGAAACCCTACAAGCTAGGAGAGAATGGAGTGATATATTCAAAGCTTTAAAGGATAAAAACCTTCAGCCAAGAATACTCTATCCAGCAAGAATTTCCTTCAGATATGAGGGACAAATTAAATCTTTTCCAGACAAACAAAAGTTAAGGGAATTTGTAACTAAAAGCCCTCCATTACAAGAAATCCTCAAGAAGGCTCTCATACTTCAAAAAAGAAAAAAGGGAGAAAGGGGACACAAGCCACAGACTAGGGAGACGGATGGATAGAACCAGAACAGGATAGCAAATATTCAACTATAGCATTAGGGTAAAAATAAGGAAACTACCAAAACAAGGACGATCTTAGTACTCTAACTACAAATTAATAAGACGAGTTGGAATAAAAAATGAAAATAATTATTTAGGAGGGGAAGAGCAAAGGGTCTAAATCAGTATTGGTCGAGTAAGTAAGAGACCACCAGAGAATAGACTATGTTATACACGAGATTCTAAATACAAACTTCAAGGTAGACACTAAAATAAAGTACAGAACAGAGTCACAAATCATAGATAAGGAAAAATCTAAGAAACCCAGCATGAGAAATTGCAGTATTAAATGGGTAGTCTAAAGAACACAGGAAAAGAAACACAGGAAAAAAAGATAATGAGCGACAGATTGACAGCATTAAGTCCACATGCATCAATAATCACTCTCAATGTGAACGGACTGAACTCTCCAATAAAAAGACACAGAGTGGCAAAATGGATTAAAGAACAAGATCCAACAATTTGTTGCCTCCAGGAAACACACCTCAGCCCCAAGGACAAACACAGACTCAGGGTGAAGGGGTGGAGGACAATACTTCAAGCAAATAGCAAGGAAAAAAAGGCAGGTGTTGCAATTCTCATATCAGACCAAGTGGATTTCAAAATAAGACAGGTAAAGAGAGACACAGAGGGACAATATATAATGATCAAAGGGACACTTCATCAAGAAGAAATAACGCTTATAAATATCTATGCACCCAACACAGGAGCACCAAGATTCATAAAGCAACTATTAACAGACCTAAAGGAAGATGTTAAAAACAACACAATAATAGTAGGGGACCTCAACACCCCACTCACATCAATGGACAGATCATCCAGACAGAAAATCAACAAGGAAATAGTGGAGCTGAATGAAAAACTAAAACAATTGGACTTAATAGACATATATAGATCACTCCACCCTGAAGGAGCTGAATACACATTCTTCTCAAGCGCACATGGAACATTCTCTAGGATAGACCATATGTTGGGAAACAAGGCAAGCCTCTACAAATTTAAAAAAATTGAAATAATAACAAGCATCTTCTCAGATCATAGTGCTACAAGGCTAGAAATTAATTACAAGAAAAAAGCTGAGAAAGGCACAAAGATGTGGAGACTAAACAACACACTACTGAACAAGCAATGGATCATTGAAGAAATTAAAGAAGAAATCAAAAAATACCTGGAAACAAATGAAAATGATAGCATGCCATACCAACTCATATGGGATACAGCAAAAGCTGTATTAAGAGGAAAATTCATCGCAATACAGGCACATCTTAACAAACAAGAAAAATCCCAAATAAGCAACCTTAAAGCACACCTAACTGAACTAGAGAAAAAAGAACAAATGAAGCCCAAAGTCAGCAGAAGGAGAGAAATAATAAAAATCAGAGCAGAAATAAATACTATTGAAACGAAAAAGGCAGTAGAAAGGATCAATGAGACAAAGAGCTGGTTTTTTGAGAAGATAAATAAAATTGACAAACCACTAGCCAGACATACAAAGAAAAAAAGGGAGAAAGCTCAAATAAACAAAATCAGAAACGAGCGAGGAGCAATAACAACAGACTCTGCAGAAATACAACAGATTATAAGAGAATACTACAAAAAACTATATGCCAACAGAATGGATAACCTAGAGGAAATGGATAAATTCCTGGACTCCTACAATCTCCCAAAGCTCACTCAAGAAGAGGCAGACAATTTGAACAGACCAATCACAAGGAAAGAGATTGAAACAGCAATCAAAAACATCCCAAAGAATAAAACCCCAGGACCAGATGGCTTTCCTGGGGAATTCTACCAAACTTTCAGAGAGGATTTAATACCTATCCTTTTCAAGCTATTCCAAAAAGTTAGGGAAGATGGAACACTTCCTAACACATTCTATGAGGCCAACATCACGCTGATACCAAAACCTGACACGGACACCATGAACAAAGAGAACTACAGGTCAATATCACTGATGAACATAGATGCAAAAATTCTAAACAAAATTTTGGCAACCAGAATTCAGCAATTCATCAAAAGAATCATGCATCAGGATCAGGTGGGATTCATACCAGGGACACAGGGATGGTTCAACATCCGCAAATCAATCAACGTGATACACCACATCAACAAACTGAGGAATAAAAACCACATGATCATCTCAATAGATGCAGAGAAGGCATTTGACAAGATCCAACAGCCATTTATGATAAAAACTCTGAACAAAATGGGCATAGAAGGAAAGTACCTCAATATAATAAAGGCCATATACGACAAACCTATAGCCAACATCATACTCAATGGGCAAAAACTGAACCCCATCCCTCTGAAAACAGGAACAAGACAAGGATGCCCTCTATCACCACTCTTATTTAACATAGTACTGGAGGTCCTGGCCAGAGCAATCAGGCAAGAAAAAGGAATAAAAGGAATCCAAATAGGGAGGGAAGAAGTGAAACTCTCGCTGTTTGCAGATGACATGATCTTATACATAGAAAACCCCAAAGAATCCATTGGAAAACTGTTAGAAGTAATCAACAACTACAGCAAAGTTGCAGGGTATAAAATCAATTTGAATAAATCAGTAGCATTTCTATACTCCAGTAATGAACCAACAGAAAAAGAACTCAAGAATACAATACCATTCACAATCGCAACAAAAAGAATAAAATACCTTGGGGTAAATTTAACTAAGGAAGTGAAGGACCTATATAATGAAAATTACAAGGCCTTTCTGAGAGAATTGGATGACGACATAAGGAGATGGAAAGACATTCCATGTACATGGATTGGAAGAATAAACATAGTTAAAATGTCCATTCTACCTAAAGCAATCTACAGATTCAACGCCATCCCAATCAGAATCCCAATGACATTCTTTACAGAATTAGAACAAAGAATCCTAAAATTCATATGGGGCAACAAAAGACCCCGAATTGCTAAAGCAATCCTGAGAAAAAAGAACAAAACGGGAGGCATCATAATCCCTGACTTCAAAACATACTACAAAGCTACAGTAATCAAAACAGCATGGTACTGGTACAAAAACAGGTGCACAGATCAATGGAACAGAATTGAAAGCCCAGAAATAAAACCACACATCTATGGACAGCTTATCTTTGACAAAGGAGCTGAGGGCATACAATGGAGAAAAGAAAGTCTTTTCAACAAATGGTGCTGGGAAAACTGGAAAGCCACATGTAAAAGAATGAAAATTGACCATTCTTTTTCACCATTCACCAAAATAAACTCAAAATGGATTAAAGACCTAAAGGTGAGACCTGAAACCATAAGGCTTCTGGAAGAAAACGTAGGCAGTACACTCTTTGACATCAGTATTAAAAGGATCTTGTCCGACACCATGCCTTCTCAGAGAAGGGAAACAATAGAAAGAATAAACAAATGGGACTTCATCAGATTAAAGAGCTTCTTCAAGGCAAATGAAAACAGGATTGAAACAAAAAAACAACCCACTAACTGGGAAAAAATATTTGCAAGTCATATATCTGACAAAGGTTTAATATCCTTAATATATAAAGAACTCTCGCAACTCAACCACAAAACATCAAACAACCCAATCAAAAAATGGGCTGGAGACATGAACAGACATTTCTCCAAAGAAGATATACTGATGGCCAATAGGCACATGAAAAGATGCTCATCATCGCTGATCATCAGGGAAATGCAAATCAAAACTACACTAAGATATCACCTTACACCCGTTAGAATGACAAAAATATCTAAAACTAATAGCAACAAATGTTGGAGAGGTTGCGGAGAAAAAGGAGCCCTCATACACTGCTGGTGGGAATGCAAACTGGTGCAGCCACTATGGAAAACAGTATGGAGATTCCTCAAAAAACTAAAAATAGAACTACCATACGATCCAGCCATCCCACTACTGGGTATTTATCCAAAGAGCCTGAAGTCAGCAATCCCAAAAGTCCTGTGCACCCCAATGTTTATTGCAGCACTGTTTACAATAGCCAAGACGTGGAAGCAACCTAAGTGCCCATCAACAGACGAATGGATAAAGAAGATGTGGTACATATATACAATGGAATACTACTCAGCTGCAAAACAGAATGAAATCATTCCATTTGCAATAACATGGATGGACCTTGAGAGAATTATGTTAAGTGAAATAAGCCAGCGAGAGAAAGATAATCTGTGCATGACTCCACTCATATGAGGAATTTAAAACTATGGACCAAGAACAGTTTAGTGGATACCAGGGGAAAGGTGGGGTGGGGGGTGGGCACAAAGGGTGAAGTGGTGCACCTACAACATGACTGACAAACATTAATGTACAATTGAAATTTCACAAGATTGTAACCTATCAATAACTCAATAAAAAAAAAATTGAAAAAAAAAAAAAGAACAAACTGGACCCAAAATAATATTATACTTGTTATGTAGAGCTCTTGATCTTAATAAAATAATTCTTTAACCTCAAAAAAAAAAAAGTACAGCATATTTTATCATTAGCAACACAATGAAATTATTTCATCCTTCCTTTCATTCTCAGCTTTCATAAGATTCTTACATTATAGATCAATGTTTCACATTGTTCATTTATCCAATTATGTATTCATTTAATATAAATCGATTGAGTGCCTCCTCTCTGCTGGGTACCATTCTAAGCGCTTAGAATGTGGCAATTAACAACAACAACAAAAACAGACAAATATCTCTACTCTCATGAAAACTGCATTTAGAAAGGTGAGGCAAACAACACAACATAAATAGTAAGATGTACGTAGCATGCTAGACAGTGACATATTTTATGAAGAAAAATAAAGCAGGAAAGAGGGTTAGGAAGTAGGGAGGGATTTGCAATTTTAAATAGGACTATCAGGGAGGTTCTTGCTAAGAAAGTGACACTTGAATAAAAACCCAAAGGAAGGGAGGAAACAGGTTATGTGAAAACTGGAGAAAATAATCCCTGACAGAAAAACAGTAAGTGCAAAGGTCCTGAGGTAAGAACAGCAAGTGCAAAGGCCTCCAAGACCCAGTGAGGCAGCCAGTGGGGCAAGTGAAGGGGAGATGAGGCCACAGATGAAAGGAGATGAGGTAAAGATCCTATAAATGCTTGTGGGTCATTGTGCTTTTCCCACTAAGTGTGACGGAAAGCCATTAGAGTTTCAGTGGAAGCAGTGATGTGATCTGCTTTCATACTAATATGATCAATGTGACTGCAGCATTGAAAGTAGACTGAAGGGGAGACAATTAGAACTAATGTTCTGTACAATATAGACACGGAAGCTGGTTGTCACCTTATTAATGATTAAAAGGTCAGCACAAATTCATTTAGAGAGAGAACACATTTTCTAATTAACCACAGATACTACTTGTGACATGGAATCAATGATCTTTAAAAAAATATAAAAAACCTAAAGCAGGTAAAGAACTGTGATTTTAATTATATTCTGGTATACTAAACAAGATGTATCTGTGTAGGACATTTTGAGCTTGTAGATTATAATCTCCTGTATCATTAGTTTTATATTCATCAACTTAGCAGTGACTCAAAATAGTACCAAGAAAAATCTAGCAATCTGAAGAGCAGCCATGGACCATTCTTTCATCAAACCTACTGAGTTCCTGTTAAATGCTGAGTACCATGGGGCATATAAACATTCAGAGACCTCTGCCTTCCAGAACTCACAGTCTAGTGGGACCACAGTGAAATAAGCATCTAATCACCATGCCAGGGTAATGCTTTACAGAGAGCTGTCTCCAGGAGGAAACGGAATCAAACAGACAGTGTTGAATAGAAGCATATTCAACCAGGACGACTGAAATCTTATACGGCTTTTCCATATATTACATGTATATGTCTCATTATTTAGATAAAGAGATATTATGTACATGTTTATACTCTTTTTTACCTGTTGAATGATTAATTATGAATTGTATATATCTCATTTTTTTACATTCTTTAATAGGTGGCGCTAATAACGCTCTCTAAGGTACAGAACAACAGATCCTTTTAGTAGGAACGAGGAGGAAGAGAGTGTGAGGAAAGAATAAGATATGAAAAAATAATGATCTTCCTCCAAGATTGAAAATTTGATCACTCTTATTATGTTTAAACAAAAAAATTTGAATATATGAAAGAATTGAATATACTGAAATACTTCAATGTATTTCATGTTTTATTATTACAGACAGGTTCAATCATTACATTAATAGCTCAAAGCTTTAGGAAAAAATGCTTCTGTGCTATTCACATAAATTCTACAAGAATAATAATATTTGCATAAAAATGCTAAATTTAACCTCCTTCCAAAACATAACTCGTATTTAAAATTGTTAAGCTTTCACTAAATATGTCTCCATAAGGTCAATGAATAAAATATTTAGGTCGAGAACGTGTGGAACTTGATTTCTGCAGTTGTAAGACAACCTTTCTTGATAAATACATTTTCAGTTTTGGGGGACAGACCAAGGGAAATGTTTACTGAGGTGAAGGAAATTCCTACACACAACCATAGCTAATTCCACCGCTTACCTGGATTATCCAGGAGTGAATATGACCTCAATATATGTTAACAACGTCTATTCAAAAGTTTTCCCTCTTTTTTACCCCACTTGCCAATCAGCTTTCTTTCTAAACGAATCAAAGGGCAGGCCTGAGAAAATGGCCAGATTTAAAAAGTCATAAAATGAGATCAGATGTCATAACACACATTGTGGTGAAAGTCTGGTTGGAAAGAGACTAAAATGGAATATTTTGGACATCCTATTAACCTTCAAGTCCCTATTACTGTCTTTTAAATTAATGTATCTTTTTCTCTGCCATCATACTGGGTGTTTGCATACACACCACCGGAAGAGGCAAGCTTCTCTTTGAGCTTACGCTGATACGAGGACCTTACAATAGCTGTAATTGCCAGACGGAATTCAGTTGTTACATTGCAATTATCATTATTTCAAATTTCTTGTTACGATAGCATAATATTTATTTTGCTCATCTAGAACGTGGGGCACAGCATGATTAAATCACTTGCTCAAGCTATGCTATGAGTGAATAGTAGAACTGGGAAAAGTTAATAATCCCTTAGTAATAAAAATCCAAAACCAATCTACTTATAAAATAAGTAGCTACTTTTTTCTCAATAAATTGTTATATTTTTCTAGTACTTATCTTGAATGTTAAAATTTAAAAGAAATTTTCAGCATAATCTGCAATGATTTAATCAAGAAAATGGCTATTTATGTTTAAAACAGTAATTTATTAAAAGTATTTCACAAAGGAGCCAAGTATATATCAAAAACAACAAAAAACTGGCAATTGTTGAAATTCACTTACCTGAAAATAAAGAGAACTAATAAATGGTCAAACCTCTTGCTGAATCAAGGACAACATTTAGTGATATTTACCTATTATTCATTGTAAAACTGCTGCCCATGACTCTCACTTGCATAACAGCTCACATTATACTGAATAACCTATTATACCTTCAAGCTGTAGGTGGAAAAAACAGCAGTTATGCCTTTTGAGAGGCAAGAAAATGAGAGATCTGGTCCTTTTTTTCATGACGAGACAAATGTTGGCTATATTCTCCCACAGAAGCCAGGAGATGATAGTGTGGGACTTCTTGAACCCAAACAATGTCTGGGCCCCTTGAAGTTATATGTTAAAAACTCTCATACGCTCTCTAGGCTAGGCTTTCATATCCCAGTTTAGGAAATACTGCTGTAGTTTGAGGTCTGGATTCAGACTACTCAAGTTGAAAGCCCAGTCCTGCCCATACTAAACTTTGCTAAGAAGGCTGTTTCTTAACTTTTCTAAGTCTCGATATTCTTTAACGATTAAATAGGAATAATAATACTAGCTGCCTTGTAGGCCTATTATGAGAAGAAGTGAATGAAATAATAAGAATGTCTACGAGGAGGCCCATTAAAGAATCTGATTACAAAACCTGCTCAACTTTTTACATCATTAAATCTTTGACTAAATTAAAATCTTTAGTTAAGTAGAAATAAGAATTTATTTCATTTTATAGATTGTGTTCCCTTTGTCTTGAACAGAAAGTAGGAAAGGGCTGAAGAAAATAAGGACACAGGTGGGCATCATCCTGGGATATGAGAGCATGTGAGGACAAGTCTGTTCTACTTCCTGTAGGTATATTTGACACTTTGGAGTCAAGTAGACGTGTCTTATAAACAGATTTGTGCCACTTATTATGAAGACTAAACTGTAAAAGATGGCTTCAGTAGTCACTCCTGTTAAGGCCATTAAACTAAATGGGAAGAGGAGAGAACAGGAAAATCCACGTAACTCTTGAGACACCATGTGGGAATGGATGAGTAGGGACGCAAAGCAAACTTGGGAAAACATAAATGGCTTTGTTGAAAAATGGGCTTTCAGGTGGACTCTTTGATCTGGTGAATTAATAATGACAGACATGGTGGATAGAAATGATGAGTAAAAACTTGTAACTGTACCATCCAGTTGTAAATTAGAAGGAAAAAAACACTACTGTTTGATGACAAGTAAATACTATCTGGTTGGGCTCCAAGAGTAGTATAAGCGATATGTGCAAATTATATTAATAATTGACACTCTTGCTCCACGTATGATCTAAAAGAGTTGGTGGAGAGTAAACCAGAGCAATTAACCATCACTCTTTATTGATTCCCTATCCCAGGAGATGACCCAAAGCAATAGTCAGCAGCCTCTCTCCTGATTGGGAAAGCAGACTTTCAATGACCAAATGAAGGGGGAGAACCGCTGTGACTGAAGAAGAACCAAGTTGTCTTTATGAGTGGGATGAAGTCCATTGCGAGGCTAGGGTCTTCAGGGAATTCATGCACAAGACTTCAGTGACCTAAAGCACGATTGATCAGTGTGGTCGTTTGCCCTGCCACTGTTCCCTGTTAGGGCTCGGAGGCTTCCTGGGAAATATCATTAACTCGAGGCTGACATTCAGCTGCGAGTGTGAGTAGAAATAAATCCATGCCAGCTGGCAATTTAACTGCTGCACTGAACCCCTGCTGCTACCCAGTTGCTCAGGTCCTGAGGAGTCCCAGATGGGTGGAAAGAGGATCTGCTGTGAGACCCACAAGCCAGCTCTTTACAATTCCTGAATGTGTGCACCCTGTTCAAAATCGGCCCAAAACTTGACGGGGGGAGGTTATACTCCTGTGATGATAAATGGCATCCCTTAGGAAAATGCCTGGTGCCTATCTGGCCCCTGAGAATGTGACTAACCCGCATTGGCTGGTGCTTCCCTCTGCTACGGCTATCTGTGGAAACACGACCTCTACAGTATATGGCATCTGACATTAACTATCTTGGCCATTCCCCCTTCACTAACCCCAAACTCCATTGCTGGTCTATCTCCACGGGGCCAGGAAGGAGTGGCTGAGAGTCTTTCTGACGGTGATTCCAGAGAATGAGAGAAAAACAGGCTGAGTTAAAGACATCATCTAAATTCAGAACCTCTAGCCTCAGTCTTCAGCTAATTGAACAAGCTTTTGTATTTGGAATAACAGCAAAACATGGAAACATTTTTCCATATTCCATCTTATTGGCATCCTAAGCCTAAATAATTTGGGGTGATGGTGATGCTTGATTAATAACTTCAGCCTCACCTGAATAATGTGAACTGAAAGAGAAAAGAAATTAAGTGTAGAAGGCACGTAGGTGTATGCAACACAAACCCTAACGACGCGCAACATCAATTTTATACGACTACAAGGCGCGTTACCTCATTCAGTGCCCCAAGTTTAATTTAAGAATCAGCTGCCACAGCTTGCTCAACTCTCAGTAATGAAAGGCAATTTACTCAAGAGCCTTATTATCCAAGAACCTTTCAGTACACACACCACGAACAGAGTGGGAATGCTGTATTATTTTAAAAGTTAAAAATAGCACTATTATATTTTCTTTATGTAAAATTTTGTTGATCTGTATTTTCATCATTAACTCTCATTAGTCAAAACAGAGTCAGCTCCTAATTCAGTTCTAAACTCTTTGTGTGAATTCATTTTAGCCATGCTTTAGAAATAAATGCCAAATATTTTAAAATAACAATCTACTAAATGAATATGCTCTTCTGTTCATTGTATCGAGAAAAGAATGGAGGGTGATAACAAAAAGCATTCTTTCACCCAAGAAGTACTGTGTACGCAAATAGCAAATCCAAGATACAATTTTACAGTGGAACATGATAAAAAAAAAAAAAGGAGACACTATACCTGCTGTAAATCCAGTGTAATTGTCACATAATGGTATTCGATCCCATTCTTAATACTCGGACTCTGCCACCACGTGTTCTTCCCATCAATAGCATTCGTAATTGGGTGTCTCTCTATTGAACGAGCAGCAGCACGTGAAAGAAGGAGAAGAGATCATATGATAAATTTAGAGTTGTTTCTTTAAAGAAAAAGGTACATCTAAGTTAAAACCATCATCATATGACTAGCAAACATTAAAAGAATATAAAAAGAAAGCAATTCATATCTTCCATAGAATTTATTTAATGTCAACTTCTTCATTGCACTCTACAAGATAGTGTGAAAGGGTTATAAATACTTAGGCTGTAAGAGAAGAAGCTGCTTAGCACTCTGGCCATCAACTAAAATGGCAACTTTAAAGATAACTACAGAAATTAAGTGTGAAGAAATAATATTGAGATCTAATTGATGTGTCAGTCATTCAAAGAAGCAAAAACTGTACCGTTTGAGGCAGCTCTAGTATGCCATCAAGTTTGTTAACAGAAACATAAAATCCTCAATTGTGGTTGAAAGGTACTTGAAGATTTGCCCTTCTGACACATTCATTATTACCAAGACTTGGGCAATCCAATATGTATCTGGTTTTAATACAAAATGCTGTCAAATCCATCCTCTGAGGCTTTTTGCAGTCAGTCCTTAGCTTGCCAACTTTCTACCACTATTTAAAAATATAATGAAATATACTCCCAACCTCCCATCCAGCATCTGCCTGTCCCCACAATCGCTAACTCAGTGAAGGTGTCTGGACAGCAATGGCAAGAAGGGAGAGGATGGCACATGAAACTCCATCCTACCAACAAAACATGAATGGTTCCTCCCCTTTACTCCAGATAGATGGGAACAGGATCTATTGTGAGAATTAAAAGGGAGATTGGAGATAGAAAATAGGAGGTGTGGGCAATCTTTGCCCCCACCCCCTACAGTACTCTCTTATAGTTCCTTCTCGCAATCCTCAAACCTCAAATTCCTCATCTCCTCCAGCTTAGCTCCACACATCTCACAACAGCAGCCACTACTCACAGGCTGCCAAAGCCCTCATTCCCTTTTGGTTCTCAATCATTTGTTCTTGACTCAAATCTGTGCTTCTCATTTCCCAAGTAACACAAGTTCTGTTCCTTCTCTCCTCCTCTAAACAGGCTCAGCTCATGTACGGATGACGATAACAGGTGTGGAGCTTGTTGAAGATGTTCTGATTTCCATTCCCAGGGCTGCAGTAAGGGTACTTAAGCTCCTAACATCTCACTTGGAAGTCACCATATTTGCCCACAGAGACGTAAACAAAGTAGACGTTAGCTTCCCTGCTACTCTTCTGTTCATTATGGATTATACTTTGGGGTGTCCGTCTTGAGAACTTCTGTAACACTAATTCTCTGAAAGATGTCTCAAATGAACGGCCTAAGAATAACCTTTTATATTAGAACACAATTTTTTTTGGAAAAGAATACTTTGGAAGGAATACTTCAAATAATGAACAAAACATTTGACTACGAAGAACAATCATGGACTCCCAATTTGCCTACATAATGTAGTAATCTAGCCAACTATTCTAATGGTAATGGTGATGAAAGAGCATAATATTTGGAATATGAAGAGCTGGAGTATGAGGAGCTAGAGATGCCAGCTGGCTCTACCAGTTAGTACTTCACTGACCAGAGATGAGTCAATTAAACTCTGCGTCATTCCTGAAGCAGGCGTAACAAAACTCCACTCACAGGGCTACTTCCCAGATTCCAAACTTTCAGAAAAAAGTAAAATTTTTTTAAAAAATGTGTGTGAGAGCAATTTGTGGAATTGATGTAGGAGTTCTAGCTCTTTACTTCTCCAACTTGTGGTAGCCTCCAGGCTTTTACTACCGTTTAATATGCCATCACCATTGTCTCAGAAAATGAAGGATATTTAAAACCAACAAAAGTTTTAAAAACCATAACATCAAAATGAAGGATAATTATTTAAAGGTATTCATTTTATTTTAATGAAAAATTTGGAATTTTGTTCTCATTTTGCCATGGACGAGTAAAAATATCTCAGATGGGAACTCTTGACTCATGGGGTCACCAGAGAAACATTCTATCACTATTAATGTTCTGATATTATGCACAAATGTAAAACTAATTACACACCTTCTCTAGATGTATACCATTCTGAATTTTAATTGAAGACAAATTGCTTTTAATTAAAAATTTGACAATAAAAATCAAGCAAAATGAAGTCCTCGATGCAACAGGAGTCTGATAGTAAAGTAAAATCATCTTCAAAAGAGAAATTTTTATTTAAAACTGAATATTCATTAAATTTGCCATTTTCAGATTTTGGACATTTTAATTAAACACCAATTTTATTGACATAGTCTGCTATAACCTGCTTAATTGAAAACATAAAGACTTACGCCTTTCAGTTACTTATAGTAATGTGAGTATTTAAGGCAGGACAAAAATAATTTGCTTTTATTGGTAAATTATCTATGTCAACTACACAACTGGATGGACTTTGTCTTGTACCAAGTCTTATCACATTAGCAGTCCACTGAGATGAGACATCCTATCTCATTAATGAAAAGTAACATTGCTGAATATATAATAATTAGTGCTAGTTAACTTGTTCTGTTGAAGCTAGAGAAGGCATCGGGTTTTCATAATTACAACAAATACCAGAAGCATAACTAAATATCAAATAAATGCCCTTGGGGGTGTGAATGGTTATGAAAATTGGCACATAAGGAATCAGAACCATAAGTGAATTATTACTGGCATTGCTTCTGGAGAAATAAACATCACAGCAAACATTCCCCAAACATCTTCCTGAACCGTCTTTGCAGATTGTGGGTTTAATATGTGATAGAAAAACACACACACAAGCACATTTCCAAATCAAATTCATAGCTCTTAGGTAATTGTGAGAGGAGCTAATTGGAAATTTTGATATCTGCCACCTCAGGTCAAATTGATATGGGAATTAGTCACAAAAAGGAAGACTGGGAGATGAATCAACATTTAACCATAATCCCCATTATGAAAGTTTTATCATAATTAATTTGCAAATACTGATTAATTGTTGGCATACTTCCCTTATTTAAAAGGAGATAGAAATTTATAACATCCTCAACAGGGATAGCTATGCAAGTCAATCTAAAGGGCCATTGCATCTGAAAATTGGCGAGGGAATCGTTGATGAAGTAAACCTTTCAAACTGCTAGTATTTAGTTGAAAAGCACAATCTATTAACAGTCAGGAACTTTGAGTTTGCTTTTCTTTGTATAGTAATTAAGTCCAGACCTTTCAGATTTATTCTAGCTCTTCATAGAATTTGCGGCATTTTATCATCTGTTACTCCAACTTTTACTAAAATATATTCATGTGGGTTATTGCTAGATTTTTACTCTCTAGATTGTTATTCTGTCTAAATTTCTAGTTCCAAAACGCAACTTTGAGACGTAATGAAGCTGGTAATTTAAAATTAAATTTATCACACAAAGTAAATCTAGGCTGTGATAAATTTAAAAAACACTATAAGTAAATAAAAATGGGAGATACAAAACGTACCTCATATGCCCTCAAACAACTTATTCACTTTTTTGTCCCAATGTGAAAATATGGAGTGAGATTGCCTAAATATGGATGTCTTCCACTGAGACACAAGAGAATCTGAATATCAAACTCTGAAGAGAAAAGTGACAGAGTTGCTCTTGGACTCAATTTGGTAAATGCATCTCATCCATTTTTTCAACCAAGAGTCTCCACTCAATTATTTTCCACCCCAATCTTTGTACCTTCCGTCTATCCTGTCTCTATGACTATGTACATTTTCTTCTTTTTCTCTTCCTTCTTATCTCAGCTAATTCATCTTTTTAATGCCCATCTGAGTCTGACCACCTTCTTGGAACTTTCTCTTCTTACTTCAATTCCCACTGATGTTTTCCTTCTCAGAAAGCATTTACAAGATGTACTACATGGTATAGCCCTGAGTTCACTGTTTTGAATATTTGTTTAATTGCCTTCTATATCCAAGCCTTACTTACCCAAACACTGTACCTATAGGCAGGAACTATAAACGTATATATTTATATACATACACATGTACACACACATATATTTGATTTTACATCCTTTATGTCTCTAACTCTTCCTCTCTGCCTAGCTCTTCCTAAACACACATGTACACACTCCCAACCACCAGCCCACCATTCCCTCCCAACCCATTTTCAAGCCTCCAGGCTTCCCCATGTTCTCTATGAAATCATCAAGGCCACCACTTCCTGAACCAATCGCAGTCTCTCCGCATCAGGCTTCATCTTCCTCCCTAACGAATTCAAAGCTCATAGTCCATCAATTCATTTATTTTCTGGCCTTTCCTTCAATTTTCTTGCTTTTGATGTTTCCCCGGGGATCTGACCTATGTCCTTTGTCCGTATCATTCTATACAAGAATAGCAAAGAAATGGAATGTGTTCCATCACTCCCCCACTCCTATCCCATACCATACAATCTGCGGCATAGGAAATAACCAGTCATTAAAAGGCAAGTCATTAAAAGGTTTCGAATGGTTACTATCTTTGGTTTCTTACCTTTTTTTTTCTAACATTCTGTGATATACAAGACCAGCAGTTTTAATCACAAAAGTCTCAATTCTCCAAACACATTAATCTTTTTGGCATCTTTAAATTTATAATAGAGAGGAGACTATGCATTCTTCCCCTTAACCAGCTCTGAAAAAGTATGCACAATGCCTCCCAACTTTCTTTTGAGATAAAAAATGTAAATTGCGAGAGAAAACTTTCTTCAGTTTATAAATTTTACAAGTGAAACAAAAAGGAAGAAAAACTAAGCAAATTTAAAAGCAATGTAATTGCGAAGCTTTAGTCCCATTATAACTCACCTCATTGACATTAAGTATTCACTTTATTAACCTCTTCAGTATTTATATTTGATGATTTCCCAATGTCTATCTCTAAATCAACCCCCATCTCTAGAATCATCTCACAGCATTCTCCCTTCTCCATATAAAATCTTTACTCAAACCAAATTACTCACAGTTCCATGAATATCTCATGCTGTTTCATGCCTTGAAATTTTATGTATGCTTTTTCTTTTATAATACTCTTCCCCTTTTCCTCTTACTAACCCTTCTTTTCTCAGTACATGGGTTGCTCCCTCCCAGGAATCTCTACATGTTCCCTTAGCACTCAATTTACTTTTCTATTTCCTCTGCGTCTCCTCTAAGCCTCTTAAGCCACGGGCTATGTACGACTCAACACTATGCCCAAGTACAATGCATTGCCCATAGCAGGTGTTCAAATGCTTGCTGAATAAATACATGAATGAGTCTAAGATATCAGTGTGGTTCCTAGAAGCCACCAAGTGGGCTTTGTATGGCACTGCTCCTTAAAACTCTCTTCTCATTGTGTTTAAAAGCTTCGTTATCTGGCTCCGGCCTCTGCACCAGACTCATCTCTACTCTCTGCTCTCTGACACCTTCAGTTCTGGGCATTCCTAACTATTTGCAGTTCCCTGAGAAAGCAGGGGAACTGTCTTATTCTGATCTCTCTTCCTGGCATTCCTTCTCTTCCCTCCCTGCCCTCTTTACCTGCTCAGCTTATACCTGTCCTTGGATCTCATCTTAGATATCACTTCTCTGGCAAGCCTTCATTACACCTAGACTGAATTTCTGACCCGCCTCTCTCTCCCACAGGCCCCTGTGCTCATTCTTTCCAGTGTATTTAACACACTATATAGCAACGGTCTGCCCTTTTTCCCATTTCTTTATTAGTTGAAGCCAGGGACCACACTTTATTCCTGTTGGATCTCCAGCACAGTACCTGGTACATAAGTGACCAATGAACGAATACAGCCTGAATTCATAACCATATCCTCAGATACTATTCTGGCAATAGTAAACCTACTGACCGCCACAGGTCTTCAGCTCGAAAACCCTGCTCCAGCACTGCACCTGGTCCACATAAGGAACTCCAATAATGTTTGTCAAGTGACAGAGAGGGGCTGCAAAAAAGCTCACAGTGGAAGAAAAGTTCTAGGAATTTGGGGATCACAAGCCCTTTGACTTTCATGCAACTTGGCCTGAAACTCTCTCAATTATAGCTCCTACCCAGTGCCATACAAATACAAATACAAATTAAAATACGCACGGAATGGATTGCTGCTGTTTTGATTGCAGATTCGACACTGAGGATTCCTCACAGGCTGCCCAGGGACATGCTCCACCAATTTACAATACATTTCAGGTCCTTTTTCTCCACATGTTGCGTTTGTGGTGATGAAAGCATTAGAAGCAAGATTCAGGACAGCAGGGAATAAACCTAAAAAAGATGGACAAATGAAGGTGTGTGGGTCAGAAATGACGTGGTGTGATTTTGCTGCACTTTAAAATGAAATTAAGATAGGATTTTTTCAGAGCATTAAATTAATTGAAAATAAAATAACCAGTGATAATTAAATATCTGACCTAACTGAGTACACTACATAAATAGCATGTGTTATCAAACGAACATTTGTGGTTTTTTTCTTTCTGGGTCTTAAATATGGAATCTAAAGCTATCTTCTTAATTTTTAACTTCTAATACTTAATTAGAAAGAACATCCTCTCTCTAACATACTTTAAAAAAACAATCTTCTGTTCACGTTATTGGCAAAAAGTCGTACTGAATCTTCCATTTCAACTATTCGATATCTACTAGGAAATTATAATCATGTGTAAAGATTTTGCACAACTATGCATCTATGTTTTTCATGGTCATTTTTATGCTTCAATTATCTTTTAGCATAAATGGTTATTGTAACTCCTTTATATCCAGACAGAAGAAGATAGAACATGAGTAAAGCTTTTGAAAAACCATTCTTTACTACCTTCTGCACTACAGAGCCATATTATTAGCAATGTCTTATGAGAAACAAGTAATCGTAGTAGTCCATGATCACATACCAGAAATTATTTCTTAGATAAAATTGTTCAGCTTGCTTAGAGACATTCTCAGAGGCTGATTTCAGTGCAGGGCTCGGGAGGCCTTTGATTCCATAGAAGAAGCCAACCCAAGCTCTTTACTTTTCATAATTACTGTCAATTCTGCTTCATACATGTCTAGTAGTTGCATTTCATACACCTCTTTTCAATGACAATTTAGTAAAGTCACTTATCAGAAGCCACTCTTTAACTGAAAAACTCACCTTGAAGAAAGTGCACTTGAGATTATAAATAATTTGACTCAATTTATGTAAGGAATATGCTAACCATCTAGGTAGTCTCTGCTCTATGTACATGCTAAGTAGGTCCATATCAATTCAACCTCTGACAGAAAGTCCTTGACTGACTAAATCTTAGGTCCTGATGTTTTATTGAGATCCCTAGAGTTTTGAGTTCACAAGTGTTTTCTGCCTTATCTTCAAAACTTAGCACATGCTGGGTATAGAGTAAGGACTCAATATACTTGTAAAATTAATCAATTATAAATATTGACCTTGTAAACATCCTTCTGCATCATCTAAATAATAATAATAACCATAGTAATAATAGTAATATCCAGTATTATTGAATGTTTATAATATGCCAGGCACTATTCTGTCAGGGACTGTTCTAATACTCCCTATTGTTTGGACGAATTTGCTACACAAGACACCCAATGAGCTTCATACTATTATCACCCTTATTTTATTAAGATGTTTGGTAACTTGCCCAGGATTATAGCTGGCAAGTAGCAGAGCTGTGATTTGAGCTCAAATAATCTGATTCCAGAGTCTGTCCTCTTAATCACTATACCACATGGTTTCTACACGTGTCATATGAAACTTACACAAATCTAGTGCTAATTTGTGGTGCTGGTTAACTTTAGAATTGCATTGAAATAAACACTACTACAGCAAATAAAAAATAATTTTAAATAATTTGAATCTCTATTGTAATCGCTTTTAAAAATTTCAAAGAGCCATTGAAGTCATAGACCAGGCGACACCTCAATTCTCATCTCAGTCACTCTCCGGTCTCTGAAAGAGCTGCCAGCAAACAGCCTCCCTTCCTACCAGTTTCTAAAGTCCCTCTGCATCTGCTGTTCCAATCCAGCACCCTCCCACCACAGCAGCCCTCCTGCTCTGTGCTTTTCTCCAGCTAACAGTTATTTGAGGTTTCCAATTCTCCCTTGTTTGCCAGGAGTTGAGAACTTACTTTTTTACTTAATTGCAGTCACTATCCCAGTCATTCTTCCGGATAAATTTATCTCCCCCACCCCTCGCCCCCATCTATGCTCTGGCAGCCACTTAGTGAGACATTCTGTCAACGGGATGTGAGGTCAGCTAATATGATGATTGATCAGAAAAATATTAGCTATTCATAAAACTATTGTGATTTATTTCATGAGGAAACAGAGTGTTTTGTAAAAGGTAAAGTACTAAAGAAAAGTTATTTATGATATTTTTGTTTGTTTGTTTTGCCTGTGTATACTAGGCTTATTGGAAGCAACTTCAATTTTGTGAAGTTTGTCAAGTTATAAATTTAAAAGTAATTTGATCATCCCCAGAGCATTCTCTCTCTACCTTAGACATTTTATTGTCTAGGTTGGTGAATGATATATAATTAAGTAAATAAGGTTTGGCTGTATATCTTTCTTTTCTATCATTCATCACCATTTTGTATGTATGTATTGTATGATCATTATTTCATTAAATATGTGTTGAGCATATACTATGCCAGGTACCATATAAGATTTGGGAGTGAAAGTTCTGTTAGGATGGGCTTATTGTGGGAAGTGATCTTGAGCTGCATCTTGAAGAAGAAATAGAAGTTTATCTCGTAGAGAAAGGAGGAAGGCAAAAGGAAACATACCAGGCAGTGGAAATAGCATACGAATGTGGACTTTATTTTGAAAGCTTACATGGATTTGTGTGACTGACAGAGTACTTGAATTTGTCATTATTCTAACCCATTAGATGACGTGATAGCGTGTATATAGAAACAGATGTGAAGATGGATATAGATATAGATACAGATAGATTACACACAGAACACACATAGTGGTTCACATACATACCAACACAAACCACTGCCTATTGGTCGCTGTTAGCAATTTGTTTCAGTGGGATTTTTCCACGTCTTTGGCCATGGGTTTCTTCCTGGGCCAGACGTGGGCCACCCCAACATCAGTTTTGTTCTGTGATCTTTGCCTCCTCCCTCACCTCTGACTAGTCTGACCTTGACCCTGACGTTGGATTCTGTTTTGTAGGTACAGGTAAGACTCCTCATGCCCTGCTTTGGTGCAGTCCAACGGGACCTGATTTGAGTTGTATTGGCCTGTGCTTTCTCAGATCTGAGTAATCGTGGGGGGGGGGGGGGGACCAAAACGGGAAGATAGATGGTAAAAATTATTTCACTCTACATTATATGTTCCAAAAATAAAGAATCGTATTACATCTCAATCTTCTCACAGAATGAATAAAATGCTCAATGAATAAAATGTGAGCAAAATGACATGGCTATAAAAGGAATACAGGTATGGAGGTAACATTGATTCAGAAGCTATTCTGTATTCATTAAATAATATGATTTAATCCTCCAGTAACCTCATTGTGTAGATTTTATTGGTCCCATTTTACAAATGAAGAGAGTGCAGCTCAGGTAAACAACATGCACAAGGTTATGAATTTGTAAGATTATGATAACTAAGATTTGAACTCAGCTCTTTAACTCAGAAGACTTATTCATATCAGGGCATGAAGAAGAGCCAAACCTGGCCCTCAGCAAAGCTTATCAATTACATAGTTAATAAAAGAAATTACTTACCCAGTCACCACCCCTTTGTTGTTTCACAGAATTTTCTGATCATAAACTAAAGATAGTAATAGAATTTACCTTTATTATCTTTCAGCTCTTACCATTGATTTGCTTCTGATACACTTATGGATCACGTGCTCGAAATTAACCTTTTCACAATTTAATTGCTTTGCTTTGCAGTGAGGAAATAGTCCCCTTTTGAAATTTTATCAGCTATTTTATTGTTTATTTAAAAAAAGAAATCAGTTAAGTGTACTGGTCAGAGAAGGTCTCCAATTAGTTGCTAACAACCAATTTGAAGAGTCAGTCAATATCTGAGCTTTCATTGAATCTTCAGCAGGTTGTATTATAGATTGCAGCCCATTTTCATTATATGTTAAATCTATTAGGCTGCACCTATTTACTCCCATTCAAAAGCAGCAGAGCAATATCTATTGCCATATTCAATATGTGTTGCTTGCTTAAGATTATGTAAACACTGCGAGTGTAAATGAATTACAAATAGCTGGTGAACCTTTACAGAGTATTGACTTACAGCCTCCTAACTCAATGTGAGGTCACGTAATGTTAATGACATAAAAGCCAGTCATCATTATCCATACAATTATGATTGACATTTCTTTTCTGAATAGTATCTAGACTAAGTAAATTTAGTCAGATTGTGGCTTAGGAACAAAGTCTGAACAAAAAACAAATAATATTTATTCTCTCTATATTATATGTTTCTGTTAGTGATTCGAATATATATATATGCTATATAAAGAATACTATAATGTATTCTGTTCTATAACATATACATTTAGTAAACAGACAACCTAAAAAAGCTAAGGCTATATCATGTAGAAAACAGAAATTTTGCTACAATATGGCAACCATTTAGAAAATTCACCAAATTTTCATTTTTTATTTGGATTTTTTATACTATATTTGCTTGCTCAAATACTGTAGTATATTCATACAAGTTTGCATGATTCTGGTGATCTTAATTCTCAAAATTCCACATTCTGGTTTCAAATGGCAGAAGCATTTTGAAAACCTGTGTATGGGGGTTCTATTTTTAGTAATTGTGGAGTAGCTCCTATTGGACCAAGCCTCTTAGACACAGCAACTATGAATTCTGAACAAAATATATTTTTTAAAATTCCCAAATACTTGAAGACATTGGAGAACAACCCAAAACAAGTAAGCCAGAAGAGCTGTGTATGCTCAGAAGGAGGAAGATATTGCATGTGCTGCAGACTGTACCATACAAGATGGCTAAAACTCAAATAGAAAACCACAGTTTCATTGTCTTCTTTTTTTTTTTTCACTGTCTTGAAGAACCAGAGAACAGAACTAAGAACAACCACAGCTGCTGTAAAGTGAGGAAGAAATACTGGAAAAGAGAAAGCCACAGAAAGAGAGCCTCAAAATATGTGTATAAACCCTTCCCAAATCTCTCACTGATGCCAGAACTACATATGCCCTAGTCAGACTCCAAGTACCCCAGCTGGGGCTAAAAGAACAAGACAGAGATCACAGTTGCTGCGTTTCACAGGAAAGACAAGACTTTGGAGTTTGAGTCCAGACAGGTTAACCAACTGATATAACACAAAAATAAAATATGGATGACTATTCAGAAGAACATAACAGAATCCTGTGTTTCTACAATCTATCATTCACGACATACAGAACGCAATTTTTAAAAAAATACCGAACATACAAAGAAACAATAAAATGCCACCCATACTTCAGAGAAAAGCAATGAACGGATAAATGGAGACCAACATTGATGGCAACCAGATGTTAGAAGTAGCATACAAATATTTTTTTTTTTTTTTTTTTTTATAATTTTAGTCCAGGATATTTTTTTTTTTTTTAAAGATTTTATTATTTCCTTTTTCTCCCCAAAGCCCCCCGGTACATAGTTGTATATTCTTCGTTGTGGGTTCTTCTAGTTGTGGCACATGGGACGCTGCCTCAGCGTGGTGTGACGAGCAGCGCCATGTCCGCGCCCAGGATTCGAACCAACGAAACACTGGGCCGCCTGCAGCGGAGCGCGCGAACTTAACCACTCGGCCACGGGGCCAGCCCCTAGCATACAAATATTTTAAGCAGCTTTTATAACTATGATCAAGGACACACAAAGAATGCTTACAATGAAAAGACAAATAGGAAATCTCAGCAGAGGAATGGAAGCTACGATACAATCCCAAATATAAATTCTAGAACTGAAAAAGGTAATATCTAGAATTTAAAAAGATCACTGCATGGGATTAATAGAAAATTGGAAATGACATAAGTGTAAGTAAGCTTAAATATAAATTGATAGATATTTTTCCTAATTTCTTTAAATACATATTAATGTTTAAAGAAAAATCATAACGTTGCCTTGGGGGGTTACAAAGTATGTTGATGTAATATATATGAGAATTATAATAAAGGAATAGTGAATGGAGAGATCATGATAAATGAACTTTTATATTTGCAAGGTTCTTATGCTTTACATAAAGAGGTACAATATTCAAAAGATTGACAACACCAAATGTTTCAAAGTATGTGAGGCAACTAGAACTCTACTCCATTGCTGTTGGGAATATAAATTAACAAAAGCATGTTAGAAAATATTTAGGCATTTTTTAATAAATTTAAACCTGCACCTAACTCATGACCCCAAAATTCCACTCTTAGGTAAACATGCAAGAGAAATGACAGCAGACGTCCATGAAAAGACCTATATGAGACTGTCCATAGAAGCTTTTATTGTAACAGCCAAGTCTGTAAACAGCCCAGGTTTTCATCCATGGGAGAACTGATACAGAAACTGTGGTATATTCATACAGCAGAATCCTGTTCAGCAGTAAAATGCAACAAACCAGTGACACATGCAACAGGATGACTCCCAAAAGCATTATGCCAAATGAAATAAGCTTTCCAAAAAAGGGTGCAGACTCTATTAGTCATTTATATGACCTTTTAGAACAGGCAAATCTAACCTATTGGGGAAATAAAACAGAAAAATGGTTGACTTTAGGGGTAGAGGCTGACAGGGAAGAGGCACAAAAGAACTTTCTGAGGTGACATAATCCTCCTGATAGGAGTTTGTTTTACACAGGTGTAGGCGTTTGTTAAACTCATTGACTGTTACACTCAGACAGTGAATGATACACTCAGTGAGTGAATGTTCCTTGTGCATTTCACTGTAGGAAAATTTTACGTTAAAAAAGAAAGTAAATCAATACTGAACTCTAGTTAATGATATGCATGATGAAGTGTTTAGGCATAAAGTTTGCAACGGTATAAGATAGATTTATGGATAGTTATGTACAGACGGAAAGACGTATGATAAATATAGAGAGATGTTAATTTTAGAATCTAGATGCTGAATATATGGGTGGTCACTGGATGATTCTTTCAACTTTCTGTATGCGGGAAAATGTTCTTAAATTTGGTAAAGAATCTATAGAAATATTATATGTATGCATATATGTGTAAGTGTGTATCTGTGTACATAATCATATATACATATGTATATATATGATTTATCTCAATCATTGGCTGTTACAAATTGTCAATAAAATTTTAAATTGACATTTCTTCGAAGAGTTGCATTTCTCCAGACAACCCCAGGCCAGAAATCAGCAGGCGACTCTATTTTTCTTATATAGGTTTCCAGTTCTTCCAGCTTTTATTTCATAAAAATGAAGAACTTTGACTTACAGTCATATTTAATACATAAGTGTTGTCTTTTGAAGAAATACAAGTGAGCTGAAGAGAAATGCACTTTACATACTCGTGTGTGATCTGCCGTGTGGCACGATTCAGACCAGTTCCTCAGGTTGTAGGCAATGTTTGTCCAGGGGATGAACCAGAAGGTGGTTATCTGGTAGCAAAAGGTATTTGGTTCAAAGAAGCCTTGTTCGACTTTGAATTTTACAAATGAAGAAAATAATTCCCAGAACATGAATGGCACAGCTAATTTTCAAGCACAACTGTTGTAATCCCAAATGACTTAGAATTCGTCTTATTATTAAAGATCCACCCTGTCCCCCTCACCTCCCTGCTCTAAATGAAAATCCTTT